>NW_028118507.1:0-149324 GCF_965113295.1 Leuciscus leuciscus
ATAAAGGGCATCTGATTGGCCGAATCTTAACTGTCCATATATCTGCAACGGTGTGTTTTATCTGTACGAAACTTGGTTTATATAGTAATTGATGTATGGCTAGTCGACTGGTGGTGGTTTGGTGCGCCTCTAGCGCCACCAGGTGTGTAGACACGGTACTGCACTTTATTTTTTAGATTTGTTTTTTTTTAACAGGGGTCTATTTTATAAATTGCTGTTGTATCTAGGGTTATTTTATATAGGGGTGGTCTATCCTGGTATATTTTGGGTAGGGTCTGTGTAGGTCCCGCCAGTGGTCAGTGTTTTTTGGTTTTGTTTTCTGTTTTTTTGTGCAGGTGGTGGGTAGGTTTAGCTGGTTAGGTGAGGTAGCGTGCCAGGCCTTTGGCCTTTGACCCTGCATCCATGCAGACGCCCTGACGCAAACTGAACTTGAGTTTTCCCCCAGCTGTTCACCTGTCAATGCAAAATGGTTGCATTTGCCGTGCATATCAGCACGAGTGCTGAAACAGCACCAATGCTGACAGGTAAGTGTCTATTTCTATAGATAGATTGATGGATGGAGTGATGGATGGATGGATGGATGGATGGATGGATGGATGGATGGATGGATGGATGGATGGATGGATGGATAGATAGGTACATGAGTTGAAACAACTTTTTGTTAAAAAAAATGTTTTTGTTAAAAAAAATGTTTTTGTTTGAAAAAGTGAATGTTTTTTAGGCCTGTGTTACATTGATGGATGGAGTGATGGAGTGATGGATGGATGGATGGATGGATGGATAGATAGATGAATAGATGAATATATAGATACATGAGTTTAAACCACTTTTTGTTAAAAAAAATATGTTTTTGTTTGAAAAAGTGAATGTTTTTAGGCCTGTGTTATACATGGATGGATGGAGTGATGGATGGATGGATGGATGGATGGATAGATAGATAAATAGATAGATAGATGAATAGATGAATATATAGATACATGAGTTTAAACAACTTTTTGTTAAAAAAAAAAAAGTTTTTGTTTGAAAAAGTGAATGTTTTTAGGCCTGTGTTATACATGGATGGATGGAGTGATGGAGTGATGGAGTGATGGATGGATGGATGGATAGATAGATGGATAGATGGATAGATGGATAGATGGATAGATGAGTTTGATCGACTGTTTGTTCATATTTTTTTATTGTTTTGTGTTAAATATTGAAAGTAGTCTTTGGACTAATGGTTAGTTTGGGTTTAGGGTTAGTTTGAGGCTATGGTTAGGTTAGGGTTAAAATGGCATATAGGTAGGGAGGTAAAAACGACTTTCACCCTCATTAGTAACCACCCTCATTTGCATAAAGGGCATCTGATTGGCCGAATCTTAACTGTCCATATATCTGCAACGGTGTGTTTTATCTGTACGAAACTTGGTTTATATAGTAATTGATGTATGGCTAGTCGACTGGTGGTGGTTTGGTGCGCCTCTAGCGCCACCAGGTGTGTAGACACGGTACTGCACTTTATTTTTTAGATTTGTTTTTTTTTAACAGGGGTCTATTTTATAAATTGCTGTTGTATCTAGGGTTATTTTATATAGGGGTGGTCTATCCTGGTATATTTTGGGTAGGGTCTGTGTAGGTCCCGCCAGTGGTCAGTGTTTTTTGGTTTTGTTTTCTGTTTTTTTGTGCAGGTGGTGGGTAGGTTTAGCTGGTTAGGTGAGGTAGCGTGCCAGGCCTTTGGCCTTTGACCCTGCATCCATGCAGACGCCCTGACGCAAACTGAACTTGAGTTTTCCCCCAGCTGTTCACCTGTCAATGCAAAATGGTTGCATTTGCCGTGCATATCAGCACGAGTGCTGAAACAGCACCAATGCTGACAGGTAAGTGTCTATTTCTATAGATAGATTGATGGATGGAGTGATGGATGGATGGATGGATGGATGGATGGATGGATGGATGGATGGATGGATGGATGGATAGATAGGTACATGAGTTGAAACAACTTTTTGTTAAAAAAAATGTTTTTGTTAAAAAAAATGTTTTTGTTTGAAAAAGTGAATGTTTTTTAGGCCTGTGTTACATTGATGGATGGAGTGATGGAGTGATGGATGGATGGATGGATGGATGGATAGATAGATGAATAGATGAATATATAGATACATGAGTTTAAACCACTTTTTGTTAAAAAAAATATGTTTTTGTTTGAAAAAGTGAATGTTTTTAGGCCTGTGTTATACATGGATGGATGGAGTGATGGATGGATGGATGGATGGATGGATAGATAGATAAATAGATAGATAGATGAATAGATGAATATATAGATACATGAGTTTAAACAACTTTTTGTTAAAAAAAAAAAAGTTTTTGTTTGAAAAAGTGAATGTTTTTAGGCCTGTGTTATACATGGATGGATGGAGTGATGGAGTGATGGAGTGATGGATGGATGGATGGATGGATGGATAGATAGATGGATAGATGGATAGATGGATAGATGGATAGATGAGTTTGATCGACTGTTTGTTCATATTTTTTTATTGTTTTGTGTTAAATATTGAAAGTAGTCTTTGGACTAATGGTTAGTTTGGGTTTAGGGTTAGTTTGAGGCTATGGTTAGGTTAGGGTTAAAATGGCATATAGGTAGGGAGGTAAAAACGACTTTCACCCTCATTAGTAACCACCCTCATTTGCATAAAGGGCATCTGATTGGCCGAATCTTAACTGTCCATATATCTGCAACGGTGTGTTTTATCTGTACGAAACTTGGTTTATATAGTAATTGATGTATGGCTAGTCGACTGGTGGTGGTTTGGTGCGCCTCTAGCGCCACCAGGTGTGTAGACACGGTACTGCACTTTATTTTTTAGATTTGTTTTTTTTTAACAGGGGTCTATTTTATAAATTGCTGTTGTATCTAGGGTTATTTTATATAGGGGTGGTCTATCCTGGTATATTTTGGGTAGGGTCTGTGTAGGTCCCGCCAGTGGTCAGTGTTTTTTGGTTTTGTTTTCTGTTTTTTTGTGCAGGTGGTGGGTAGGTTTAGCTGGTTAGGTGAGGTAGCGTGCCAGGCCTTTGGCCTTTGACCCTGCATCCATGCAGACGCCCTGACGCAAACTGAACTTGAGTTTTCCCCCAGCTGTTCACCTGTCAATGCAAAATGGTTGCATTTGCCGTGCATATCAGCACGAGTGCTGAAACAGCACCAATGCTGACAGGTAAGTGTCTATTTCTATAGATAGATTGATGGATGGAGTGATGGATGGATGGATGGATGGATGGATGGATGGATGGATGGATGGATGGATGGATGGATGGATAGATAGGTACATGAGTTGAAACAACTTTTTGTTAAAAAAAATGTTTTTGTTAAAAAAAATGTTTTTGTTTGAAAAAGTGAATGTTTTTTAGGCCTGTGTTACATTGATGGATGGAGTGATGGAGTGATGGATGGATGGATGGATGGATGGATAGATAGATGAATAGATGAATATATAGATACATGAGTTTAAACCACTTTTTGTTAAAAAAAATATGTTTTTGTTTGAAAAAGTGAATGTTTTTAGGCCTGTGTTATACATGGATGGATGGAGTGATGGATGGATGGATGGATGGATGGATAGATAGATAAATAGATAGATAGATGAATAGATGAATATATAGATACATGAGTTTAAACAACTTTTTGTTAAAAAAAAAAAAGTTTTTGTTTGAAAAAGTGAATGTTTTTAGGCCTGTGTTATACATGGATGGATGGAGTGATGGAGTGATGGAGTGATGGATGGATGGATGGATAGATAGATGGATAGATGGATAGATGGATAGATGGATAGATGAGTTTGATCGACTGTTTGTTCATATTTTTTTATTGTTTTGTGTTAAATATTGAAAGTAGTCTTTGGACTAATGGTTAGTTTGGGTTTAGGGTTAGTTTGAGGCTATGGTTAGGTTAGGGTTAAAATGGCATATAGGTAGGGAGGTAAAAACGACTTTCACCCTCATTAGTAACCACCCTCATTTGCATAAAGGGCATCTGATTGGCCGAATCTTAACTGTCCATATATCTGCAACGGTGTGTTTTATCTGTACGAAACTTGGTTTATATAGTAATTGATGTATGGCTAGTCGACTGGTGGTGGTTTGGTGCGCCTCTAGCGCCACCAGGTGTGTAGACACGGTACTGCACTTTATTTTTTAGATTTGTTTTTTTTTAACAGGGGTCTATTTTATAAATTGCTGTTGTATCTAGGGTTATTTTATATAGGGGTGGTCTATCCTGGTATATTTTGGGTAGGGTCTGTGTAGGTCCCGCCAGTGGTCAGTGTTTTTTGGTTTTGTTTTCTGTTTTTTTGTGCAGGTGGTGGGTAGGTTTAGCTGGTTAGGTGAGGTAGCGTGCCAGGCCTTTGGCCTTTGACCCTGCATCCATGCAGACGCCCTGACGCAAACTGAACTTGAGTTTTCCCCCAGCTGTTCACCTGTCAATGCAAAATGGTTGCATTTGCCGTGCATATCAGCACGAGTGCTGAAACAGCACCAATGCTGACAGGTAAGTGTCTATTTCTATAGATAGATTGATGGATGGAGTGATGGATGGATGGATGGATGGATGGATGGATGGATGGATGGATGGATGGATGGATGGATAGATAGATAGGTACATGAGTTGAAACAACTTTTTGTTAAAAAAAATGTTTTTGTTAAAAAAAATGTTTTTGTTTGAAAAAGTGAATGTTTTTTAGGCCTGTGTTACATTGATGGATGGAGTGATGGAGTGATGGATGGATGGATGGATGGATGGATAGATAGATGAATAGATGAATATATAGATACATGAGTTTAAACCACTTTTTGTTAAAAAAAATATGTTTTTGTTTGAAAAAGTGAATGTTTTTAGGCCTGTGTTATACATGGATGGATGGAGTGATGGATGGATGGATGGATGGATGGATAGATAGATAAATAGATAGATAGATGAATAGATGAATATATAGATACATGAGTTTAAACAACTTTTTGTTAAAAAAAAAAAAGTTTTTGTTTGAAAAAGTGAATGTTTTTAGGCCTGTGTTATACATGGATGGATGGAGTGATGGAGTGATGGAGTGATGGATGGATGGATGGATGGATGGATAGATAGATGGATAGATGGATAGATGGATAGATGGATAGATGAGTTTGATCGACTGTTTGTTCATATTTTTTTATTGTTTTGTGTTAAATATTGAAAGTAGTCTTTGGACTAATGGTTAGTTTGGGTTTAGGGTTAGTTTGAGGCTATGGTTAGGTTAGGGTTAAAATGGCATATAGGTAGGGAGGTAAAAACGACTTTCACCCTCATTAGTAACCACCCTCATTTGCATAAAGGGCATCTGATTGGCCGAATCTTAACTGTCCATATATCTGCAACGGTGTGTTTTATCTGTACGAAACTTGGTTTATATAGTAATTGATGTATGGCTAGTCGACTGGTGGTGGTTTGGTGCGCCTCTAGCGCCACCAGGTGTGTAGACACGGTACTGCACTTTATTTTTTAGATTTGTTTTTTTTTAACAGGGGTCTATTTTATAAATTGCTGTTGTATCTAGGGTTATTTTATATAGGGGTGGTCTATCCTGGTATATTTTGGGTAGGGTCTGTGTAGGTCCCGCCAGTGGTCAGTGTTTTTTGGTTTTGTTTTCTGTTTTTTTGTGCAGGTGGTGGGTAGGTTTAGCTGGTTAGGTGAGGTAGCGTGCCAGGCCTTTGGCCTTTGACCCTGCATCCATGCAGACGCCCTGACGCAAACTGAACTTGAGTTTTCCCCCAGCTGTTCACCTGTCAATGCAAAATGGTTGCATTTGCCGTGCATATCAGCACGAGTGCTGAAACAGCACCAATGCTGACAGGTAAGTGTCTATTTCTATAGATAGATTGATGGATGGAGTGATGGATGGATGGATGGATGGATGGATGGATGGATGGATGGATGGATGGATGGATGGATGGATGGATAGATAGGTACATGAGTTGAAACAACTTTTTGTTAAAAAAAATGTTTTTGTTAAAAAAAATGTTTTTGTTTGAAAAAGTGAATGTTTTTTAGGCCTGTGTTACATTGATGGATGGAGTGATGGAGTGATGGATGGATGGATGGATGGATGGATAGATAGATGAATAGATGAATATATAGATACATGAGTTTAAACCACTTTTTGTTAAAAAAAATATGTTTTTGTTTGAAAAAGTGAATGTTTTTAGGCCTGTGTTATACATGGATGGATGGAGTGATGGATGGATGGATGGATGGATGGATAGATAGATAAATAGATAGATAGATGAATAGATGAATATATAGATACATGAGTTTAAACAACTTTTTGTTAAAAAAAAAAAAGTTTTTGTTTGAAAAAGTGAATGTTTTTAGGCCTGTGTTATACATGGATGGATGGAGTGATGGAGTGATGGAGTGATGGATGGATGGATGGATAGATAGATGGATAGATGGATAGATGGATAGATGGATAGATGAGTTTGATCGACTGTTTGTTCATATTTTTTTATTGTTTTGTGTTAAATATTGAAAGTAGTCTTTGGACTAATGGTTAGTTTGGGTTTAGGGTTAGTTTGAGGCTATGGTTAGGTTAGGGTTAAAATGGCATATAGGTAGGGAGGTAAAAACGACTTTCACCCTCATTAGTAACCACCCTCATTTGCATAAAGGGCATCTGATTGGCCGAATCTTAACTGTCCATATATCTGCAACGGTGTGTTTTATCTGTACGAAACTTGGTTTATATAGTAATTGATGTATGGCTAGTCGACTGGTGGTGGTTTGGTGCGCCTCTAGCGCCACCAGGTGTGTAGACACGGTACTGCACTTTATTTTTTAGATTTGTTTTTTTTTAACAGGGGTCTATTTTATAAATTGCTGTTGTATCTAGGGTTATTTTATATAGGGGTGGTCTATCCTGGTATATTTTGGGTAGGGTCTGTGTAGGTCCCGCCAGTGGTCAGTGTTTTTTGGTTTTGTTTTCTGTTTTTTTGTGCAGGTGGTGGGTAGGTTTAGCTGGTTAGGTGAGGTAGCGTGCCAGGCCTTTGGCCTTTGACCCTGCATCCATGCAGACGCCCTGACGCAAACTGAACTTGAGTTTTCCCCCAGCTGTTCACCTGTCAATGCAAAATGGTTGCATTTGCCGTGCATATCAGCACGAGTGCTGAAACAGCACCAATGCTGACAGGTAAGTGTCTATTTCTATAGATAGATTGATGGATGGGTGATGGATGGATGGATGGATGGATGGATGGATGGATGGATGGATGGATGGATGGATGGATGGATGGATAGATAGGTACATGAGTTGAAACAACTTTTTGTTAAAAAAAATGTTTTTGTTAAAAAAAATGTTTTTGTTTGAAAAAGTGAATGTTTTTTAGGCCTGTGTTACATTGATGGATGGAGTGATGGAGTGATGGATGGATGGATGGATGGATGGATAGATAGATGAATAGATGAATATATAGATACATGAGTTTAAACCACTTTTTGTTAAAAAAAATATGTTTTTGTTTGAAAAAGTGAATGTTTTTAGGCCTGTGTTATACATGGATGGATGGAGTGATGGATGGATGGATGGATGGATGGATAGATAGATAAATAGATAGATAGATGAATAGATGAATATATAGATACATGAGTTTAAACAACTTTTTGTTAAAAAAAAAAAAGTTTTTGTTTGAAAAAGTGAATGTTTTTAGGCCTGTGTTATACATGGATGGATGGAGTGATGGAGTGATGGAGTGATGGATGGATGGATGGATAGATAGATGGATAGATGGATAGATGGATAGATGGATAGATGAGTTTGATCGACTGTTTGTTCATATTTTTTTATTGTTTTGTGTTAAATATTGAAAGTAGTCTTTGGACTAATGGTTAGTTTGGGTTTAGGGTTAGTTTGAGGCTATGGTTAGGTTAGGGTTAAAATGGCATATAGGTAGGGAGGTAAAAACGACTTTCACCCTCATTAGTAACCACCCTCATTTGCATAAAGGGCATCTGATTGGCCGAATCTTAACTGTCCATATATCTGCAACGGTGTGTTTTATCTGTACGAAACTTGGTTTATATAGTAATTGATGTATGGCTAGTCGACTGGTGGTGGTTTGGTGCGCCTCTAGCGCCACCAGGTGTGTAGACACGGTACTGCACTTTATTTTTTAGATTTGTTTTTTTTTAACAGGGGTCTATTTTATAAATTGCTGTTGTATCTAGGGTTATTTTATATAGGGGTGGTCTATCCTGGTATATTTTGGGTAGGGTCTGTGTAGGTCCCGCCAGTGGTCAGTGTTTTTTGGTTTTGTTTTCTGTTTTTTTGTGCAGGTGGTGGGTAGGTTTAGCTGGTTAGGTGAGGTAGCGTGCCAGGCCTTTGGCCTTTGACCCTGCATCCATGCAGACGCCCTGACGCAAACTGAACTTGAGTTTTCCCCCAGCTGTTCACCTGTCAATGCAAAATGGTTGCATTTGCCGTGCATATCAGCACGAGTGCTGAAACAGCACCAATGCTGACAGGTAAGTGTCTATTTCTATAGATAGATTGATGGATGGAGTGATGGATGGATGGATGGATGGATGGATGGATGGATGGATGGATGGATGGATGGATGGATGGATGGATAGATAGGTACATGAGTTGAAACAACTTTTTGTTAAAAAAAATGTTTTTGTTAAAAAAAATGTTTTTGTTTGAAAAAGTGAATGTTTTTTAGGCCTGTGTTACATTGATGGATGGAGTGATGGAGTGATGGATGGATGGATGGATGGATGGATAGATAGATGAATAGATGAATATATAGATACATGAGTTTAAACCACTTTTTGTTAAAAAAAATATGTTTTTGTTTGAAAAAGTGAATGTTTTTAGGCCTGTGTTATACATGGATGGATGGAGTGATGGATGGATGGATGGATGGATGGATAGATAGATAAATAGATAGATAGATGAATAGATGAATATATAGATACATGAGTTTAAACAACTTTTTGTTAAAAAAAAAAAAGTTTTTGTTTGAAAAAGTGAATGTTTTTAGGCCTGTGTTATACATGGATGGATGGAGTGATGGAGTGATGGAGTGATGGATGGATGGATGGATAGATAGATGGATAGATGGATAGATGGATAGATGGATAGATGAGTTTGATCGACTGTTTGTTCATATTTTTTTATTGTTTTGTGTTAAATATTGAAAGTAGTCTTTGGACTAATGGTTAGTTTGGGTTTAGGGTTAGTTTGAGGCTATGGTTAGGTTAGGGTTAAAATGGCATATAGGTAGGGAGGTAAAAACGACTTTCACCCTCATTAGTAACCACCCTCATTTGCATAAAGGGCATCTGATTGGCCGAATCTTAACTGTCCATATATCTGCAACGGTGTGTTTTATCTGTACGAAACTTGGTTTATATAGTAATTGATGTATGGCTAGTCGACTGGTGGTGGTTTGGTGCGCCTCTAGCGCCACCAGGTGTGTAGACACGGTACTGCACTTTATTTTTTAGATTTGTTTTTTTTTAACAGGGGTCTATTTTATAAATTGCTGTTGTATCTAGGGTTATTTTATATAGGGGTGGTCTATCCTGGTATATTTTGGGTAGGGTCTGTGTAGGTCCCGCCAGTGGTCAGTGTTTTTTGGTTTTGTTTTCTGTTTTTTTGTGCAGGTGGTGGGTAGGTTTAGCTGGTTAGGTGAGGTAGCGTGCCAGGCCTTTGGCCTTTGACCCTGCATCCATGCAGACGCCCTGACGCAAACTGAACTTGAGTTTTCCCCCAGCTGTTCACCTGTCAATGCAAAATGGTTGCATTTGCCGTGCATATCAGCACGAGTGCTGAAACAGCACCAATGCTGACAGGTAAGTGTCTATTTCTATAGATAGATTGATGGATGGAGTGATGGATGGATGGATGGATGGATGGATGGATGGATGGATGGATGGATGGATGGATGGATGGATGGATAGATAGGTACATGAGTTGAAACAACTTTTTGTTAAAAAAAATGTTTTTGTTAAAAAAAATGTTTTTGTTTGAAAAAGTGAATGTTTTTTAGGCCTGTGTTACATTGATGGATGGAGTGATGGAGTGATGGATGGATGGATGGATGGATGGATAGATAGATGAATAGATGAATATATAGATACATGAGTTTAAACCACTTTTTGTTAAAAAAAATATGTTTTTGTTTGAAAAAGTGAATGTTTTTAGGCCTGTGTTATACATGGATGGATGGAGTGATGGATGGATGGATGGATGGATGGATAGATAGATAAATAGATAGATAGATGAATAGATGAATATATAGATACATGAGTTTAAACAACTTTTTGTTAAAAAAAAAAAAGTTTTTGTTTGAAAAAGTGAATGTTTTTAGGCCTGTGTTATACATGGATGGATGGAGTGATGGAGTGATGGAGTGATGGATGGATGGATGGATAGATAGATGGATAGATGGATAGATGGATAGATGGATAGATGAGTTTGATCGACTGTTTGTTCATATTTTTTTATTGTTTTGTGTTAAATATTGAAAGTAGTCTTTGGACTAATGGTTAGTTTGGGTTTAGGGTTAGTTTGAGGCTATGGTTAGGTTAGGGTTAAAATGGCATATAGGTAGGGAGGTAAAAACGACTTTCACCCTCATTAGTAACCACCCTCATTTGCATAAAGGGCATCTGATTGGCCGAATCTTAACTGTCCATATATCTGCAACGGTGTGTTTTATCTGTACGAAACTTGGTTTATATAGTAATTGATGTATGGCTAGTCGACTGGTGGTGGTTTGGTGCGCCTCTAGCGCCACCAGGTGTGTAGACACGGTACTGCACTTTATTTTTTAGATTTGTTTTTTTTTAACAGGGGTCTATTTTATAAATTGCTGTTGTATCTAGGGTTATTTTATATAGGGGTGGTCTATCCTGGTATATTTTGGGTAGGGTCTGTGTAGGTCCCGCCAGTGGTCAGTGTTTTTTGGTTTTGTTTTCTGTTTTTTTGTGCAGGTGGTGGGTAGGTTTAGCTGGTTAGGTGAGGTAGCGTGCCAGGCCTTTGGCCTTTGACCCTGCATCCATGCAGACGCCCTGACGCAAACTGAACTTGAGTTTTCCCCCAGCTGTTCACCTGTCAATGCAAAATGGTTGCATTTGCCGTGCATATCAGCACGAGTGCTGAAACAGCACCAATGCTGACAGGTAAGTGTCTATTTCTATAGATAGATTGATGGATGGAGTGATGGATGGATGGATGGATGGATGGATGGATGGATGGATGGATGGATGGATGGATGGATGGATGGATAGATAGGTACATGAGTTGAAACAACTTTTTGTTAAAAAAAATGTTTTTGTTAAAAAAAATGTTTTTGTTTGAAAAAGTGAATGTTTTTTAGGCCTGTGTTACATTGATGGATGGAGTGATGGAGTGATGGATGGATGGATGGATGGATGGATAGATAGATGAATAGATGAATATATAGATACATGAGTTTAAACCACTTTTTGTTAAAAAAAATATGTTTTTGTTTGAAAAAGTGAATGTTTTTAGGCCTGTGTTATACATGGATGGATGGAGTGATGGATGGATGGATGGATGGATGGATAGATAGATAAATAGATAGATAGATGAATAGATGAATATATAGATACATGAGTTTAAACAACTTTTTGTTAAAAAAAAAAAAGTTTTTGTTTGAAAAAGTGAATGTTTTTAGGCCTGTGTTATACATGGATGGATGGAGTGATGGAGTGATGGAGTGATGGATGGATGGATGGATAGATAGATGGATAGATGGATAGATGGATAGATGGATAGATGAGTTTGATCGACTGTTTGTTCATATTTTTTTATTGTTTTGTGTTAAATATTGAAAGTAGTCTTTGGACTAATGGTTAGTTTGGGTTTAGGGTTAGTTTGAGGCTATGGTTAGGTTAGGGTTAAAATGGCATATAGGTAGGGAGGTAAAAACGACTTTCACCCTCATTAGTAACCACCCTCATTTGCATAAAGGGCATCTGATTGGCCGAATCTTAACTGTCCATATATCTGCAACGGTGTGTTTTATCTGTACGAAACTTGGTTTATATAGTAATTGATGTATGGCTAGTCGACTGGTGGTGGTTTGGTGCGCCTCTAGCGCCACCAGGTGTGTAGACACGGTACTGCACTTTATTTTTTAGATTTGTTTTTTTTTAACAGGGGTCTATTTTATAAATTGCTGTTGTATCTAGGGTTATTTTATATAGGGGTGGTCTATCCTGGTATATTTTGGGTAGGGTCTGTGTAGGTCCCGCCAGTGGTCAGTGTTTTTTGGTTTTGTTTTCTGTTTTTTTGTGCAGGTGGTGGGTAGGTTTAGCTGGTTAGGTGAGGTAGCGTGCCAGGCCTTTGGCCTTTGACCCTGCATCCATGCAGACGCCCTGACGCAAACTGAACTTGAGTTTTCCCCCAGCTGTTCACCTGTCAATGCAAAATGGTTGCATTTGCCGTGCATATCAGCACGAGTGCTGAAACAGCACCAATGCTGACAGGTAAGTGTCTATTTCTATAGATAGATTGATGGATGGAGTGATGGATGGATGGATGGATGGATGGATGGATGGATGGATGGATGGATGGATGGATGGATGGATGGATGGATAGATAGGTACATGAGTTGAAACAACTTTTTGTTAAAAAAAATGTTTTTGTTAAAAAAAATGTTTTTGTTTGAAAAAGTGAATGTTTTTTAGGCCTGTGTTACATTGATGGATGGAGTGATGGAGTGATGGATGGATGGATGGATGGATGGATAGATAGATGAATAGATGAATATATAGATACATGAGTTTAAACCACTTTTTGTTAAAAAAAATATGTTTTTGTTTGAAAAAGTGAATGTTTTTAGGCCTGTGTTATACATGGATGGATGGAGTGATGGATGGATGGATGGATGGATGGATAGATAGATAAATAGATAGATAGATGAATAGATGAATATATAGATACATGAGTTTAAACAACTTTTTGTTAAAAAAAAAAAAGTTTTTGTTTGAAAAAGTGAATGTTTTTAGGCCTGTGTTATACATGGATGGATGGAGTGATGGAGTGATGGAGTGATGGATGGATGGATGGATAGATAGATGGATAGATGGATAGATGGATAGATGGATAGATGAGTTTGATCGACTGTTTGTTCATATTTTTTTATTGTTTTGTGTTAAATATTGAAAGTAGTCTTTGGACTAATGGTTAGTTTGGGTTTAGGGTTAGTTTGAGGCTATGGTTAGGTTAGGGTTAAAATGGCATATAGGTAGGGAGGTAAAAACGACTTTCACCCTCATTAGTAACCACCCTCATTTGCATAAAGGGCATCTGATTGGCCGAATCTTAACTGTCCATATATCTGCAACGGTGTGTTTTATCTGTACGAAACTTGGTTTATATAGTAATTGATGTATGGCTAGTCGACTGGTGGTGGTTTGGTGCGCCTCTAGCGCCACCAGGTGTGTAGACACGGTACTGCACTTTATTTTTTAGATTTGTTTTTTTTTAACAGGGGTCTATTTTATAAATTGCTGTTGTATCTAGGGTTATTTTATATAGGGGTGGTCTATCCTGGTATATTTTGGGTAGGGTCTGTGTAGGTCCCGCCAGTGGTCAGTGTTTTTTGGTTTTGTTTTCTGTTTTTTTGTGCAGGTGGTGGGTAGGTTTAGCTGGTTAGGTGAGGTAGCGTGCCAGGCCTTTGGCCTTTGACCCTGCATCCATGCAGACGCCCTGACGCAAACTGAACTTGAGTTTTCCCCCAGCTGTTCACCTGTCAATGCAAAATGGTTGCATTTGCCGTGCATATCAGCACGAGTGCTGAAACAGCACCAATGCTGACAGGTAAGTGTCTATTTCTATAGATAGATTGATGGATGGAGTGATGGATGGATGGATGGATGGATGGATGGATGGATGGATGGATGGATGGATGGATGGATGGATGGATAGATAGGTACATGAGTTGAAACAACTTTTTGTTAAAAAAAATGTTTTTGTTAAAAAAAATGTTTTTGTTTGAAAAAGTGAATGTTTTTTAGGCCTGTGTTACATTGATGGATGGAGTGATGGAGTGATGGATGGATGGATGGATGGATGGATAGATAGATGAATAGATGAATATATAGATACATGAGTTTAAACCACTTTTTGTTAAAAAAAATATGTTTTTGTTTGAAAAAGTGAATGTTTTTAGGCCTGTGTTATACATGGATGGATGGAGTGATGGATGGATGGATGGATGGATGGATAGATAGATAAATAGATAGATAGATGAATAGATGAATATATAGATACATGAGTTTAAACAACTTTTTGTTAAAAAAAAAAAAGTTTTTGTTTGAAAAAGTGAATGTTTTTAGGCCTGTGTTATACATGGATGGATGGAGTGATGGAGTGATGGAGTGATGGATGGATGGATGGATAGATAGATGGATAGATGGATAGATGGATAGATGGATAGATGAGTTTGATCGACTGTTTGTTCATATTTTTTTATTGTTTTGTGTTAAATATTGAAAGTAGTCTTTGGACTAATGGTTAGTTTGGGTTTAGGGTTAGTTTGAGGCTATGGTTAGGTTAGGGTTAAAATGGCATATAGGTAGGGAGGTAAAAACGACTTTCACCCTCATTAGTAACCACCCTCATTTGCATAAAGGGCATCTGATTGGCCGAATCTTAACTGTCCATATATCTGCAACGGTGTGTTTTATCTGTACGAAACTTGGTTTATATAGTAATTGATGTATGGCTAGTCGACTGGTGGTGGTTTGGTGCGCCTCTAGCGCCACCAGGTGTGTAGACACGGTACTGCACTTTATTTTTTAGATTTGTTTTTTTTTAACAGGGGTCTATTTTATAAATTGCTGTTGTATCTAGGGTTATTTTATATAGGGGTGGTCTATCCTGGTATATTTTGGGTAGGGTCTGTGTAGGTCCCGCCAGTGGTCAGTGTTTTTTGGTTTTGTTTTCTGTTTTTTTGTGCAGGTGGTGGGTAGGTTTAGCTGGTTAGGTGAGGTAGCGTGCCAGGCCTTTGGCCTTTGACCCTGCATCCATGCAGACGCCCTGACGCAAACTGAACTTGAGTTTTCCCCCAGCTGTTCACCTGTCAATGCAAAATGGTTGCATTTGCCGTGCATATCAGCACGAGTGCTGAAACAGCACCAATGCTGACAGGTAAGTGTCTATTTCTATAGATAGATTGATGGATGGAGTGATGGATGGATGGATGGATGGATGGATGGATGGATGGATGGATGGATGGATGGATGGATGGATGGATAGATAGGTACATGAGTTGAAACAACTTTTTGTTAAAAAAAATGTTTTTGTTAAAAAAAATGTTTTTGTTTGAAAAAGTGAATGTTTTTTAGGCCTGTGTTACATTGATGGATGGAGTGATGGAGTGATGGATGGATGGATGGATGGATGGATAGATAGATGAATAGATGAATATATAGATACATGAGTTTAAACCACTTTTTGTTAAAAAAAATATGTTTTTGTTTGAAAAAGTGAATGTTTTTAGGCCTGTGTTATACATGGATGGATGGAGTGATGGATGGATGGATGGATGGATGGATAGATAGATAAATAGATAGATAGATGAATAGATGAATATATAGATACATGAGTTTAAACAACTTTTTGTTAAAAAAAAAAAAGTTTTTGTTTGAAAAAGTGAATGTTTTTAGGCCTGTGTTATACATGGATGGATGGAGTGATGGAGTGATGGAGTGATGGATGGATGGATGGATAGATAGATGGATAGATGGATAGATGGATAGATGGATAGATGAGTTTGATCGACTGTTTGTTCATATTTTTTTATTGTTTTGTGTTAAATATTGAAAGTAGTCTTTGGACTAATGGTTAGTTTGGGTTTAGGGTTAGTTTGAGGCTATGGTTAGGTTAGGGTTAAAATGGCATATAGGTAGGGAGGTAAAAACGACTTTCACCCTCATTAGTAACCACCCTCATTTGCATAAAGGGCATCTGATTGGCCGAATCTTAACTGTCCATATATCTGCAACGGTGTGTTTTATCTGTACGAAACTTGGTTTATATAGTAATTGATGTATGGCTAGTCGACTGGTGGTGGTTTGGTGCGCCTCTAGCGCCACCAGGTGTGTAGACACGGTACTGCACTTTATTTTTTAGATTTGTTTTTTTTTAACAGGGGTCTATTTTATAAATTGCTGTTGTATCTAGGGTTATTTTATATAGGGGTGGTCTATCCTGGTATATTTTGGGTAGGGTCTGTGTAGGTCCCGCCAGTGGTCAGTGTTTTTTGGTTTTGTTTTCTGTTTTTTTGTGCAGGTGGTGGGTAGGTTTAGCTGGTTAGGTGAGGTAGCGTGCCAGGCCTTTGGCCTTTGACCCTGCATCCATGCAGACGCCCTGACGCAAACTGAACTTGAGTTTTCCCCCAGCTGTTCACCTGTCAATGCAAAATGGTTGCATTTGCCGTGCATATCAGCACGAGTGCTGAAACAGCACCAATGCTGACAGGTAAGTGTCTATTTCTATAGATAGATTGATGGATGGAGTGATGGATGGATGGATGGATGGATGGATGGATGGATGGATGGATGGATGGATGGATGGATGGATGGATAGATAGGTACATGAGTTGAAACAACTTTTTGTTAAAAAAAATGTTTTTGTTAAAAAAAATGTTTTTGTTTGAAAAAGTGAATGTTTTTTAGGCCTGTGTTACATTGATGGATGGAGTGATGGAGTGATGGATGGATGGATGGATGGATGGATAGATAGATGAATAGATGAATATATAGATACATGAGTTTAAACCACTTTTTGTTAAAAAAAATATGTTTTTGTTTGAAAAAGTGAATGTTTTTAGGCCTGTGTTATACATGGATGGATGGAGTGATGGATGGATGGATGGATGGATGGATAGATAGATAAATAGATAGATAGATGAATAGATGAATATATAGATACATGAGTTTAAACAACTTTTTGTTAAAAAAAAAAAAGTTTTTGTTTGAAAAAGTGAATGTTTTTAGGCCTGTGTTATACATGGATGGATGGAGTGATGGAGTGATGGAGTGATGGATGGATGGATGGATAGATAGATGGATAGATGGATAGATGGATAGATGGATAGATGAGTTTGATCGACTGTTTGTTCATATTTTTTTATTGTTTTGTGTTAAATATTGAAAGTAGTCTTTGGACTAATGGTTAGTTTGGGTTTAGGGTTAGTTTGAGGCTATGGTTAGGTTAGGGTTAAAATGGCATATAGGTAGGGAGGTAAAAACGACTTTCACCCTCATTAGTAACCACCCTCATTTGCATAAAGGGCATCTGATTGGCCGAATCTTAACTGTCCATATATCTGCAACGGTGTGTTTTATCTGTACGAAACTTGGTTTATATAGTAATTGATGTATGGCTAGTCGACTGGTGGTGGTTTGGTGCGCCTCTAGCGCCACCAGGTGTGTAGACACGGTACTGCACTTTATTTTTTAGATTTGTTTTTTTTTAACAGGGGTCTATTTTATAAATTGCTGTTGTATCTAGGGTTATTTTATATAGGGGTGGTCTATCCTGGTATATTTTGGGTAGGGTCTGTGTAGGTCCCGCCAGTGGTCAGTGTTTTTTGGTTTTGTTTTCTGTTTTTTTGTGCAGGTGGTGGGTAGGTTTAGCTGGTTAGGTGAGGTAGCGTGCCAGGCCTTTGGCCTTTGACCCTGCATCCATGCAGACGCCCTGACGCAAACTGAACTTGAGTTTTCCCCCAGCTGTTCACCTGTCAATGCAAAATGGTTGCATTTGCCGTGCATATCAGCACGAGTGCTGAAACAGCACCAATGCTGACAGGTAAGTGTCTATTTCTATAGATAGATTGATGGATGGAGTGATGGATGGATGGATGGATGGATGGATGGATGGATGGATGGATGGATGGATGGATGGATGGATGGATAGATAGGTACATGAGTTGAAACAACTTTTTGTTAAAAAAAATGTTTTTGTTAAAAAAAATGTTTTTGTTTGAAAAAGTGAATGTTTTTTAGGCCTGTGTTACATTGATGGATGGAGTGATGGAGTGATGGATGGATGGATGGATGGATGGATAGATAGATGAATAGATGAATATATAGATACATGAGTTTAAACCACTTTTTGTTAAAAAAAATATGTTTTTGTTTGAAAAAGTGAATGTTTTTAGGCCTGTGTTATACATGGATGGATGGAGTGATGGATGGATGGATGGATGGATGGATAGATAGATAAATAGATAGATAGATGAATAGATGAATATATAGATACATGAGTTTAAACAACTTTTTGTTAAAAAAAAAAAAGTTTTTGTTTGAAAAAGTGAATGTTTTTAGGCCTGTGTTATACATGGATGGATGGAGTGATGGAGTGATGGAGTGATGGATGGATGGATGGATAGATAGATGGATAGATGGATAGATGGATAGATGGATAGATGAGTTTGATCGACTGTTTGTTCATATTTTTTTATTGTTTTGTGTTAAATATTGAAAGTAGTCTTTGGACTAATGGTTAGTTTGGGTTTAGGGTTAGTTTGAGGCTATGGTTAGGTTAGGGTTAAAATGGCATATAGGTAGGGAGGTAAAAACGACTTTCACCCTCATTAGTAACCACCCTCATTTGCATAAAGGGCATCTGATTGGCCGAATCTTAACTGTCCATATATCTGCAACGGTGTGTTTTATCTGTACGAAACTTGGTTTATATAGTAATTGATGTATGGCTAGTCGACTGGTGGTGGTTTGGTGCGCCTCTAGCGCCACCAGGTGTGTAGACACGGTACTGCACTTTATTTTTTAGATTTGTTTTTTTTTAACAGGGGTCTATTTTATAAATTGCTGTTGTATCTAGGGTTATTTTATATAGGGGTGGTCTATCCTGGTATATTTTGGGTAGGGTCTGTGTAGGTCCCGCCAGTGGTCAGTGTTTTTTGGTTTTGTTTTCTGTTTTTTTGTGCAGGTGGTGGGTAGGTTTAGCTGGTTAGGTGAGGTAGCGTGCCAGGCCTTTGGCCTTTGACCCTGCATCCATGCAGACGCCCTGACGCAAACTGAACTTGAGTTTTCCCCCAGCTGTTCACCTGTCAATGCAAAATGGTTGCATTTGCCGTGCATATCAGCACGAGTGCTGAAACAGCACCAATGCTGACAGGTAAGTGTCTATTTCTATAGATAGATTGATGGATGGAGTGATGGATGGATGGATGGATGGATGGATGGATGGATGGATGGATGGATGGATGGATGGATGGATGGATAGATAGGTACATGAGTTGAAACAACTTTTTGTTAAAAAAAATGTTTTTGTTAAAAAAAATGTTTTTGTTTGAAAAAGTGAATGTTTTTTAGGCCTGTGTTACATTGATGGATGGAGTGATGGAGTGATGGATGGATGGATGGATGGATGGATAGATAGATGAATAGATGAATATATAGATACATGAGTTTAAACCACTTTTTGTTAAAAAAAATATGTTTTTGTTTGAAAAAGTGAATGTTTTTAGGCCTGTGTTATACATGGATGGATGGAGTGATGGATGGATGGATGGATGGATGGATAGATAGATAAATAGATAGATAGATGAATAGATGAATATATAGATACATGAGTTTAAACAACTTTTTGTTAAAAAAAAAAAAGTTTTTGTTTGAAAAAGTGAATGTTTTTAGGCCTGTGTTATACATGGATGGATGGAGTGATGGAGTGATGGAGTGATGGATGGATGGATGGATAGATAGATGGATAGATGGATAGATGGATAGATGGATAGATGAGTTTGATCGACTGTTTGTTCATATTTTTTTATTGTTTTGTGTTAAATATTGAAAGTAGTCTTTGGACTAATGGTTAGTTTGGGTTTAGGGTTAGTTTGAGGCTATGGTTAGGTTAGGGTTAAAATGGCATATAGGTAGGGAGGTAAAAACGACTTTCACCCTCATTAGTAACCACCCTCATTTGCATAAAGGGCATCTGATTGGCCGAATCTTAACTGTCCATATATCTGCAACGGTGTGTTTTATCTGTACGAAACTTGGTTTATATAGTAATTGATGTATGGCTAGTCGACTGGTGGTGGTTTGGTGCGCCTCTAGCGCCACCAGGTGTGTAGACACGGTACTGCACTTTATTTTTTAGATTTGTTTTTTTTTAACAGGGGTCTATTTTATAAATTGCTGTTGTATCTAGGGTTATTTTATATAGGGGTGGTCTATCCTGGTATATTTTGGGTAGGGTCTGTGTAGGTCCCGCCAGTGGTCAGTGTTTTTTGGTTTTGTTTTCTGTTTTTTTGTGCAGGTGGTGGGTAGGTTTAGCTGGTTAGGTGAGGTAGCGTGCCAGGCCTTTGGCCTTTGACCCTGCATCCATGCAGACGCCCTGACGCAAACTGAACTTGAGTTTTCCCCCAGCTGTTCACCTGTCAATGCAAAATGGTTGCATTTGCCGTGCATATCAGCACGAGTGCTGAAACAGCACCAATGCTGACAGGTAAGTGTCTATTTCTATAGATAGATTGATGGATGGAGTGATGGATGGATGGATGGATGGATGGATGGATGGATGGATGGATGGATGGATGGATGGATGGATGGATGGATAGATGTACATGAGTTGAAACAACTTTTTGTTAAAAAAAATGTTTTTGTTAAAAAAAATGTTTTTGTTTGAAAAAGTGAATGTTTTTTAGGCCTGTGTTACATTGATGGATGGAGTGATGGAGTGATGGATGGATGGATGGATGGATGGATAGATAGATGAATAGATGAATATATAGATACATGAGTTTAAACCACTTTTTGTTAAAAAAAATATGTTTTTGTTTGAAAAAGTGAATGTTTTTAGGCCTGTGTTATACATGGATGGATGGAGTGATGGATGGATGGATGGATGGATGGATAGATAGATAAATAGATAGATAGATGAATAGATGAATATATAGATACATGAGTTTAAACAACTTTTTGTTAAAAAAAAAAAAGTTTTTGTTTGAAAAAGTGAATGTTTTTAGGCCTGTGTTATACATGGATGGATGGAGTGATGGAGTGATGGAGTGATGGATGGATGGATGGATAGATAGATGGATAGATGGATAGATGGATAGATGGATAGATGAGTTTGATCGACTGTTTGTTCATATTTTTTTATTGTTTTGTGTTAAATATTGAAAGTAGTCTTTGGACTAATGGTTAGTTTGGGTTTAGGGTTAGTTTGAGGCTATGGTTAGGTTAGGGTTAAAATGGCATATAGGTAGGGAGGTAAAAACGACTTTCACCCTCATTAGTAACCACCCTCATTTGCATAAAGGGCATCTGATTGGCCGAATCTTAACTGTCCATATATCTGCAACGGTGTGTTTTATCTGTACGAAACTTGGTTTATATAGTAATTGATGTATGGCTAGTCGACTGGTGGTGGTTTGGTGCGCCTCTAGCGCCACCAGGTGTGTAGACACGGTACTGCACTTTATTTTTTAGATTTGTTTTTTTTTAACAGGGGTCTATTTTATAAATTGCTGTTGTATCTAGGGTTATTTTATATAGGGGTGGTCTATCCTGGTATATTTTGGGTAGGGTCTGTGTAGGTCCCGCCAGTGGTCAGTGTTTTTTGGTTTTGTTTTCTGTTTTTTTGTGCAGGTGGTGGGTAGGTTTAGCTGGTTAGGTGAGGTAGCGTGCCAGGCCTTTGGCCTTTGACCCTGCATCCATGCAGACGCCCTGACGCAAACTGAACTTGAGTTTTCCCCCAGCTGTTCACCTGTCAATGCAAAATGGTTGCATTTGCCGTGCATATCAGCACGAGTGCTGAAACAGCACCAATGCTGACAGGTAAGTGTCTATTTCTATAGATAGATTGATGGATGGAGTGATGGATGGATGGATGGATGGATGGATGGATGGATGGATGGATGGATGGATGGATGGATGGATGGATAGATAGGTACATGAGTTGAAACAACTTTTTGTTAAAAAAAATGTTTTTGTTAAAAAAAATGTTTTTGTTTGAAAAAGTGAATGTTTTTTAGGCCTGTGTTACATTGATGGATGGAGTGATGGAGTGATGGATGGATGGATGGATGGATGGATAGATAGATGAATAGATGAATATATAGATACATGAGTTTAAACCACTTTTTGTTAAAAAAAATATGTTTTTGTTTGAAAAAGTGAATGTTTTTAGGCCTGTGTTATACATGGATGGATGGAGTGATGGATGGATGGATGGATGGATGGATAGATAGATAAATAGATAGATAGATGAATAGATGAATATATAGATACATGAGTTTAAACAACTTTTTGTTAAAAAAAAAAAAGTTTTTGTTTGAAAAAGTGAATGTTTTTAGGCCTGTGTTATACATGGATGGATGGAGTGATGGAGTGATGGAGTGATGGATGGATGGATGGATAGATAGATGGATAGATGGATAGATGGATAGATGGATAGATGAGTTTGATCGACTGTTTGTTCATATTTTTTTATTGTTTTGTGTTAAATATTGAAAGTAGTCTTTGGACTAATGGTTAGTTTGGGTTTAGGGTTAGTTTGAGGCTATGGTTAGGTTAGGGTTAAAATGGCATATAGGTAGGGAGGTAAAAACGACTTTCACCCTCATTAGTAACCACCCTCATTTGCATAAAGGGCATCTGATTGGCCGAATCTTAACTGTCCATATATCTGCAACGGTGTGTTTTATCTGTACGAAACTTGGTTTATATAGTAATTGATGTATGGCTAGTCGACTGGTGGTGGTTTGGTGCGCCTCTAGCGCCACCAGGTGTGTAGACACGGTACTGCACTTTATTTTTTAGATTTGTTTTTTTTTAACAGGGGTCTATTTTATAAATTGCTGTTGTATCTAGGGTTATTTTATATAGGGGTGGTCTATCCTGGTATATTTTGGGTAGGGTCTGTGTAGGTCCCGCCAGTGGTCAGTGTTTTTTGGTTTTGTTTTCTGTTTTTTTGTGCAGGTGGTGGGTAGGTTTAGCTGGTTAGGTGAGGTAGCGTGCCAGGCCTTTGGCCTTTGACCCTGCATCCATGCAGACGCCCTGACGCAAACTGAACTTGAGTTTTCCCCCAGCTGTTCACCTGTCAATGCAAAATGGTTGCATTTGCCGTGCATATCAGCACGAGTGCTGAAACAGCACCAATGCTGACAGGTAAGTGTCTATTTCTATAGATAGATTGATGGATGGAGTGATGGATGGATGGATGGATGGATGGATGGATGGATGGATGGATGGATGGATGGATGGATGGATGGATGATGATAGGTACATGAGTTGAAACAACTTTTTGTTAAAAAAAATGTTTTTGTTAAAAAAAATGTTTTTGTTTGAAAAAGTGAATGTTTTTTAGGCCTGTGTTACATTGATGGATGGAGTGATGGAGTGATGGATGGATGGATGGATGGATGGATAGATAGATGAATAGATGAATATATAGATACATGAGTTTAAACCACTTTTTGTTAAAAAAAATATGTTTTTGTTTGAAAAAGTGAATGTTTTTAGGCCTGTGTTATACATGGATGGATGGAGTGATGGATGGATGGATGGATGGATGGATAGATAGATAAATAGATAGATAGATGAATAGATGAATATATAGATACATGAGTTTAAACAACTTTTTGTTAAAAAAAAAAAAGTTTTTGTTTGAAAAAGTGAATGTTTTTAGGCCTGTGTTATACATGGATGGATGGAGTGATGGAGTGATGGAGTGATGGATGGATGGATGGATAGATAGATGGATAGATGGATAGATGGATAGATGGATAGATGAGTTTGATCGACTGTTTGTTCATATTTTTTTATTGTTTTGTGTTAAATATTGAAAGTAGTCTTGACTAATGGTTAGTTTGGGTTTAGGGTTAGTTTGAGGCTATGGTTAGGTTAGGGTTAAAATGGCATATAGGTAGGGAGGTAAAAACGACTTTCACCCTCATTAGTAACCACCCTCATTTGCATAAAGGGCATCTGATTGGCCGAATCTTAACTGTCCATATATCTGCAACGGTGTGTTTTATCTGTACGAAACTTGGTTTATATAGTAATTGATGTATGGCTAGTCGACTGGTGGTGGTTTGGTGCGCCTCTAGCGCCACCAGGTGTGTAGACACGGTACTGCACTTTATTTTTTAGATTTGTTTTTTTTTAACAGGGGTCTATTTTATAAATTGCTGTTGTATCTAGGGTTATTTTATATAGGGGTGGTCTATCCTGGTATATTTTGGGTAGGGTCTGTGTAGGTCCCGCCAGTGGTCAGTGTTTTTTGGTTTTGTTTTCTGTTTTTTTGTGCAGGTGGTGGGTAGGTTTAGCTGGTTAGGTGAGGTAGCGTGCCAGGCCTTTGGCCTTTGACCCTGCATCCATGCAGACGCCCTGACGCAAACTGAACTTGAGTTTTCCCCCAGCTGTTCACCTGTCAATGCAAAATGGTTGCATTTGCCGTGCATATCAGCACGAGTGCTGAAACAGCACCAATGCTGACAGGTAAGTGTCTATTTCTATAGATAGATTGATGGATGGAGTGATGGATGGATGGATGGATGGATGGATGGATGGATGGATGGATGGATGGATGGATGGATGGATGGATAGATAGGTACATGAGTTGAAACAACTTTTTGTTAAAAAAAATGTTTTTGTTAAAAAAAATGTTTTTGTTTGAAAAAGTGAATGTTTTTTAGGCCTGTGTTACATTGATGGATGGAGTGATGGAGTGATGGATGGATGGATGGATGGATGGATAGATAGATGAATAGATGAATATATAGATACATGAGTTTAAACCACTTTTTGTTAAAAAAAATATGTTTTTGTTTGAAAAAGTGAATGTTTTTAGGCCTGTGTTATACATGGATGGATGGAGTGATGGATGGATGGATGGATGGATGGATAGATAGATAAATAGATAGATAGATGAATAGATGAATATATAGATACATGAGTTTAAACAACTTTTTGTTAAAAAAAAAAAAGTTTTTGTTTGAAAAAGTGAATGTTTTTAGGCCTGTGTTATACATGGATGGATGGAGTGATGGAGTGATGGAGTGATGGATGGATGGATGGATAGATAGATGGATAGATGGATAGATGGATAGATGGATAGATGAGTTTGATCGACTGTTTGTTCATATTTTTTTATTGTTTTGTGTTAAATATTGAAAGTAGTCTTTGGACTAATGGTTAGTTTGGGTTTAGGGTTAGTTTGAGGCTATGGTTAGGTTAGGGTTAAAATGGCATATAGGTAGGGAGGTAAAAACGACTTTCACCCTCATTAGTAACCACCCTCATTTGCATAAAGGGCATCTGATTGGCCGAATCTTAACTGTCCATATATCTGCAACGGTGTGTTTTATCTGTACGAAACTTGGTTTATATAGTAATTGATGTATGGCTAGTCGACTGGTGGTGGTTTGGTGCGCCTCTAGCGCCACCAGGTGTGTAGACACGGTACTGCACTTTATTTTTTAGATTTGTTTTTTTTTAACAGGGGTCTATTTTATAAATTGCTGTTGTATCTAGGGTTATTTTATATAGGGGTGGTCTATCCTGGTATATTTTGGGTAGGGTCTGTGTAGGTCCCGCCAGTGGTCAGTGTTTTTTGGTTTTGTTTTCTGTTTTTTTGTGCAGGTGGTGGGTAGGTTTAGCTGGTTAGGTGAGGTAGCGTGCCAGGCCTTTGGCCTTTGACCCTGCATCCATGCAGACGCCCTGACGCAAACTGAACTTGAGTTTTCCCCCAGCTGTTCACCTGTCAATGCAAAATGGTTGCATTTGCCGTGCATATCAGCACGAGTGCTGAAACAGCACCAATGCTGACAGGTAAGTGTCTATTTCTATAGATAGATTGATGGATGGAGTGATGGATGGATGGATGGATGGATGGATGGATGGATGGATGGATGGATGGATGGATGGATGGATGGATGATGATAGGTACATGAGTTGAAACAACTTTTTGTTAAAAAAAATGTTTTTGTTAAAAAAAATGTTTTTGTTTGAAAAAGTGAATGTTTTTTAGGCCTGTGTTACATTGATGGATGGAGTGATGGAGTGATGGATGGATGGATGGATGGATGGATAGATAGATGAATAGATGAATATATAGATACATGAGTTTAAACCACTTTTTGTTAAAAAAAATATGTTTTTGTTTGAAAAAGTGAATGTTTTTAGGCCTGTGTTATACATGGATGGATGGAGTGATGGATGGATGGATGGATGGATGGATAGATAGATAAATAGATAGATAGATGAATAGATGAATATATAGATACATGAGTTTAAACAACTTTTTGTTAAAAAAAAAAAAGTTTTTGTTTGAAAAAGTGAATGTTTTTAGGCCTGTGTTATACATGGATGGATGGAGTGATGGAGTGATGGAGTGATGGATGGATGGATGGATAGATAGATGGATAGATGGATAGATGGATAGATGGATAGATGAGTTTGATCGACTGTTTGTTCATATTTTTTTATTGTTTTGTGTTAAATATTGAAAGTAGTCTTTGGACTAATGGTTAGTTTGGGTTTAGGGTTAGTTTGAGGCTATGGTTAGGTTAGGGTTAAAATGGCATATAGGTAGGGAGGTAAAAACGACTTTCACCCTCATTAGTAACCACCCTCATTTGCATAAAGGGCATCTGATTGGCCGAATCTTAACTGTCCATATATCTGCAACGGTGTGTTTTATCTGTACGAAACTTGGTTTATATAGTAATTGATGTATGGCTAGTCGACTGGTGGTGGTTTGGTGCGCCTCTAGCGCCACCAGGTGTGTAGACACGGTACTGCACTTTATTTTTTAGATTTGTTTTTTTTTAACAGGGGTCTATTTTATAAATTGCTGTTGTATCTAGGGTTATTTTATATAGGGGTGGTCTATCCTGGTATATTTTGGGTAGGGTCTGTGTAGGTCCCGCCAGTGGTCAGTGTTTTTTGGTTTTGTTTTCTGTTTTTTTGTGCAGGTGGTGGGTAGGTTTAGCTGGTTAGGTGAGGTAGCGTGCCAGGCCTTTGGCCTTTGACCCTGCATCCATGCAGACGCCCTGACGCAAACTGAACTTGAGTTTTCCCCCAGCTGTTCACCTGTCAATGCAAAATGGTTGCATTTGCCGTGCATATCAGCACGAGTGCTGAAACAGCACCAATGCTGACAGGTAAGTGTCTATTTCTATAGATAGATTGATGGATGGAGTGATGGATGGATGGATGGATGGATGGATGGATGGATGGATGGATGGATGGATGGATGGATGGATGGATAGATAGGTACATGAGTTGAAACAACTTTTTGTTAAAAAAAATGTTTTTGTTAAAAAAAATGTTTTTGTTTGAAAAAGTGAATGTTTTTTAGGCCTGTGTTACATTGATGGATGGAGTGATGGAGTGATGGATGGATGGATGGATGGATGGATAGATAGATGAATAGATGAATATATAGATACATGAGTTTAAACCACTTTTTGTTAAAAAAAATATGTTTTTGTTTGAAAAAGTGAATGTTTTTAGGCCTGTGTTATACATGGATGGATGGAGTGATGGATGGATGGATGGATGGATGGATAGATAGATAAATAGATAGATAGATGAATAGATGAATATATAGATACATGAGTTTAAACAACTTTTTGTTAAAAAAAAAAAAGTTTTTGTTTGAAAAAGTGAATGTTTTTAGGCCTGTGTTATACATGGATGGATGGAGTGATGGAGTGATGGAGTGATGGATGGATGGATGGATAGATAGATGGATAGATGGATAGATGGATAGATGGATAGATGAGTTTGATCGACTGTTTGTTCATATTTTTTTATTGTTTTGTGTTAAATATTGAAAGTAGTCTTTGGACTAATGGTTAGTTTGGGTTTAGGGTTAGTTTGAGGCTATGGTTAGGTTAGGGTTAAAATGGCATATAGGTAGGGAGGTAAAAACGACTTTCACCCTCATTAGTAACCACCCTCATTTGCATAAAGGGCATCTGATTGGCCGAATCTTAACTGTCCATATATCTGCAACGGTGTGTTTTATCTGTACGAAACTTGGTTTATATAGTAATTGATGTATGGCTAGTCGACTGGTGGTGGTTTGGTGCGCCTCTAGCGCCACCAGGTGTGTAGACACGGTACTGCACTTTATTTTTTAGATTTGTTTTTTTTTAACAGGGGTCTATTTTATAAATTGCTGTTGTATCTAGGGTTATTTTATATAGGGGTGGTCTATCCTGGTATATTTTGGGTAGGGTCTGTGTAGGTCCCGCCAGTGGTCAGTGTTTTTTGGTTTTGTTTTCTGTTTTTTTGTGCAGGTGGTGGGTAGGTTTAGCTGGTTAGGTGAGGTAGCGTGCCAGGCCTTTGGCCTTTGACCCTGCATCCATGCAGACGCCCTGACGCAAACTGAACTTGAGTTTTCCCCCAGCTGTTCACCTGTCAATGCAAAATGGTTGCATTTGCCGTGCATATCAGCACGAGTGCTGAAACAGCACCAATGCTGACAGGTAAGTGTCTATTTCTATAGATAGATTGATGGATGGAGTGATGGATGGATGGATGGATGGATGGATGGATGGATGGATGGATGGATGGATGGATGGATGGATGGATAGATAGGTACATGAGTTGAAACAACTTTTTGTTAAAAAAAATGTTTTTGTTAAAAAAAATGTTTTTGTTTGAAAAAGTGAATGTTTTTTAGGCCTGTGTTACATTGATGGATGGAGTGATGGAGTGATGGATGGATGGATGGATGGATGGATAGATAGATGAATAGATGAATATATAGATACATGAGTTTAAACCACTTTTTGTTAAAAAAAATATGTTTTTGTTTGAAAAAGTGAATGTTTTTAGGCCTGTGTTATACATGGATGGATGGAGTGATGGATGGATGGATGGATGGATGGATAGATAGATAAATAGATAGATAGATGAATAGATGAATATATAGATACATGAGTTTAAACAACTTTTTGTTAAAAAAAAAAAAGTTTTTGTTTGAAAAAGTGAATGTTTTTAGGCCTGTGTTATACATGGATGGATGGAGTGATGGAGTGATGGAGTGATGGATGGATGGATGGATAGATAGATGGATAGATGGATAGATGGATAGATGGATAGATGAGTTTGATCGACTGTTTGTTCATATTTTTTTATTGTTTTGTGTTAAATATTGAAAGTAGTCTTTGGACTAATGGTTAGTTTGGGTTTAGGGTTAGTTTGAGGCTATGGTTAGGTTAGGGTTAAAATGGCATATAGGTAGGGAGGTAAAAACGACTTTCACCCTCATTAGTAACCACCCTCATTTGCATAAAGGGCATCTGATTGGCCGAATCTTAACTGTCCATATATCTGCAACGGTGTGTTTTATCTGTACGAAACTTGGTTTATATAGTAATTGATGTATGGCTAGTCGACTGGTGGTGGTTTGGTGCGCCTCTAGCGCCACCAGGTGTGTAGACACGGTACTGCACTTTATTTTTTAGATTTGTTTTTTTTTAACAGGGGTCTATTTTATAAATTGCTGTTGTATCTAGGGTTATTTTATATAGGGGTGGTCTATCCTGGTATATTTTGGGTAGGGTCTGTGTAGGTCCCGCCAGTGGTCAGTGTTTTTTGGTTTTGTTTTCTGTTTTTTTGTGCAGGTGGTGGGTAGGTTTAGCTGGTTAGGTGAGGTAGCGTGCCAGGCCTTTGGCCTTTGACCCTGCATCCATGCAGACGCCCTGACGCAAACTGAACTTGAGTTTTCCCCCAGCTGTTCACCTGTCAATGCAAAATGGTTGCATTTGCCGTGCATATCAGCACGAGTGCTGAAACAGCACCAATGCTGACAGGTAAGTGTCTATTTCTATAGATAGATTGATGGATGGAGTGATGGATGGATGGATGGATGGATGGATGGATGGATGGATGGATGGATGGATGGATGGATGGATGGATAGATAGGTACATGAGTTGAAACAACTTTTTGTTAAAAAAAATGTTTTTGTTAAAAAAAATGTTTTTGTTTGAAAAAGTGAATGTTTTTTAGGCCTGTGTTACATTGATGGATGGAGTGATGGAGTGATGGATGGATGGATGGATGGATGGATAGATAGATGAATAGATGAATATATAGATACATGAGTTTAAACCACTTTTTGTTAAAAAAAATATGTTTTTGTTTGAAAAAGTGAATGTTTTTAGGCCTGTGTTATACATGGATGGATGGAGTGATGGATGGATGGATGGATGGATGGATAGATAGATAAATAGATAGATAGATGAATAGATGAATATATAGATACATGAGTTTAAACAACTTTTTGTTAAAAAAAAAAAAGTTTTTGTTTGAAAAAGTGAATGTTTTTAGGCCTGTGTTATACATGGATGGATGGAGTGATGGAGTGATGGAGTGATGGATGGATGGATGTGGATGGATGGATAGATAGATGGATAGATGGATAGATGGATAGATGGATAGATGAGTTTGATCGACTGTTTGTTCATATTTTTTTATTGTTTTGTGTTAAATATTGAAAGTAGTCTTTGGACTAATGGTTAGTTTGGGTTTAGGGTTAGTTTGAGGCTATGGTTAGGTTAGGGTTAAAATGGCATATAGGTAGGGAGGTAAAAACGACTTTCACCCTCATTAGTAACCACCCTCATTTGCATAAAGGGCATCTGATTGGCCGAATCTTAACTGTCCATATATCTGCAACGGTGTGTTTTATCTGTACGAAACTTGGTTTATATAGTAATTGATGTATGGCTAGTCGACTGGTGGTGGTTTGGTGCGCCTCTAGCGCCACCAGGTGTGTAGACACGGTACTGCACTTTATTTTTTAGATTTGTTTTTTTTTAACAGGGGTCTATTTTATAAATTGCTGTTGTATCTAGGGTTATTTTATATAGGGGTGGTCTATCCTGGTATATTTTGGGTAGGGTCTGTGTAGGTCCCGCCAGTGGTCAGTGTTTTTTGGTTTTGTTTTCTGTTTTTTTGTGCAGGTGGTGGGTAGGTTTAGCTGGTTAGGTGAGGTAGCGTGCCAGGCCTTTGGCCTTTGACCCTGCATCCATGCAGACGCCCTGACGCAAACTGAACTTGAGTTTTCCCCCAGCTGTTCACCTGTCAATGCAAAATGGTTGCATTTGCCGTGCATATCAGCACGAGTGCTGAAACAGCACCAATGCTGACAGGTAAGTGTCTATTTCTATAGATAGATTGATGGATGGAGTGATGGATGGATGGATGGATGGATGGATGGATGGATGGATGGATGGATGGATGGATGGATGGATGGATGGATAGATAGGTACATGAGTTGAAACAACTTTTTGTTAAAAAAAATGTTTTTGTTAAAAAAAATGTTTTTGTTTGAAAAAGTGAATGTTGCCTGTGTTACATTGATGGATGGAGTGATGGAGTGATGGATGGATGGATGGATGGATGGATAGATAGATGAATAGATGAATATATAGATACATGAGTTTAAACCACTTTTTGTTAAAAAAAATATGTTTTTGTTTGAAAAAGTGAATGTTTTTAGGCCTGTGTTATACATGGATGGATGGAGTGATGGATGGATGGATGGATGGATAGATAGATAAATAGATAGATAGATGAATAGATGAATATATAGATACATGAGTTTAAACAACTTTTTGTTAAAAAAAAAAAAGTTTTTGTTTGAAAAAGTGAATGTTTTTAGGCCTGTGTTATACATGGATGGATGGAGTGATGGAGTGATGGAGTGATGGATGGATGGATGGATAGATAGATGGATAGATGGATAGATGGATAGATGGATAGATGAGTTTGATCGACTGTTTGTTCATATTTTTTTATTGTTTTGTGTTAAATATTGAAAGTAGTCTTTGGACTAATGGTTAGTTTGGGTTTAGGGTTAGTTTGAGGCTATGGTTAGGTTAGGGTTAAAATGGCATATAGGTAGGGAGGTAAAAACGACTTTCACCCTCATTAGTAACCACCCTCATTTGCATAAAGGGCATCTGATTGGCCGAATCTTAACTGTCCATATATCTGCAACGGTGTGTTTTATCTGTACGAAACTTGGTTTATATAGTAATTGATGTATGGCTAGTCGACTGGTGGTGGTTTGGTGCGCCTCTAGCGCCACCAGGTGTGTAGACACGGTACTGCACTTTATTTTTTAGATTTGTTTTTTTTTAACAGGGGTCTATTTTATAAATTGCTGTTGTATCTAGGGTTATTTTATATAGGGGTGGTCTATCCTGGTATATTTTGGGTAGGGTCTGTGTAGGTCCCGCCAGTGGTCAGTGTTTTTTGGTTTTGTTTTCTGTTTTTTTGTGCAGGTGGTGGGTAGGTTTAGCTGGTTAGGTGAGGTAGCGTGCCAGGCCTTTGGCCTTTGACCCTGCATCCATGCAGACGCCCTGACGCAAACTGAACTTGAGTTTTCCCCCAGCTGTTCACCTGTCAATGCAAAATGGTTGCATTTGCCGTGCATATCAGCACGAGTGCTGAAACAGCACCAATGCTGACAGGTAAGTGTCTATTTCTATAGATAGATTGATGGATGGAGTGATGGATGGATGGATGGATGGATGGATGGATGGATGGATGGATGGATGGATGGATGGATGGATGGATAGATAGGTACATGAGTTGAAACAACTTTTTGTTAAAAAAAATGTTTTTGTTAAAAAAAATGTTTTTGTTTGAAAAAGTGAATGTTTTTTAGGCCTGTGTTACATTGATGGATGGAGTGATGGAGTGATGGATGGATGGATGGATGGATGGATAGATAGATGAATAGATGAATATATAGATACATGAGTTTAAACCACTTTTTGTTAAAAAAAATATGTTTTTGTTTGAAAAAGTGAATGTTTTTAGGCCTGTGTTATACATGGATGGATGGAGTGATGGATGGATGGATGGATGGATGGATAGATAGATAAATAGATAGATAGATGAATAGATGAATATATAGATACATGAGTTTAAACAACTTTTTGTTAAAAAAAAAAAAGTTTTTGTTTGAAAAAGTGAATGTTTTTAGGCCTGTGTTATACATGGATGGATGGAGTGATGGAGTGATGGAGTGATGGATGGATGGATGGATAGATAGATGGATAGATGGATAGATGGATAGATGGATAGATGAGTTTGATCGACTGTTTGTTCATATTTTTTTATTGTTTTGTGTTAAATATTGAAAGTAGTCTTTGGACTAATGGTTAGTTTGGGTTTAGGGTTAGTTTGAGGCTATGGTTAGGTTAGGGTTAAAATGGCATATAGGTAGGGAGGTAAAAACGACTTTCACCCTCATTAGTAACCACCCTCATTTGCATAAAGGGCATCTGATTGGCCGAATCTTAACTGTCCATATATCTGCAACGGTGTGTTTTATCTGTACGAAACTTGGTTTATATAGTAATTGATGTATGGCTAGTCGACTGGTGGTGGTTTGGTGCGCCTCTAGCGCCACCAGGTGTGTAGACACGGTACTGCACTTTATTTTTTAGATTTGTTTTTTTTTAACAGGGGTCTATTTTATAAATTGCTGTTGTATCTAGGGTTATTTTATATAGGGGTGGTCTATCCTGGTATATTTTGGGTAGGGTCTGTGTAGGTCCCGCCAGTGGTCAGTGTTTTTTGGTTTTGTTTTCTGTTTTTTTGTGCAGGTGGTGGGTAGGTTTAGCTGGTTAGGTGAGGTAGCGTGCCAGGCCTTTGGCCTTTGACCCTGCATCCATGCAGACGCCCTGACGCAAACTGAACTTGAGTTTTCCCCCAGCTGTTCACCTGTCAATGCAAAATGGTTGCATTTGCCGTGCATATCAGCACGAGTGCTGAAACAGCACCAATGCTGACAGGTAAGTGTCTATTTCTATAGATAGATTGATGGATGGAGTGATGGATGGATGGATGGATGGATGGATGGATGGATGGATGGATGGATGGATGGATGGATGGATGGATAGATAGGTACATGAGTTGAAACAACTTTTTGTTAAAAAAAATGTTTTTGTTAAAAAAAATGTTTTTGTTTGAAAAAGTGAATGTTTTTTAGGCCTGTGTTACATTGATGGATGGAGTGATGGAGTGATGGATGGATGGATGGATGGATGGATAGATAGATGAATAGATGAATATATAGATACATGAGTTTAAACCACTTTTTGTTAAAAAAAATATGTTTTTGTTTGAAAAAGTGAATGTTTTTAGGCCTGTGTTATACATGGATGGATGGAGTGATGGATGGATGGATGGATGGATGGATAGATAGATAAATAGATAGATAGATGAATAGATGAATATATAGATACATGAGTTTAAACAACTTTTTGTTAAAAAAAAAAAAGTTTTTGTTTGAAAAAGTGAATGTTTTTAGGCCTGTGTTATACATGGATGGATGGAGTGATGGAGTGATGGAGTGATGGATGGATGGATGGATAGATAGATGGATAGATGGATAGATGGATAGATGGATAGATGAGTTTGATCGACTGTTTGTTCATATTTTTTTATTGTTTTGTGTTAAATATTGAAAGTAGTCTTTGGACTAATGGTTAGTTTGGGTTTAGGGTTAGTTTGAGGCTATGGTTAGGTTAGGGTTAAAATGGCATATAGGTAGGGAGGTAAAAACGACTTTCACCCTCATTAGTAACCACCCTCATTTGCATAAAGGGCATCTGATTGGCCGAATCTTAACTGTCCATATATCTGCAACGGTGTGTTTTATCTGTACGAAACTTGGTTTATATAGTAATTGATGTATGGCTAGTCGACTGGTGGTGGTTTGGTGCGCCTCTAGCGCCACCAGGTGTGTAGACACGGTACTGCACTTTATTTTTTAGATTTGTTTTTTTTTAACAGGGGTCTATTTTATAAATTGCTGTTGTATCTAGGGTTATTTTATATAGGGGTGGTCTATCCTGGTATATTTTGGGTAGGGTCTGTGTAGGTCCCGCCAGTGGTCAGTGTTTTTTGGTTTTGTTTTCTGTTTTTTTGTGCAGGTGGTGGGTAGGTTTAGCTGGTTAGGTGAGGTAGCGTGCCAGGCCTTTGGCCTTTGACCCTGCATCCATGCAGACGCCCTGACGCAAACTGAACTTGAGTTTTCCCCCAGCTGTTCACCTGTCAATGCAAAATGGTTGCATTTGCCGTGCATATCAGCACGAGTGCTGAAACAGCACCAATGCTGACAGGTAAGTGTCTATTTCTATAGATAGATTGATGGATGGAGTGATGGATGGATGGATGGATGGATGGATGGATGGATGGATGGATGGATGGATGGATGGATGGATGGATAGATAGGTACATGAGTTGAAACAACTTTTTGTTAAAAAAAATGTTTTTGTTAAAAAAAATGTTTTTGTTTGAAAAAGTGAATGTTTTTTAGGCCTGTGTTACATTGATGGATGGAGTGATGGAGTGATGGATGGATGGATGGATGGATGGATAGATAGATGAATAGATGAATATATAGATACATGAGTTTAAACCACTTTTTGTTAAAAAAAATATGTTTTTGTTTGAAAAAGTGAATGTTTTTAGGCCTGTGTTATACATGGATGGATGGAGTGATGGATGGATGGATGGATGGATGGATAGATAGATAAATAGATAGATAGATGAATAGATGAATATATAGATACATGAGTTTAAACAACTTTTTGTTAAAAAAAAAAAAGTTTTTGTTTGAAAAAGTGAATGTTTTTAGGCCTGTGTTATACATGGATGGATGGAGTGATGGAGTGATGGAGTGATGGATGGATGGATGGATAGATAGATGGATAGATGGATAGATGGATAGATGGATAGATGAGTTTGATCGACTGTTTGTTCATATTTTTTTATTGTTTTGTGTTAAATATTGAAAGTAGTCTTTGGACTAATGGTTAGTTTGGGTTTAGGGTTAGTTTGAGGCTATGGTTAGGTTAGGGTTAAAATGGCATATAGGTAGGGAGGTAAAAACGACTTTCACCCTCATTAGTAACCACCCTCATTTGCATAAAGGGCATCTGATTGGCCGAATCTTAACTGTCCATATATCTGCAACGGTGTGTTTTATCTGTACGAAACTTGGTTTATATAGTAATTGATGTATGGCTAGTCGACTGGTGGTGGTTTGGTGCGCCTCTAGCGCCACCAGGTGTGTAGACACGGTACTGCACTTTATTTTTTAGATTTGTTTTTTTTTAACAGGGGTCTATTTTATAAATTGCTGTTGTATCTAGGGTTATTTTATATAGGGGTGGTCTATCCTGGTATATTTTGGGTAGGGTCTGTGTAGGTCCCGCCAGTGGTCAGTGTTTTTTGGTTTTGTTTTCTGTTTTTTTGTGCAGGTGGTGGGTAGGGTTAGGGTTAGGTAGGGAGGTAAAAACGACTTTCACCCTCATTAGTAACCACCCTCATTTGCATAAAGGGCATCTGATTGGCCGAATCTTAACTGTCCATATATCTGCAACGGTGTGTTTTATCTGTACGAAACTTGGTTTATATAGTAATTGATGTATGGCTAGTCGACTGGTGGTGGTTTGGTGCGCCTCTAGCGCCACCAGGTGTGTAGACACGGTACTGCACTTTATTTTTTAGATTTGTTTTTTTTTAACAGGGGTCTATTTTATAAATTGCTGTTGTATCTAGGGTTATTTTATATAGGGGTGGTCTATCCTGGTATATTTTGGGTAGGGTCTGTGTAGGTCCCGCCAGTGGTCAGTGTTTTTTGGTTTTGTTTTCTGTTTTTTTGTGCAGGTGGTGGGTAGGTTTAGCTGGTTAGGTGAGGTAGCGTGCCAGGCCTTTGGCCTTTGACCCTGCATCCATGCAGACGCCCTGACGCAAACTGAACTTGAGTTTTCCCCCAGCTGTTCACCTGTCAATGCAAAATGGTTGCATTTGCCGTGCATATCAGCACGAGTGCTGAAACAGCACCAATGCTGACAGGTAAGTGTCTATTTCTATAGATAGATTGATGGATGGAGTGATGGATGGATGGATGGATGGATGGATGGATGGATGGATGGATGGATGGATGGATGGATGGATAGATAGGTACATGAGTTGAAACAACTTTTTGTTAAAAAAAATGTTTTTGTTAAAAAAAATGTTTTTGTTTGAAAAAGTGAATGTTTTTTAGGCCTGTGTTACATTGATGGATGGAGTGATGGAGTGATGGATGGATGGATGGATGGATGGATAGATAGATGAATAGATGAATATATAGATACATGAGTTTAAACCACTTTTTGTTAAAAAAAATATGTTTTTGTTTGAAAAAGTGAATGTTTTTAGGCCTGTGTTATACATGGATGGATGGAGTGATGGATGGATGGATGGATGGATGGATAGATAGATAAATAGATAGATAGATGAATAGATGAATATATAGATACATGAGTTTAAACAACTTTTTGTTAAAAAAAAAAAAGTTTTTGTTTGAAAAAGTGAATGTTTTTAGGCCTGTGTTATACATGGATGGATGGAGTGATGGAGTGATGGAGTGATGGATGGATGGATGGATAGATAGATGGATAGATGGATAGATGGATAGATGAGTTTGATCGACTGTTTGTTCATATTTTTTTATTGTTTTGTGTTAAATATTGAAAGTAGTCTTTGGACTAATGGTTAGTTTGGGTTTAGGGTTAGTTTGGGGCTATGGTTAGGTTAGGGTTAAAATGGCATATAGGTAGGGAGGTAAAAACGACTTTCACCCTCATTAGTAACCACCCTCATTTGCATAAAGGGCATCTGATTGGCCGAATCTTAACTGTCCATATATCTGCAACGGTGTGTTTTATCTGTACGAAACTTGGTTTATATAGTAATTGATGTATGGCTAGTCGACTGGTGGTGGTTTGGTGCGCCTCTAGCGCCACCAGGTGTGTAGACACGGTACTGCACTTTATTTTTTAGATTTGTTTTTTTTTAACAGGGGTCTATTTTATAAATTGCTGTTGTATCTAGGGTTATTTTATATAGGGGTGGTCTATCCTGGTATATTTTGGGTAGGGTCTGTGTAGGTCCCGCCAGTGGTCAGTGTTTTTTGGTTTTGTTTTCTGTTTTTTTGTGCAGGTGGTGGGTAGGTTTAGCTGGTTAGGTGAGGTAGCGTGCCAGGCCTTTGGCCTTTGACCCTGCATCCATGCAGACGCCCTGACGCAAACTGAACTTGAGTTTTCCCCCAGCTGTTCACCTGTCAATGCAAAATGGTTGCATTTGCCGTGCATATCAGCACGAGTGCTGAAACAGCACCAATGCTGACAGGTAAGTGTCTATTTCTATAGATAGATTGATGGATGGAGTGATGGATGGATGGATGGATGGATGGATGGATGGATGGATGGATGGATGGATGGATGGATGGATGGATAGATAGGTACATGAGTTGAAACAACTTTTTGTTAAAAAAAATGTTTTTGTTAAAAAAAATGTTTTTGTTTGAAAAAGTGAATGTTTTTTAGGCCTGTGTTACATTGATGGATGGAGTGATGGAGTGATGGATGGATGGATGGATGGATGGATAGATAGATGAATAGATGAATATATAGATACATGAGTTTAAACCACTTTTTGTTAAAAAAAATATGTTTTTGTTTGAAAAAGTGAATGTTTTTAGGCCTGTGTTATACATGGATGGATGGAGTGATGGATGGATGGATGGATGGATGGATAGATAGATAAATAGATAGATAGATGAATAGATGAATATATAGATACATGAGTTTAAACAACTTTTTGTTAAAAAAAAAAAAGTTTTTGTTTGAAAAAGTGAATGTTTTTAGGCCTGTGTTATACATGGATGGATGGAGTGATGGAGTGATGGAGTGATGGATGGATGGATGGATAGATAGATGGATAGATGGATAGATGGATAGATGGATAGATGAGTTTGATCGACTGTTTGTTCATATTTTTTTATTGTTTTGTGTTAAATATTGAAAGTAGTCTTTGGACTAATGGTTAGTTTGGGTTTAGGGTTAGTTTGAGGCTATGGTTAGGTTAGGGTTAAAATGGCATATAGGTAGGGAGGTAAAAACGACTTTCACCCTCATTAGTAACCACCCTCATTTGCATAAAGGGCATCTGATTGGCCGAATCTTAACTGTCCATATATCTGCAACGGTGTGTTTTATCTGTACGAAACTTGGTTTATATAGTAATTGATGTATGGCTAGTCGACTGGTGGTGGTTTGGTGCGCCTCTAGCGCCACCAGGTGTGTAGACACGGTACTGCACTTTATTTTTTAGATTTGTTTTTTTTTAACAGGGGTCTATTTTATAAATTGCTGTTGTATCTAGGGTTATTTTATATAGGGGTGGTCTATCCTGGTATATTTTGGGTAGGGTCTGTGTAGGTCCCGCCAGTGGTCAGTGTTTTTTGGTTTTGTTTTCTGTTTTTTTGTGCAGGTGGTGGGTAGGTTTAGCTGGTTAGGTGAGGTAGCGTGCCAGGCCTTTGGCCTTTGACCCTGCATCCATGCAGACGCCCTGACGCAAACTGAACTTGAGTTTTCCCCCAGCTGTTCACCTGTCAATGCAAAATGGTTGCATTTGCCGTGCATATCAGCACGAGTGCTGAAACAGCACCAATGCTGACAGGTAAGTGTCTATTTCTATAGATAGATTGATGGATGGAGTGATGGATGGATGGATGGATGGATGGATGGATGGATGGATGGATGGATGGATGGATGGATGGATGGATAGATAGGTACATGAGTTGAAACAACTTTTTGTTAAAAAAAATGTTTTTGTTAAAAAAAATGTTTTTGTTTGAAAAAGTGAATGTTTTTTAGGCCTGTGTTACATTGATGGATGGAGTGATGGAGTGATGGATGGATGGATGGATGGATGGATAGATAGATGAATAGATGAATATATAGATACATGAGTTTAAACCACTTTTTGTTAAAAAAAATATGTTTTTGTTTGAAAAAGTGAATGTTTTTAGGCCTGTGTTATACATGGATGGATGGAGTGATGGATGGATGGATGGATGGATGGATAGATAGATAAATAGATAGATAGATGAATAGATGAATATATAGATACATGAGTTTAAACAACTTTTTGTTAAAAAAAAAAAAGTTTTTGTTTGAAAAAGTGAATGTTTTTAGGCCTGTGTTATACATGGATGGATGGAGTGATGGAGTGATGGAGTGATGGATGGATGGATGGATAGATAGATGGATAGATGGATAGATGGATAGATGGATAGATGAGTTTGATCGACTGTTTGTTCATATTTTTTTATTGTTTTGTGTTAAATATTGAAAGTAGTCTTTGGACTAATGGTTAGTTTGGGTTTAGGGTTAGTTTGAGGCTATGGTTAGGTTAGGGTTAAAATGGCATATAGGTAGGGAGGTAAAAACGACTTTCACCCTCATTAGTAACCACCCTCATTTGCATAAAGGGCATCTGATTGGCCGAATCTTAACTGTCCATATATCTGCAACGGTGTGTTTTATCTGTACGAAACTTGGTTTATATAGTAATTGATGTATGGCTAGTCGACTGGTGGTGGTTTGGTGCGCCTCTAGCGCCACCAGGTGTGTAGACACGGTACTGCACTTTATTTTTTAGATTTGTTTTTTTTTAACAGGGGTCTATTTTATAAATTGCTGTTGTATCTAGGGTTATTTTATATAGGGGTGGTCTATCCTGGTATATTTTGGGTAGGGTCTGTGTAGGTCCCGCCAGTGGTCAGTGTTTTTTGGTTTTGTTTTCTGTTTTTTTGTGCAGGTGGTGGGTAGGGTTAGGGTTAGGTAGGGAGGTAAAAACGACTTTCACCCTCATTAGTAACCACCCTCATTTGCATAAAGGGCATCTGATTGGCCGAATCTTAACTGTCCATATATCTGCAACGGTGTGTTTTATCTGTACGAAACTTGGTTTATATAGTAATTGATGTATGGCTAGTCGACTGGTGGTGGTTTGGTGCGCCTCTAGCGCCACCAGGTGTGTAGACACGGTACTGCACTTTATTTTTTAGATTTGTTTTTTTTTAACAGGGGTCTATTTTATAAATTGCTGTTGTATCTAGGGTTATTTTATATAGGGGTGGTCTATCCTGGTATATTTTGGGTAGGGTCTGTGTAGGTCCCGCCAGTGGTCAGTGTTTTTTGGTTTTGTTTTCTGTTTTTTTGTGCAGGTGGTGGGTAGGTTTAGCTGGTTAGGTGAGGTAGCGTGCCAGGCCTTTGGCCTTTGACCCTGCATCCATGCAGACGCCCTGACGCAAACTGAACTTGAGTTTTCCCCCAGCTGTTCACCTGTCAATGCAAAATGGTTGCATTTGCCGTGCATATCAGCACGAGTGCTGAAACAGCACCAATGCTGACAGGTAAGTGTCTATTTCTATAGATAGATTGATGGATGGAGTGATGGATGGATGGATGGATGGATGGATGGATGGATGGATGGATGGATGGATGGATGGATGGATAGATAGGTACATGAGTTGAAACAACTTTTTGTTAAAAAAAATGTTTTTGTTAAAAAAAATGTTTTTGTTTGAAAAAGTGAATGTTTTTTAGGCCTGTGTTACATTGATGGATGGAGTGATGGAGTGATGGATGGATGGATGGATGGATGGATAGATAGATGAATAGATGAATATATAGATACATGAGTTTAAACCACTTTTTGTTAAAAAAAATATGTTTTTGTTTGAAAAAGTGAATGTTTTTAGGCCTGTGTTATACATGGATGGATGGAGTGATGGATGGATGGATGGATGGATGGATAGATAGATAAATAGATAGATAGATGAATAGATGAATATATAGATACATGAGTTTAAACAACTTTTTGTTAAAAAAAAAAAAGTTTTTGTTTGAAAAAGTGAATGTTTTTAGGCCTGTGTTATACATGGATGGATGGAGTGATGGAGTGATGGAGTGATGGATGGATGGATGGATAGATAGATGGATAGATGGATAGATGGATAGATGAGTTTGATCGACTGTTTGTTCATATTTTTTTATTGTTTTGTGTTAAATATTGAAAGTAGTCTTTGGACTAATGGTTAGTTTGGGTTTAGGGTTAGTTTGGGGCTATGGTTAGGTTAGGGTTAAAATGGCATATAGGTAGGGAGGTAAAAACGACTTTCACCCTCATTAGTAACCACCCTCATTTGCATAAAGGGCATCTGATTGGCCGAATCTTAACTGTCCATATATCTGCAACGGTGTGTTTTATCTGTACGAAACTTGGTTTATATAGTAATTGATGTATGGCTAGTCGACTGGTGGTGGTTTGGTGCGCCTCTAGCGCCACCAGGTGTGTAGACACGGTACTGCACTTTATTTTTTAGATTTGTTTTTTTTTAACAGGGGTCTATTTTATAAATTGCTGTTGTATCTAGGGTTATTTTATATAGGGGTGGTCTATCCTGGTATATTTTGGGTAGGGTCTGTGTAGGTCCCGCCAGTGGTCAGTGTTTTTTGGTTTTGTTTTCTGTTTTTTTGTGCAGGTGGTGGGTAGGTTTAGCTGGTTAGGTGAGGTAGCGTGCCAGGCCTTTGGCCTTTGACCCTGCATCCATGCAGACGCCCTGACGCAAACTGAACTTGAGTTTTCCCCCAGCTGTTCACCTGTCAATGCAAAATGGTTGCATTTGCCGTGCATATCAGCACGAGTGCTGAAACAGCACCAATGCTGACAGGTAAGTGTCTATTTCTATAGATAGATTGATGGATGGAGTGATGGATGGATGGATGGATGGATGGATGGATGGATGGATGGATGGATAGATAGGTACATGAGTTGAAACAACTTTTTGTTAAAAAAAATGTTTTTGTTAAAAAAAATGTTTTTGTTTGAAAAAGTGAATGTTTTTTAGGCCTGTGTTACATTGATGGATGGAGTGATGGAGTGATGGATGGATGGATGGATGGATGGATAGATAGATGAATAGATGAATATATAGATACATGAGTTTAAACCACTTTTTGTTAAAAAAAATATGTTTTTGTTTGAAAAAGTGAATGTTTTTAGGCCTGTGTTATACATGGATGGATGGAGTGATGGATGGATGGATGGATGGATGGATAGATAGATAAATAGATAGATAGATGAATAGATGAATATATAGATACATGAGTTTAAACAACTTTTTGTTAAAAAAAAAAAAGTTTTTGTTTGAAAAAGTGAATGTTTTTAGGCCTGTGTTATACATGGATGGATGGAGTGATGGAGTGATGGAGTGATGGATGGATGGATGGATAGATAGATGGATAGATGGATAGATGGATAGATGGATAGATGAGTTTGATCGACTGTTTGTTCATATTTTTTTATTGTTTTGTGTTAAATATTGAAAGTAGTCTTTGGACTAATGGTTAGTTTGGGTTTAGGGTTAGTTTGGGGCTATGGTTAGGTTAGGGTTAAAATGGCATATAGGTAGGGAGGTAAAAACGACTTTCACCCTCATTACCACCATAATACATCCAAGATGGCGCCGCGGATGGCTGCCTCGGTGTTGAGCTCTCCAGTTGTTACACTGTTTTTGTTAGTTTGTCCTGTTTTATGTTTGTCATACGCTATCAGTTATACCAGGGACGAACTGCTGAACATTCGGCAGTGCACACCAACTGATCACCAACCAGTTTTTGATTCTTCTGGCGTTTTGCGGAACATTGTCGTCGGTTGCGCCGCTGCACTGTGGAAACAGTATAAGGCGCGCAGGCGTGGGAAGCGAGCCGGCACACTCGTTAAGCTCAGGCAGCGCGGATTCAGAACGGCGCTGCCTAGCATCCATCTGGCGAATGTCCGCTCTCTCCCTAACAAAATGGACGAACTACTTCTGCTCTCACGCAAAAACAAGGACTTTACCAACTCTGCTGCTCTTTGTTTCACGGAAACCTGGCTGAACGAAGCCATTCCGGACAGCGCGTTACATCTACCGGACTTTCAGCTGTTCAGAGCAGATCGCGATATGGAGTCAACGGGTAAAACGCGCGGTGGTGGGACATGCTTTTACATCAACAGAAGGTGGTGTACTGATGTAACTGTGTTAAGGAAGATGTGCTGTCCTGATGTGGAAGTGCTTTTCCTTAACTGTAAGCCGTTCTACTCGCCGCGGGAGTTTTCCTCGCTCGTTCTCATCAGTGTTTACATTCCACCGCAAGCACACGTGAGTACGGCGCTGCAACAGCTGGCTGATCTGATCACAGAAACAGAACAACAACACCCGGACTCTGTTCTTATCATTCTCGGAGACTTTAATCAGGCAAAACTCACACGTGAGCTGCCTAAATTCAAACAGCACATTACATGCCCCACCAGAGACAATAATATTTTGGACCATTGCTACACCACAACAAAGGATGCATATCGCTCCGTCGCCAGAGCAGCTCTAGGACTTTCCGATCACTGCCTGGTTCATCTTCTACCAACTTACAGGCAAAAACTTAAAACTGCTAAGCCAGTAATAAGGACTGTAAAGAGATGGACCAACGACACAGAGCAGGTCTTACAAGCCTGTTTTGAATGCACTGACTGGAGTGTTTTTGAAGCTGCTGCCAGCGATCTGGACGAGCTCACAGAGACTGTAACATCATACATCAGTTTCTGTGAGGATTTATGCATCCCTACCAGGACTTACTTATCATTCAACAATGATAAACCATGGTTCACACCAAAACTCAGACAGCTTCGTCAGGTCAAAGAAGATGCCTACAGGAGTGGGGATAGGATCTTGTATAATCAGGCCAGGAACACATTGACAAAGGAGATTGAAGTGGCTAAGAAGAGCTATGCCAAAAAGCTGGAAAACCAGTTTTCCTCCAACGACCCTGCATCAGTGTGGAAAGGCCTGAAAGACATTACCAACTACAAGACACCATCCCCCAGCATCGACAGCAACAAGCATCTTGCGAACGAGCTGAATGTCTTTTACTGTAGATTTGAGACCCCCGATCAGACACCCCAAACCCGCCCTGACCATCTCTCTACACAGCCATCAACACCTCCAGCCATCCCCCTCCCCTCCCTCCCTGCACTTCAGATCAGTGAGGATAATGTGCGTCAGATCTTCAGGAAACAGAAGAGAAGGAAAGCACCAGGCCCAGACGGTGTTTCACCAGCCTGTCTGAAAACCTGCGCTGACCAGCTGGCCTCTATCTTCTCACTGATCTTCAACAGATCACTGGAGCAGTGCAAAGTCCCTTTCTGCTTTAAACGCTCCACCATCATCCCAATCCCGAAGAAACCAAAGATCACAGGACTCAATGACTACAGACCTGTTGCCTTAACATCTGTGGCCATGAAGTCATTCGAAAGACTGGTGTTAGCATATCTGAAGGACATCACTAGACCCTTGCTGGACCCCCTGCAGTTTGCCTACAGAGCAAACCGGTCTGTGGATGATGTGGTCAATATGGGACTGCATTACACCCTACAACATCTGGACAAACCAGGGACCTATGCAAGGATTCTGTTCGTGGACTTTAGTTCTGCCTTCAACACCATCGTCCCATCACTGCTCCAGACCAAACTGACCCAGCTCTCTGTCCCTAGCTCCATCTGTCAATGGATCACCAGCTTTCTGACAGACAGACAACAGCTAGTCAGAATGGGCAAAATCACGTCCGACAGCCGCACCATCAGCACCGGTGCTCCACAGGGATGTGTTCTCTCACCACTGCTCTTCTCCCTGTACACAAATGACTGCACCTCTAAAGACACCTCTGTCAAGCTCCTGAAGTTTGCAGACGACACTACTGTTATCGGACTCATCCGGAACGGTGACGAGTCTGCGTACAGACAGGAGGTGGAGCAGCTGGCTCTTTGGTGCAGTTATAACAACCTGGAGCTGAACACGCTCAAAACAGTGGAGATGATCGTGGACTTCAGGAGAAACCCCCCTGCACTCCCTTCACTCACCATCATGGACAGCACTGTGACTGCAGTAGAGTCATTCAGGTTCCTGGGCACCACCATCTCTCAGGATCTGAAGTGGGACACTCACATAGACTCTATTGTGAAGAAAGCCCAACAGAGACTGTACTTCCTGCGTCAGCTGAGGAAATTCAACCTGCCACAGGAGCTGCTCGTACAGTTCTACTCAGCTGTCATCCAGTCCATCCTCTGCACTTCCATCACCGTCTGGTTCGGCTCTGCTACCAAAACCGACCTCCGTAGACTACAGCGGATAGTTCGGACTGCTGAGCGAATCACTGGCACTACCCTTCCCACACTCAAAGTACTGCACTCATCCAGAGTGAGTAAAAGGGCTCGCAAAATCACTCTGGACCCGTCACACCCAGCACACTCTCTGTTTGAACTGTTACCGTCTGGTCGACGCTACAGAGCACCGAGCACAAAAACAACCAGACACAGGAAAAGTTTCTTTCCCCAGGCCATCTACCTCATGAACACTTAAATGTTCCCCTACTGTGGAACAAACATGTGCAATACTTCCCTCAGACATTTCATTATAGCACCTTATAACTTTATATATATTTATAATTTATAATCTTTTTATTTTATTTTTTCTATATTTTTTTATTTTTTTTATTTTTATTTTTTTTTTTTTTTTTTTTTTTTTTTTTTTTTTTTTTTTTTTTTATTTTTATTTTATTTATACCTGTTACTTGTCACTTGTCTTGTCACTTGTATTGTATGTGTACTGGAAGCTACTGTCACCAAGACAAATTCCTCGTATGCGCAAGCATACTTGGCAATAAAGCTCTTTCTGATTCTGATTCTGATTCTGATTCTGATTAGTAACCACCCTCATTTGCATAAAGGGCATCTGATTGGCCGAATCTTAACTGTCCATATATCTGCAACGGTGTGTTTTATCTGTACGAAACTTGGTTTATATAGTAATTGATGTATGGCTAGTCGACTGGTGGTGGTTTGGTGCGCCTCTAGCGCCACCAGGTGTGTAGACACGGTACTGCACTTTATTTTTTAGATTTGTTTTTTTTTAACAGGGGTCTATTTTATAAATTGCTGTTGTATCTAGGGTTATTTTATATAGGGGTGGTCTATCCTGGTATATTTTGGGTAGGGTCTGTGTAGGTCCCGCCAGTGGTCAGTGTTTTTTGGTTTTGTTTTCTGTTTTTTTGTGCAGGTGGTGGGTAGGTTTAGCTGGTTAGGTGAGGTAGCGTGCCAGGCCTTTGGCCTTTGACCCTGCATCCATGCAGACGCCCTGACGCAAACTGAACTTGAGTTTTCCCCCAGCTGTTCACCTGTCAATGCAAAATGGTTGCATTTGCCGTGCATATCAGCACGAGTGCTGAAACAGCACCAATGCTGACAGGTAAGTGTCTATTTCTATAGATAGATTGATGGATGGAGTGATGGATGGATGGATGGATGGATGGATGGATGGATGGATGGATGGATGGATGGATGGATGGATGGATAGATAGGTACATGAGTTGAAACAACTTTTTGTTAAAAAAAATGTTTTTGTTAAAAAAAATGTTTTTGTTTGAAAAAGTGAATGTTTTTTAGGCCTGTGTTACATTGATGGATGGAGTGATGGAGTGATGGATGGATGGATGGATGGATGGATAGATAGATGAATAGATGAATATATAGATACATGAGTTTAAACCACTTTTTGTTAAAAAAAATATGTTTTTGTTTGAAAAAGTGAATGTTTTTAGGCCTGTGTTATACATGGATGGATGGAGTGATGGATGGATGGATGGATGGATGGATAGATAGATAAATAGATAGATAGATGAATAGATGAATATATAGATACATGAGTTTAAACAACTTTTTGTTAAAAAAAAAAAAGTTTTTGTTTGAAAAAGTGAATGTTTTTAGGCCTGTGTTATACATGGATGGATGGAGTGATGGAGTGATGGAGTGATGGATGGATGGATGGATAGATAGATGGATAGATGGATAGATGGATAGATGAGTTTGATCGACTGTTTGTTCATATTTTTTTATTGTTTTGTGTTAAATATTGAAAGTAGTCTTTGGACTAATGGTTAGTTTGGGTTTAGGGTTAGTTTGGGGCTATGGTTAGGTTAGGGTTAAAATGGCATATAGGTAGGGAGGTAAAAACGACTTTCACCCTCATTAGTAACCACCCTCATTTGCATAAAGGGCATCTGATTGGCCGAATCTTAACTGTCCATATATCTGCAACGGTGTGTTTTATCTGTACGAAACTTGGTTTATATAGTAATTGATGTATGGCTAGTCGACTGGTGGTGGTTTGGTGCGCCTCTAGCGCCACCAGGTGTGTAGACACGGTACTGCACTTTATTTTTTAGATTTGTTTTTTTTTAACAGGGGTCTATTTTATAAATTGCTGTTGTATCTAGGGTTATTTTATATAGGGGTGGTCTATCCTGGTATATTTTGGGTAGGGTCTGTGTAGGTCCCGCCAGTGGTCAGTGTTTTTTGGTTTTGTTTTCTGTTTTTTTGTGCAGGTGGTGGGTAGGTTTAGCTGGTTAGGTGAGGTAGCGTGCCAGGCCTTTGGCCTTTGACCCTGCATCCATGCAGACGCCCTGACGCAAACTGAACTTGAGTTTTCCCCCAGCTGTTCACCTGTCAATGCAAAATGGTTGCATTTGCCGTGCATATCAGCACGAGTGCTGAAACAGCACCAATGCTGACAGGTAAGTGTCTATTTCTATAGATAGATTGATGGATGGAGTGATGGATGGATGGATGGATGGATGGATGGATGGATGGATGGATGGATGGATGGATGGATGGATGGATGGATAGATAGGTACATGAGTTGAAACAACTTTTTGTTAAAAAAAATGTTTTTGTTAAAAAAAATGTTTTTGTTTGAAAAAGTGAATGTTTTTTAGGCCTGTGTTACATTGATGGATGGAGTGATGGAGTGATGGATGGATGGATGGATGGATGGATAGATAGATGAATAGATGAATATATAGATACATGAGTTTAAACCACTTTTTGTTAAAAAAAATATGTTTTTGTTTGAAAAAGTGAATGTTTTTAGGCCTGTGTTATACATGGATGGATGGAGTGATGGATGGATGGATGGATGGATGGATAGATAGATAAATAGATAGATAGATGAATAGATGAATATATAGATACATGAGTTTAAACAACTTTTTGTTAAAAAAAAAAAAGTTTTTGTTTGAAAAAGTGAATGTTTTTAGGCCTGTGTTATACATGGATGGATGGAGTGATGGAGTGATGGAGTGATGGATGGATGGATGGATAGATAGATGGATAGATGGATAGATGGATAGATGAGTTTGATCGACTGTTTGTTCATATTTTTTTATTGTTTTGTGTTAAATATTGAAAGTAGTCTTTGGACTAATGGTTAGTTTGGGTTTAGGGTTAGTTTGAGGCTATGGTTAGGTTAGGGTTAAAATGGCATATAGGTAGGGAGGTAAAAACGACTTTCACCCTCATTAGTAACCACCCTCATTTGCATAAAGGGCATCTGATTGGCCGAATCTTAACTGTCCATATATCTGCAACGGTGTGTTTTATCTGTACGAAACTTGGTTTATATAGTAATTGATGTATGGCTAGTCGACTGGTGGTGGTTTGGTGCGCCTCTAGCGCCACCAGGTGTGTAGACACGGTACTGCACTTTATTTTTTAGATTTGTTTTTTTTTAACAGGGGTCTATTTTATAAATTGCTGTTGTATCTAGGGTTATTTTATATAGGGGTGGTCTATCCTGGTATATTTTGGGTAGGGTCTGTGTAGGTCCCGCCAGTGGTCAGTGTTTTTTGGTTTTGTTTTCTGTTTTTTTGTGCAGGTGGTGGGTAGGTTTAGCTGGTTAGGTGAGGTAGCGTGCCAGGCCTTTGGCCTTTGACCCTGCATCCATGCAGACGCCCTGACGCAAACTGAACTTGAGTTTTCCCCCAGCTGTTCACCTGTCAATGCAAAATGGTTGCATTTGCCGTGCATATCAGCACGAGTGCTGAAACAGCACCAATGCTGACAGGTAAGTGTCTATTTCTATAGATAGATTGATGGATGGAGTGATGGATGGATGGATGGATGGATGGATGGATGGATGGATGGATGGATGGATGGATGGATAGATAGGTACATGAGTTGAAACAACTTTTTGTTAAAAAAAATGTTTTTGTTAAAAAAAATGTTTTTGTTTGAAAAAGTGAATGTTTTTTAGGCCTGTGTTACATTGATGGATGGAGTGATGGAGTGATGGATGGATGGATGGATGGATGGATAGATAGATGAATAGATGAATATATAGATACATGAGTTTAAACCACTTTTTGTTAAAAAAAATATGTTTTTGTTTGAAAAAGTGAATGTTTTTAGGCCTGTGTTATACATGGATGGATGGAGTGATGGATGGATGGATGGATGGATGGATAGATAGATAAATAGATAGATAGATGAATAGATGAATATATAGATACATGAGTTTAAACAACTTTTTGTTAAAAAAAAAAAAGTTTTTGTTTGAAAAAGTGAATGTTTTTAGGCCTGTGTTATACATGGATGGATGGAGTGATGGAGTGATGGAGTGATGGATGGATGGATGGATAGATAGATGGATAGATGGATAGATGGATAGATGGATAGATGAGTTTGATCGACTGTTTGTTCATATTTTTTTATTGTTTTGTGTTAAATATTGAAAGTAGTCTTTGGACTAATGGTTAGTTTGGGTTTAGGGTTAGTTTGAGGCTATGGTTAGGTTAGGGTTAAAATGGCATATAGGTAGGGAGGTAAAAACGACTTTCACCCTCATTAGTAACCACCCTCATTTGCATAAAGGGCATCTGATTGGCCGAATCTTAACTGTCCATATATCTGCAACGGTGTGTTTTATCTGTACGAAACTTGGTTTATATAGTAATTGATGTATGGCTAGTCGACTGGTGGTGGTTTGGTGCGCCTCTAGCGCCACCAGGTGTGTAGACACGGTACTGCACTTTATTTTTTAGATTTGTTTTTTTTTAACAGGGGTCTATTTTATAAATTGCTGTTGTATCTAGGGTTATTTTATATAGGGGTGGTCTATCCTGGTATATTTTGGGTAGGGTCTGTGTAGGTCCCGCCAGTGGTCAGTGTTTTTTGGTTTTGTTTTCTGTTTTTTTGTGCAGGTGGTGGGTAGGTTTAGCTGGTTAGGTGAGGTAGCGTGCCAGGCCTTTGGCCTTTGACCCTGCATCCATGCAGACGCCCTGACGCAAACTGAACTTGAGTTTTCCCCCAGCTGTTCACCTGTCAATGCAAAATGGTTGCATTTGCCGTGCATATCAGCACGAGTGCTGAAACAGCACCAATGCTGACAGGTAAGTGTCTATTTCTATAGATAGATTGATGGATGGAGTGATGGATGGATGGATGGATGGATGGATGGATGGATGGATGGATGGATGGATGGATGGATGGATGGATAGATAGGTACATGAGTTGAAACAACTTTTTGTTAAAAAAAATGTTTTTGTTAAAAAAAATGTTTTTGTTTGAAAAAGTGAATGTTTTTTAGGCCTGTGTTACATTGATGGATGGAGTGATGGAGTGATGGATGGATGGATGGATGGATGGATAGATAGATGAATAGATGAATATATAGATACATGAGTTTAAACCACTTTTTGTTAAAAAAAATATGTTTTTGTTTGAAAAAGTGAATGTTTTTAGGCCTGTGTTATACATGGATGGATGGAGTGATGGATGGATGGATGGATGGATGGATAGATAGATAAATAGATAGATAGATGAATAGATGAATATATAGATACATGAGTTTAAACAACTTTTTGTTAAAAAAAAAAAAGTTTTTGTTTGAAAAAGTGAATGTTTTTAGGCCTGTGTTATACATGGATGGATGGAGTGATGGAGTGATGGAGTGATGGATGGATGGATGGATAGATAGATGGATAGATGGATAGATGGATAGATGGATAGATGAGTTTGATCGACTGTTTGTTCATATTTTTTTATTGTTTTGTGTTAAATATTGAAAGTAGTCTTTGGACTAATGGTTAGTTTGGGTTTAGGGTTAGTTTGAGGCTATGGTTAGGTTAGGGTTAAAATGGCATATAGGTAGGGAGGTAAAAACGACTTTCACCCTCATTAGTAACCACCCTCATTTGCATAAAGGGCATCTGATTGGCCGAATCTTAACTGTCCATATATCTGCAACGGTGTGTTTTATCTGTACGAAACTTGGTTTATATAGTAATTGATGTATGGCTAGTCGACTGGTGGTGGTTTGGTGCGCCTCTAGCGCCACCAGGTGTGTAGACACGGTACTGCACTTTATTTTTTAGATTTGTTTTTTTTTAACAGGGGTCTATTTTATAAATTGCTGTTGTATCTAGGGTTATTTTATATAGGGGTGGTCTATCCTGGTATATTTTGGGTAGGGTCTGTGTAGGTCCCGCCAGTGGTCAGTGTTTTTTGGTTTTGTTTTCTGTTTTTTTGTGCAGGTGGTGGGTAGGTTTAGCTGGTTAGGTGAGGTAGCGTGCCAGGCCTTTGGCCTTTGACCCTGCATCCATGCAGACGCCCTGACGCAAACTGAACTTGAGTTTTCCCCCAGCTGTTCACCTGTCAATGCAAAATGGTTGCATTTGCCGTGCATATCAGCACGAGTGCTGAAACAGCACCAATGCTGACAGGTAAGTGTCTATTTCTATAGATAGATTGATGGATGGAGTGATGGATGGATGGATGGATGGATGGATGGATGGATGGATGGATGGATGGATGGATGGATGGATGGATAGATAGGTACATGAGTTGAAACAACTTTTTGTTAAAAAAAATGTTTTTGTTAAAAAAAATGTTTTTGTTTGAAAAAGTGAATGTTTTTTAGGCCTGTGTTACATTGATGGATGGAGTGATGGAGTGATGGATGGATGGATGGATGGATGGATAGATAGATGAATAGATGAATATATAGATACATGAGTTTAAACCACTTTTTGTTAAAAAAAATATGTTTTTGTTTGAAAAAGTGAATGTTTTTAGGCCTGTGTTATACATGGATGGATGGAGTGATGGATGGATGGATGGATGGATGGATAGATAGATAAATAGATAGATAGATGAATAGATGAATATATAGATACATGAGTTTAAACAACTTTTTGTTAAAAAAAAAAAAGTTTTTGTTTGAAAAAGTGAATGTTTTTAGGCCTGTGTTATACATGGATGGATGGAGTGATGGAGTGATGGAGTGATGGATGGATGGATGGATAGATAGATGGATAGATGGATAGATGGATAGATGGATAGATGAGTTTGATCGACTGTTTGTTCATATTTTTTTATTGTTTTGTGTTAAATATTGAAAGTAGTCTTTGGACTAATGGTTAGTTTGGGTTTAGGGTTAGTTTGAGGCTATGGTTAGGTTAGGGTTAAAATGGCATATAGGTAGGGAGGTAAAAACGACTTTCACCCTCATTAGTAACCACCCTCATTTGCATAAAGGGCATCTGATTGGCCGAATCTTAACTGTCCATATATCTGCAACGGTGTGTTTTATCTGTACGAAACTTGGTTTATATAGTAATTGATGTATGGCTAGTCGACTGGTGGTGGTTTGGTGCGCCTCTAGCGCCACCAGGTGTGTAGACACGGTACTGCACTTTATTTTTTAGATTTGTTTTTTTTTAACAGGGGTCTATTTTATAAATTGCTGTTGTATCTAGGGTTATTTTATATAGGGGTGGTCTATCCTGGTATATTTTGGGTAGGGTCTGTGTAGGTCCCGCCAGTGGTCAGTGTTTTTTGGTTTTGTTTTCTGTTTTTTTGTGCAGGTGGTGGGTAGGTTTAGCTGGTTAGGTGAGGTAGCGTGCCAGGCCTTTGGCCTTTGACCCTGCATCCATGCAGACGCCCTGACGCAAACTGAACTTGAGTTTTCCCCCAGCTGTTCACCTGTCAATGCAAAATGGTTGCATTTGCCGTGCATATCAGCACGAGTGCTGAAACAGCACCAATGCTGACAGGTAAGTGTCTATTTCTATAGATAGATTGATGGATGGAGTGATGGATGGATGGATGGATGGATGGATGGATGGATGGATGGATGGATGGATGGATGGATGGATGGATAGATAGGTACATGAGTTGAAACAACTTTTTGTTAAAAAAAATGTTTTTGTTAAAAAAAATGTTTTTGTTTGAAAAAGTGAATGTTTTTTAGGCCTGTGTTACATTGATGGATGGAGTGATGGAGTGATGGATGGATGGATGGATGGATGGATAGATAGATGAATAGATGAATATATAGATACATGAGTTTAAACCACTTTTTGTTAAAAAAAATATGTTTTTGTTTGAAAAAGTGAATGTTTTTAGGCCTGTGTTATACATGGATGGATGGAGTGATGGATGGATGGATGGATGGATGGATAGATAGATAAATAGATAGATAGATGAATAGATGAATATATAGATACATGAGTTTAAACAACTTTTTGTTAAAAAAAAAAAAGTTTTTGTTTGAAAAAGTGAATGTTTTTAGGCCTGTGTTATACATGGATGGATGGAGTGATGGAGTGATGGAGTGATGGATGGATGGATGGATAGATAGATGGATAGATGGATAGATGGATAGATGGATAGATGAGTTTGATCGACTGTTTGTTCATATTTTTTTATTGTTTTGTGTTAAATATTGAAAGTAGTCTTTGGACTAATGGTTAGTTTGGGTTTAGGGTTAGTTTGAGGCTATGGTTAGGTTAGGGTTAAAATGGCATATAGGTAGGGAGGTAAAAACGACTTTCACCCTCATTAGTAACCACCCTCATTTGCATAAAGGGCATCTGATTGGCCGAATCTTAACTGTCCATATATCTGCAACGGTGTGTTTTATCTGTACGAAACTTGGTTTATATAGTAATTGATGTATGGCTAGTCGACTGGTGGTGGTTTGGTGCGCCTCTAGCGCCACCAGGTGTGTAGACACGGTACTGCACTTTATTTTTTAGATTTGTTTTTTTTTAACAGGGGTCTATTTTATAAATTGCTGTTGTATCTAGGGTTATTTTATATAGGGGTGGTCTATCCTGGTATATTTTGGGTAGGGTCTGTGTAGGTCCCGCCAGTGGTCAGTGTTTTTTGGTTTTGTTTTCTGTTTTTTTGTGCAGGTGGTGGGTAGGGTTAGGGTTAGGTAGGGAGGTAAAAACGACTTTCACCCTCATTAGTAACCACCCTCATTTGCATAAAGGGCATCTGATTGGCCGAATCTTAACTGTCCATATATCTGCAACGGTGTGTTTTATCTGTACGAAACTTGGTTTATATAGTAATTGATGTATGGCTAGTCGACTGGTGGTGGTTTGGTGCGCCTCTAGCGCCACCAGGTGTGTAGACACGGTACTGCACTTTATTTTTTAGATTTGTTTTTTTTTAACAGGGGTCTATTTTATAAATTGCTGTTGTATCTAGGGTTATTTTATATAGGGGTGGTCTATCCTGGTATATTTTGGGTAGGGTCTGTGTAGGTCCCGCCAGTGGTCAGTGTTTTTTGGTTTTGTTTTCTGTTTTTTTGTGCAGGTGGTGGGTAGGTTTAGCTGGTTAGGTGAGGTAGCGTGCCAGGCCTTTGGCCTTTGACCCTGCATCCATGCAGACGCCCTGACGCAAACTGAACTTGAGTTTTCCCCCAGCTGTTCACCTGTCAATGCAAAATGGTTGCATTTGCCGTGCATATCAGCACGAGTGCTGAAACAGCACCAATGCTGACAGGTAAGTGTCTATTTCTATAGATAGATTGATGGATGGAGTGATGGATGGATGGATGGATGGATGGATGGATGGATGGATGGATGGATGGATGGATGGATGGATAGATAGGTACATGAGTTGAAACAACTTTTTGTTAAAAAAAATGTTTTTGTTAAAAAAAATGTTTTTGTTTGAAAAAGTGAATGTTTTTTAGGCCTGTGTTACATTGATGGATGGAGTGATGGAGTGATGGATGGATGGATGGATGGATGGATAGATAGATGAATAGATGAATATATAGATACATGAGTTTAAACCACTTTTTGTTAAAAAAAATATGTTTTTGTTTGAAAAAGTGAATGTTTTTAGGCCTGTGTTATACATGGATGGATGGAGTGATGGATGGATGGATGGATGGATGGATAGATAGATAAATAGATAGATAGATGAATAGATGAATATATAGATACATGAGTTTAAACAACTTTTTGTTAAAAAAAAAAAAGTTTTTGTTTGAAAAAGTGAATGTTTTTAGGCCTGTGTTATACATGGATGGATGGAGTGATGGAGTGATGGAGTGATGGATGGATGGATGGATAGATAGATGGATAGATGGATAGATGGATAGATGAGTTTGATCGACTGTTTGTTCATATTTTTTTATTGTTTTGTGTTAAATATTGAAAGTAGTCTTTGGACTAATGGTTAGTTTGGGTTTAGGGTTAGTTTGGGGCTATGGTTAGGTTAGGGTTAAAATGGCATATAGGTAGGGAGGTAAAAACGACTTTCACCCTCATTAGTAACCACCCTCATTTGCATAAAGGGCATCTGATTGGCCGAATCTTAACTGTCCATATATCTGCAACGGTGTGTTTTATCTGTACGAAACTTGGTTTATATAGTAATTGATGTATGGCTAGTCGACTGGTGGTGGTTTGGTGCGCCTCTAGCGCCACCAGGTGTGTAGACACGGTACTGCACTTTATTTTTTAGATTTGTTTTTTTTTAACAGGGGTCTATTTTATAAATTGCTGTTGTATCTAGGGTTATTTTATATAGGGGTGGTCTATCCTGGTATATTTTGGGTAGGGTCTGTGTAGGTCCCGCCAGTGGTCAGTGTTTTTTGGTTTTGTTTTCTGTTTTTTTGTGCAGGTGGTGGGTAGGTTTAGCTGGTTAGGTGAGGTAGCGTGCCAGGCCTTTGGCCTTTGACCCTGCATCCATGCAGACGCCCTGACGCAAACTGAACTTGAGTTTTCCCCCAGCTGTTCACCTGTCAATGCAAAATGGTTGCATTTGCCGTGCATATCAGCACGAGTGCTGAAACAGCACCAATGCTGACAGGTAAGTGTCTATTTCTATAGATAGATTGATGGATGGAGTGATGGATGGATGGATGGATGGATGGATGGATGGATGGATGGATGGATGGATGGATGGATGGATGGATAGATAGGTACATGAGTTGAAACAACTTTTTGTTAAAAAAAATGTTTTTGTTAAAAAAAATGTTTTTGTTTGAAAAAGTGAATGTTTTTTAGGCCTGTGTTACATTGATGGATGGAGTGATGGAGTGATGGATGGATGGATGGATGGATGGATAGATAGATGAATAGATGAATATATAGATACATGAGTTTAAACCACTTTTTGTTAAAAAAAATATGTTTTTGTTTGAAAAAGTGAATGTTTTTAGGCCTGTGTTATACATGGATGGATGGAGTGATGGATGGATGGATGGATGGATGGATAGATAGATAAATAGATAGATAGATGAATAGATGAATATATAGATACATGAGTTTAAACAACTTTTTGTTAAAAAAAAAAAAGTTTTTGTTTGAAAAAGTGAATGTTTTTAGGCCTGTGTTATACATGGATGGATGGAGTGATGGAGTGATGGAGTGATGGATGGATGGATGGATAGATAGATGGATAGATGGATAGATGGATAGATGGATAGATGAGTTTGATCGACTGTTTGTTCATATTTTTTTATTGTTTTGTGTTAAATATTGAAAGTAGTCTTTGGACTAATGGTTAGTTTGGGTTTAGGGTTAGTTTGAGGCTATGGTTAGGTTAGGGTTAAAATGGCATATAGGTAGGGAGGTAAAAACGACTTTCACCCTCATTAGTAACCACCCTCATTTGCATAAAGGGCATCTGATTGGCCGAATCTTAACTGTCCATATATCTGCAACGGTGTGTTTTATCTGTACGAAACTTGGTTTATATAGTAATTGATGTATGGCTAGTCGACTGGTGGTGGTTTGGTGCGCCTCTAGCGCCACCAGGTGTGTAGACACGGTACTGCACTTTATTTTTTAGATTTGTTTTTTTTTAACAGGGGTCTATTTTATAAATTGCTGTTGTATCTAGGGTTATTTTATATAGGGGTGGTCTATCCTGGTATATTTTGGGTAGGGTCTGTGTAGGTCCCGCCAGTGGTCAGTGTTTTTTGGTTTTGTTTTCTGTTTTTTTGTGCAGGTGGTGGGTAGGTTTAGCTGGTTAGGTGAGGTAGCGTGCCAGGCCTTTGGCCTTTGACCCTGCATCCATGCAGACGCCCTGACGCAAACTGAACTTGAGTTTTCCCCCAGCTGTTCACCTGTCAATGCAAAATGGTTGCATTTGCCGTGCATATCAGCACGAGTGCTGAAACAGCACCAATGCTGACAGGTAAGTGTCTATTTCTATAGATAGATTGATGGATGGAGTGATGGATGGATGGATGGATGGATGGATGGATGGATGGATGGATGGATGGATGGATGGATGGATGGATGGATAGATAGGTACATGAGTTGAAACAACTTTTTGTTAAAAAAAATGTTTTTGTTAAAAAAAATGTTTTTGTTTGAAAAAGTGAATGTTTTTTAGGCCTGTGTTACATTGATGGATGGAGTGATGGAGTGATGGATGGATGGATGGATGGATGGATAGATAGATGAATAGATGAATATATAGATACATGAGTTTAAACCACTTTTTGTTAAAAAAAATATGTTTTTGTTTGAAAAAGTGAATGTTTTTAGGCCTGTGTTATACATGGATGGATGGAGTGATGGATGGATGGATGGATGGATGGATAGATAGATAAATAGATAGATAGATGAATAGATGAATATATAGATACATGAGTTTAAACAACTTTTTGTTAAAAAAAAAAAAGTTTTTGTTTGAAAAAGTGAATGTTTTTAGGCCTGTGTTATACATGGATGGATGGAGTGATGGAGTGATGGAGTGATGGATGGATGGATGGATAGATAGATGGATAGATGGATAGATGGATAGATGGATAGATGAGTTTGATCGACTGTTTGTTCATATTTTTTTATTGTTTTGTGTTAAATATTGAAAGTAGTCTTTGGACTAATGGTTAGTTTGGGTTTAGGGTTAGTTTGAGGCTATGGTTAGGTTAGGGTTAAAATGGCATATAGGTAGGGAGGTAAAAACGACTTTCACCCTCATTAGTAACCACCCTCATTTGCATAAAGGGCATCTGATTGGCCGAATCTTAACTGTCCATATATCTGCAACGGTGTGTTTTATCTGTACGAAACTTGGTTTATATAGTAATTGATGTATGGCTAGTCGACTGGTGGTGGTTTGGTGCGCCTCTAGCGCCACCAGGTGTGTAGACACGGTACTGCACTTTATTTTTTAGATTTGTTTTTTTTTAACAGGGGTCTATTTTATAAATTGCTGTTGTATCTAGGGTTATTTTATATAGGGGTGGTCTATCCTGGTATATTTTGGGTAGGGTCTGTGTAGGTCCCGCCAGTGGTCAGTGTTTTTTGGTTTTGTTTTCTGTTTTTTTGTGCAGGTGGTGGGTAGGGTTAGGGTTAGGTAGGGAGGTAAAAACGACTTTCACCCTCATTAGTAACCACCCTCATTTGCATAAAGGGCATCTGATTGGCCGAATCTTAACTGTCCATATATCTGCAACGGTGTGTTTTATCTGTACGAAACTTGGTTTATATAGTAATTGATGTATGGCTAGTCGACTGGTGGTGGTTTGGTGCGCCTCTAGCGCCACCAGGTGTGTAGACACGGTACTGCACTTTATTTTTTAGATTTGTTTTTTTTTAACAGGGGTCTATTTTATAAATTGCTGTTGTATCTAGGGTTATTTTATATAGGGGTGGTCTATCCTGGTATATTTTGGGTAGGGTCTGTGTAGGTCCCGCCAGTGGTCAGTGTTTTTTGGTTTTGTTTTCTGTTTTTTTGTGCAGGTGGTGGGTAGGTTTAGCTGGTTAGGTGAGGTAGCGTGCCAGGCCTTTGGCCTTTGACCCTGCATCCATGCAGACGCCCTGACGCAAACTGAACTTGAGTTTTCCCCCAGCTGTTCACCTGTCAATGCAAAATGGTTGCATTTGCCGTGCATATCAGCACGAGTGCTGAAACAGCACCAATGCTGACAGGTAAGTGTCTATTTCTATAGATAGATTGATGGATGGAGTGATGGATGGATGGATGGATGGATGGATGGATGGATGGATGGATGGATGGATGGATGGATGGATAGATAGGTACATGAGTTGAAACAACTTTTTGTTAAAAAAAATGTTTTTGTTAAAAAAAATGTTTTTGTTTGAAAAAGTGAATGTTTTTTAGGCCTGTGTTACATTGATGGATGGAGTGATGGAGTGATGGATGGATGGATGGATGGATGGATAGATAGATGAATAGATGAATATATAGATACATGAGTTTAAACCACTTTTTGTTAAAAAAAATATGTTTTTGTTTGAAAAAGTGAATGTTTTTAGGCCTGTGTTATACATGGATGGATGGAGTGATGGATGGATGGATGGATGGATGGATAGATAGATAAATAGATAGATAGATGAATAGATGAATATATAGATACATGAGTTTAAACAACTTTTTGTTAAAAAAAAAAAAGTTTTTGTTTGAAAAAGTGAATGTTTTTAGGCCTGTGTTATACATGGATGGATGGAGTGATGGAGTGATGGAGTGATGGATGGATGGATGGATAGATAGATGGATAGATGGATAGATGGATAGATGAGTTTGATCGACTGTTTGTTCATATTTTTTTATTGTTTTGTGTTAAATATTGAAAGTAGTCTTTGGACTAATGGTTAGTTTGGGTTTAGGGTTAGTTTGGGGCTATGGTTAGGTTAGGGTTAAAATGGCATATAGGTAGGGAGGTAAAAACGACTTTCACCCTCATTAGTAACCACCCTCATTTGCATAAAGGGCATCTGATTGGCCGAATCTTAACTGTCCATATATCTGCAACGGTGTGTTTTATCTGTACGAAACTTGGTTTATATAGTAATTGATGTATGGCTAGTCGACTGGTGGTGGTTTGGTGCGCCTCTAGCGCCACCAGGTGTGTAGACACGGTACTGCACTTTATTTTTTAGATTTGTTTTTTTTTAACAGGGGTCTATTTTATAAATTGCTGTTGTATCTAGGGTTATTTTATATAGGGGTGGTCTATCCTGGTATATTTTGGGTAGGGTCTGTGTAGGTCCCGCCAGTGGTCAGTGTTTTTTGGTTTTGTTTTCTGTTTTTTTGTGCAGGTGGTGGGTAGGTTTAGCTGGTTAGGTGAGGTAGCGTGCCAGGCCTTTGGCCTTTGACCCTGCATCCATGCAGACGCCCTGACGCAAACTGAACTTGAGTTTTCCCCCAGCTGTTCACCTGTCAATGCAAAATGGTTGCATTTGCCGTGCATATCAGCACGAGTGCTGAAACAGCACCAATGCTGACAGGTAAGTGTCTATTTCTATAGATAGATTGATGGATGGAGTGATGGATGGATGGATGGATGGATGGATGGATGGATGGATGGATGGATGGATGGATGGATGGATGGATAGATAGGTACATGAGTTGAAACAACTTTTTGTTAAAAAAAATGTTTTTGTTAAAAAAAATGTTTTTGTTTGAAAAAGTGAATGTTTTTTAGGCCTGTGTTACATTGATGGATGGAGTGATGGAGTGATGGATGGATGGATGGATGGATGGATAGATAGATGAATAGATGAATATATAGATACATGAGTTTAAACCACTTTTTGTTAAAAAAAATATGTTTTTGTTTGAAAAAGTGAATGTTTTTAGGCCTGTGTTATACATGGATGGATGGAGTGATGGATGGATGGATGGATGGATGGATAGATAGATAAATAGATAGATAGATGAATAGATGAATATATAGATACATGAGTTTAAACAACTTTTTGTTAAAAAAAAAAAAGTTTTTGTTTGAAAAAGTGAATGTTTTTAGGCCTGTGTTATACATGGATGGATGGAGTGATGGAGTGATGGAGTGATGGATGGATGGATGGATAGATAGATGGATAGATGGATAGATGGATAGATGGATAGATGAGTTTGATCGACTGTTTGTTCATATTTTTTTATTGTTTTGTGTTAAATATTGAAAGTAGTCTTTGGACTAATGGTTAGTTTGGGTTTAGGGTTAGTTTGAGGCTATGGTTAGGTTAGGGTTAAAATGGCATATAGGTAGGGAGGTAAAAACGACTTTCACCCTCATTAGTAACCACCCTCATTTGCATAAAGGGCATCTGATTGGCCGAATCTTAACTGTCCATATATCTGCAACGGTGTGTTTTATCTGTACGAAACTTGGTTTATATAGTAATTGATGTATGGCTAGTCGACTGGTGGTGGTTTGGTGCGCCTCTAGCGCCACCAGGTGTGTAGACACGGTACTGCACTTTATTTTTTAGATTTGTTTTTTTTTAACAGGGGTCTATTTTATAAATTGCTGTTGTATCTAGGGTTATTTTATATAGGGGTGGTCTATCCTGGTATATTTTGGGTAGGGTCTGTGTAGGTCCCGCCAGTGGTCAGTGTTTTTTGGTTTTGTTTTCTGTTTTTTTGTGCAGGTGGTGGGTAGGGTTAGGGTTAGGGTTAGGGTTAGGGTTAGGGTTAGAGTGTTAGGGTTAGGGTTAGGTAGGGAGGTAAAAACGACTTTCACCCTCATTAGTAACCACCCTCATTTGCATAAAGGGCATCTGATTGGCCGAATCTTAACTGTCCATATATCTGCAACGGTGTGTTTTATCTGTACGAAACTTGGTTTATATAGTAATTGATGTATGGCTAGTCGACTGGTGGTGGTTTGGTGCGCCTCTAGCGCCACCAGGTGTGTAGACACGGTACTGCACTTTATTTTTTAGATTTGTTTTTTTTTAACAGGGGTCTATTTTATAAATTGCTGTTGTATCTAGGGTTATTTTATATAGGGGTGGTCTATCCTGGTATATTTTGGGTAGGGTCTGTGTAGGTCCCGCCAGTGGTCAGTGTTTTTTGGTTTTGTTTTCTGTTTTTTTGTGCAGGTGGTGGGTAGGTTTAGCTGGTTAGGTGAGGTAGCGTGCCAGGCCTTTGGCCTTTGACCCTGCATCCATGCAGACGCCCTGACGCAAACTGAACTTGAGTTTTCCCCCAGCTGTTCACCTGTCAATGCAAAATGGTTGCATTTGCCGTGCATATCAGCACGAGTGCTGAAACAGCACCAATGCTGACAGGTAAGTGTCTATTTCTATAGATAGATTGATGGATGGAGTGATGGATGGATGGATGGATGGATGGATGGATGGATGGATGGATGGATGGATGGATGGATGGATGGATAGATAGGTACATGAGTTGAAACAACTTTTTGTTAAAAAAAATGTTTTTGTTAAAAAAAATGTTTTTGTTTGAAAAAGTGAATGTTTTTTAGGCCTGTGTTACATTGATGGATGGAGTGATGGAGTGATGGATGGATGGATGGATGGATGGATAGATAGATGAATAGATGAATATATAGATACATGAGTTTAAACCACTTTTTGTTAAAAAAAATATGTTTTTGTTTGAAAAAGTGAATGTTTTTAGGCCTGTGTTATACATGGATGGATGGAGTGATGGATGGATGGATGGATGGATGGATAGATAGATAAATAGATAGATAGATGAATAGATGAATATATAGATACATGAGTTTAAACAACTTTTTGTTAAAAAAAAAAAAGTTTTTGTTTGAAAAAGTGAATGTTTTTAGGCCTGTGTTATACATGGATGGATGGAGTGATGGAGTGATGGAGTGATGGATGGATGGATGGATAGATAGATGGATAGATGGATAGATGGATAGATGGATAGATGAGTTTGATCGACTGTTTGTTCATATTTTTTTATTGTTTTGTGTTAAATATTGAAAGTAGTCTTTGGACTAATGGTTAGTTTGGGTTTAGGGTTAGTTTGAGGCTATGGTTAGGTTAGGGTTAAAATGGCATATAGGTAGGGAGGTAAAAACGACTTTCACCCTCATTAGTAACCACCCTCATTTGCATAAAGGGCATCTGATTGGCCGAATCTTAACTGTCCATATATCTGCAACGGTGTGTTTTATCTGTACGAAACTTGGTTTATATAGTAATTGATGTATGGCTAGTCGACTGGTGGTGGTTTGGTGCGCCTCTAGCGCCACCAGGTGTGTAGACACGGTACTGCACTTTATTTTTTAGATTTGTTTTTTTTTAACAGGGGTCTATTTTATAAATTGCTGTTGTATCTAGGGTTATTTTATATAGGGGTGGTCTATCCTGGTATATTTTGGGTAGGGTCTGTGTAGGTCCCGCCAGTGGTCAGTGTTTTTTGGTTTTGTTTTCTGTTTTTTTGTGCAGGTGGTGGGTAGGTTTAGCTGGTTAGGTGAGGTAGCGTGCCAGGCCTTTGGCCTTTGACCCTGCATCCATGCAGACGCCCTGACGCAAACTGAACTTGAGTTTTCCCCCAGCTGTTCACCTGTCAATGCAAAATGGTTGCATTTGCCGTGCATATCAGCACGAGTGCTGAAACAGCACCAATGCTGACAGGTAAGTGTCTATTTCTATAGATAGATTGATGGATGGAGTGATGGATGGATGGATGGATGGATGGATGGATGGATGGATGGATGGATGGATGGATGGATGGATGGATAGATAGGTACATGAGTTGAAACAACTTTTTGTTAAAAAAAATGTTTTTGTTAAAAAAAATGTTTTTGTTTGAAAAAGTGAATGTTTTTTAGGCCTGTGTTACATTGATGGATGGAGTGATGGAGTGATGGATGGATGGATGGATGGATGGATAGATAGATGAATAGATGAATATATAGATACATGAGTTTAAACCACTTTTTGTTAAAAAAAATATGTTTTTGTTTGAAAAAGTGAATGTTTTTAGGCCTGTGTTATACATGGATGGATGGAGTGATGGATGGATGGATGGATGGATGGATAGATAGATAAATAGATAGATAGATGAATAGATGAATATATAGATACATGAGTTTAAACAACTTTTTGTTAAAAAAAAAAAAGTTTTTGTTTGAAAAAGTGAATGTTTTTAGGCCTGTGTTATACATGGATGGATGGAGTGATGGAGTGATGGAGTGATGGATGGATGGATGGATAGATAGATGGATAGATGGATAGATGGATAGATGGATAGATGAGTTTGATCGACTGTTTGTTCATATTTTTTTATTGTTTTGTGTTAAATATTGAAAGTAGTCTTTGGACTAATGGTTAGTTTGGGTTTAGGGTTAGTTTGAGGCTATGGTTAGGTTAGGGTTAAAATGGCATATAGGTAGGGAGGTAAAAACGACTTTCACCCTCATTAGTAACCACCCTCATTTGCATAAAGGGCATCTGATTGGCCGAATCTTAACTGTCCATATATCTGCAACGGTGTGTTTTATCTGTACGAAACTTGGTTTATATAGTAATTGATGTATGGCTAGTCGACTGGTGGTGGTTTGGTGCGCCTCTAGCGCCACCAGGTGTGTAGACACGGTACTGCACTTTATTTTTTAGATTTGTTTTTTTTTAACAGGGGTCTATTTTATAAATTGCTGTTGTATCTAGGGTTATTTTATATAGGGGTGGTCTATCCTGGTATATTTTGGGTAGGGTCTGTGTAGGTCCCGCCAGTGGTCAGTGTTTTTTGGTTTTGTTTTCTGTTTTTTTGTGCAGGTGGTGGGTAGGGTTAGGGTTAGGTAGGGAGGTAAAAACGACTTTCACCCTCATTAGTAACCACCCTCATTTGCATAAAGGGCATCTGATTGGCCGAATCTTAACTGTCCATATATCTGCAACGGTGTGTTTTATCTGTACGAAACTTGGTTTATATAGTAATTGATGTATGGCTAGTCGACTGGTGGTGGTTTGGTGCGCCTCTAGCGCCACCAGGTGTGTAGACACGGTACTGCACTTTATTTTTTAGATTTGTTTTTTTTTAACAGGGGTCTATTTTATAAATTGCTGTTGTATCTAGGGTTATTTTATATAGGGGTGGTCTATCCTGGTATATTTTGGGTAGGGTCTGTGTAGGTCCCGCCAGTGGTCAGTGTTTTTTGGTTTTGTTTTCTGTTTTTTTGTGCAGGTGGTGGGTAGGTTTAGCTGGTTAGGTGAGGTAGCGTGCCAGGCCTTTGGCCTTTGACCCTGCATCCATGCAGACGCCCTGACGCAAACTGAACTTGAGTTTTCCCCCAGCTGTTCACCTGTCAATGCAAAATGGTTGCATTTGCCGTGCATATCAGCACGAGTGCTGAAACAGCACCAATGCTGACAGGTAAGTGTCTATTTCTATAGATAGATTGATGGATGGAGTGATGGATGGATGGATGGATGGATGGATGGATGGATGGATGGATGGATGGATGGATGGATGGATAGATAGGTACATGAGTTGAAACAACTTTTTGTTAAAAAAAATGTTTTTGTTAAAAAAAATGTTTTTGTTTGAAAAAGTGAATGTTTTTTAGGCCTGTGTTACATTGATGGATGGAGTGATGGAGTGATGGATGGATGGATGGATGGATGGATAGATAGATGAATAGATGAATATATAGATACATGAGTTTAAACCACTTTTTGTTAAAAAAAATATGTTTTTGTTTGAAAAAGTGAATGTTTTTAGGCCTGTGTTATACATGGATGGATGGAGTGATGGATGGATGGATGGATGGATGGATAGATAGATAAATAGATAGATAGATGAATAGATGAATATATAGATACATGAGTTTAAACAACTTTTTGTTAAAAAAAAAAAAGTTTTTGTTTGAAAAAGTGAATGTTTTTAGGCCTGTGTTATACATGGATGGATGGAGTGATGGAGTGATGGAGTGATGGATGGATGGATGGATAGATAGATGGATAGATGGATAGATGGATAGATGAGTTTGATCGACTGTTTGTTCATATTTTTTTATTGTTTTGTGTTAAATATTGAAAGTAGTCTTTGGACTAATGGTTAGTTTGGGTTTAGGGTTAGTTTGGGGCTATGGTTAGGTTAGGGTTAAAATGGCATATAGGTAGGGAGGTAAAAACGACTTTCACCCTCATTAGTAACCACCCTCATTTGCATAAAGGGCATCTGATTGGCCGAATCTTAACTGTCCATATATCTGCAACGGTGTGTTTTATCTGTACGAAACTTGGTTTATATAGTAATTGATGTATGGCTAGTCGACTGGTGGTGGTTTGGTGCGCCTCTAGCGCCACCAGGTGTGTAGACACGGTACTGCACTTTATTTTTTAGATTTGTTTTTTTTTAACAGGGGTCTATTTTATAAATTGCTGTTGTATCTAGGGTTATTTTATATAGGGGTGGTCTATCCTGGTATATTTTGGGTAGGGTCTGTGTAGGTCCCGCCAGTGGTCAGTGTTTTTTGGTTTTGTTTTCTGTTTTTTTGTGCAGGTGGTGGGTAGGTTTAGCTGGTTAGGTGAGGTAGCGTGCCAGGCCTTTGGCCTTTGACCCTGCATCCATGCAGACGCCCTGACGCAAACTGAACTTGAGTTTTCCCCCAGCTGTTCACCTGTCAATGCAAAATGGTTGCATTTGCCGTGCATATCAGCACGAGTGCTGAAACAGCACCAATGCTGACAGGTAAGTGTCTATTTCTATAGATAGATTGATGGATGGAGTGATGGATGGATGGATGGATGGATGGATGGATGGATGGATGGATGGATAGATAGGTACATGAGTTGAAACAACTTTTTGTTAAAAAAAATGTTTTTGTTAAAAAAAATGTTTTTGTTTGAAAAAGTGAATGTTTTTTAGGCCTGTGTTACATTGATGGATGGAGTGATGGAGTGATGGATGGATGGATGGATGGATGGATAGATAGATGAATAGATGAATATATAGATACATGAGTTTAAACCACTTTTTGTTAAAAAAAATATGTTTTTGTTTGAAAAAGTGAATGTTTTTAGGCCTGTGTTATACATGGATGGATGGAGTGATGGATGGATGGATGGATGGATGGATAGATAGATAAATAGATAGATAGATGAATAGATGAATATATAGATACATGAGTTTAAACAACTTTTTGTTAAAAAAAAAAAAGTTTTTGTTTGAAAAAGTGAATGTTTTTAGGCCTGTGTTATACATGGATGGATGGAGTGATGGAGTGATGGAGTGATGGATGGATGGATGGATAGATAGATGGATAGATGGATAGATGGATAGATGGATAGATGAGTTTGATCGACTGTTTGTTCATATTTTTTTATTGTTTTGTGTTAAATATTGAAAGTAGTCTTTGGACTAATGGTTAGTTTGGGTTTAGGGTTAGTTTGGGGCTATGGTTAGGTTAGGGTTAAAATGGCATATAGGTAGGGAGGTAAAAACGACTTTCACCCTCATTACCACCATAATACATCCAAGATGGCGCCGCGGATGGCTGCCTCGGTGTTGAGCTCTCCAGTTGTTACACTGTTTTTGTTAGTTTGTCCTGTTTTATGTTTGTCATACGCTATCAGTTATACCAGGGACGAACTGCTGAACATTCGGCAGTGCACACCAACTGATCACCAACCAGTTTTTGATTCTTCTGGCGTTTTGCGGAACATTGTCGTCGGTTGCGCCGCTGCACTGTGGAAACAGTATAAGGCGCGCAGGCGTGGGAAGCGAGCCGGCACACTCGTTAAGCTCAGGCAGCGCGGATTCAGAACGGCGCTGCCTAGCATCCATCTGGCGAATGTCCGCTCTCTCCCTAACAAAATGGACGAACTACTTCTGCTCTCACGCAAAAACAAGGACTTTACCAACTCTGCTGCTCTTTGTTTCACGGAAACCTGGCTGAACGAAGCCATTCCGGACAGCGCGTTACATCTACCGGACTTTCAGCTGTTCAGAGCAGATCGCGATATGGAGTCAACGGGTAAAACGCGCGGTGGTGGGACATGCTTTTACATCAACAGAAGGTGGTGTACTGATGTAACTGTGTTAAGGAAGATGTGCTGTCCTGATGTGGAAGTGCTTTTCCTTAACTGTAAGCCGTTCTACTCGCCGCGGGAGTTTTCCTCGCTCGTTCTCATCAGTGTTTACATTCCACCGCAAGCACACGTGAGTACGGCGCTGCAACAGCTGGCTGATCTGATCACAGAAACAGAACAACAACACCCGGACTCTGTTCTTATCATTCTCGGAGACTTTAATCAGGCAAAACTCACACGTGAGCTGCCTAAATTCAAACAGCACATTACATGCCCCACCAGAGACAATAATATTTTGGACCATTGCTACACCACAACAAAGGATGCATATCGCTCCGTCGCCAGAGCAGCTCTAGGACTTTCCGATCACTGCCTGGTTCATCTTCTACCAACTTACAGGCAAAAACTTAAAACTGCTAAGCCAGTAATAAGGACTGTAAAGAGATGGACCAACGACACAGAGCAGGTCTTACAAGCCTGTTTTGAATGCACTGACTGGAGTGTTTTTGAAGCTGCTGCCAGCGATCTGGACGAGCTCACAGAGACTGTAACATCATACATCAGTTTCTGTGAGGATTTATGCATCCCTACCAGGACTTACTTATCATTCAACAATGATAAACCATGGTTCACACCAAAACTCAGACAGCTTCGTCAGGTCAAAGAAGATGCCTACAGGAGTGGGGATAGGATCTTGTATAATCAGGCCAGGAACACATTGACAAAGGAGATTGAAGTGGCTAAGAAGAGCTATGCCAAAAAGCTGGAAAACCAGTTTTCCTCCAACGACCCTGCATCAGTGTGGAAAGGCCTGAAAGACATTACCAACTACAAGACACCATCCCCCAGCATCGACAGCAACAAGCATCTTGCGAACGAGCTGAATGTCTTTTACTGTAGATTTGAGACCCCCGATCAGACACCCCAAACCCGCCCTGACCATCTCTCTACACAGCCATCAACACCTCCAGCCATCCCCCTCCCCTCCCTCCCTGCACTTCAGATCAGTGAGGATAATGTGCGTCAGATCTTCAGGAAACAGAAGAGAAGGAAAGCACCAGGCCCAGACGGTGTTTCACCAGCCTGTCTGAAAACCTGCGCTGACCAGCTGGCCTCTATCTTCTCACTGATCTTCAACAGATCACTGGAGCAGTGCAAAGTCCCTTTCTGCTTTAAACGCTCCACCATCATCCCAATCCCGAAGAAACCAAAGATCACAGGACTCAATGACTACAGACCTGTTGCCTTAACATCTGTGGCCATGAAGTCATTCGAAAGACTGGTGTTAGCATATCTGAAGGACATCACTAGACCCTTGCTGGACCCCCTGCAGTTTGCCTACAGAGCAAACCGGTCTGTGGATGATGTGGTCAATATGGGACTGCATTACACCCTACAACATCTGGACAAACCAGGGACCTATGCAAGGATTCTGTTCGTGGACTTTAGTTCTGCCTTCAACACCATCGTCCCATCACTGCTCCAGACCAAACTGACCCAGCTCTCTGTCCCTAGCTCCATCTGTCAATGGATCACCAGCTTTCTGACAGACAGACAACAGCTAGTCAGAATGGGCAAAATCACGTCCGACAGCCGCACCATCAGCACCGGTGCTCCACAGGGATGTGTTCTCTCACCACTGCTCTTCTCCCTGTACACAAATGACTGCACCTCTAAAGACACCTCTGTCAAGCTCCTGAAGTTTGCAGACGACACTACTGTTATCGGACTCATCCGGAACGGTGACGAGTCTGCGTACAGACAGGAGGTGGAGCAGCTGGCTCTTTGGTGCAGTTATAACAACCTGGAGCTGAACACGCTCAAAACAGTGGAGATGATCGTGGACTTCAGGAGAAACCCCCCTGCACTCCCTTCACTCACCATCATGGACAGCACTGTGACTGCAGTAGAGTCATTCAGGTTCCTGGGCACCACCATCTCTCAGGATCTGAAGTGGGACACTCACATAGACTCTATTGTGAAGAAAGCCCAACAGAGACTGTACTTCCTGCGTCAGCTGAGGAAATTCAACCTGCCACAGGAGCTGCTCGTACAGTTCTACTCAGCTGTCATCCAGTCCATCCTCTGCACTTCCATCACCGTCTGGTTCGGCTCTGCTACCAAAACCGACCTCCGTAGACTACAGCGGATAGTTCGGACTGCTGAGCGAATCACTGGCACTACCCTTCCCACACTCAAAGTACTGCACTCATCCAGAGTGAGTAAAAGGGCTCGCAAAATCACTCTGGACCCGTCACACCCAGCACACTCTCTGTTTGAACTGTTACCGTCTGGTCGACGCTACAGAGCACCGAGCACAAAAACAACCAGACACAGGAAAAGTTTCTTTCCCCAGGCCATCTACCTCATGAACACTTAAATGTTCCCCTACTGTGGAACAAACATGTGCAATACTTCCCTCAGACATTTCATTATAGCACCTTATAACTTTATATATATTTATAATTTATAATCTTTTTATTTTATTTTTTCTATATTTTTTTATTTTTTTTATTTTTATTTTTTTTTTTTTTTTTTTTTTTTTTTTTTTTTTTTTTTTATTTTTTTTTTATTTATACCTGTTACTTGTCACTTGTCTTGTCACTTGTATTGTATGTGTACTGGAAGCTACTGTCACCAAGACAAATTCCTCGTATGCGCAAGCATACTTGGCAATAAAGCTCTTTCTGATTCTGATTCTGATTCTGATTCTGATTAGTAACCACCCTCATTTGCATAAAGGGCATCTGATTGGCCGAATCTTAACTGTCCATATATCTGCAACGGTGTGTTTTATCTGTACGAAACTTGGTTTATATAGTAATTGATGTATGGCTAGTCGACTGGTGGTGGTTTGGTGCGCCTCTAGCGCCACCAGGTGTGTAGACACGGTACTGCACTTTATTTTTTAGATTTGTTTTTTTTTAACAGGGGTCTATTTTATAAATTGCTGTTGTATCTAGGGTTATTTTATATAGGGGTGGTCTATCCTGGTATATTTTGGGTAGGGTCTGTGTAGGTCCCGCCAGTGGTCAGTGTTTTTTGGTTTTGTTTTCTGTTTTTTTGTGCAGGTGGTGGGTAGGTTTAGCTGGTTAGGTGAGGTAGCGTGCCAGGCCTTTGGCCTTTGACCCTGCATCCATGCAGACGCCCTGACGCAAACTGAACTTGAGTTTTCCCCCAGCTGTTCACCTGTCAATGCAAAATGGTTGCATTTGCCGTGCATATCAGCACGAGTGCTGAAACAGCACCAATGCTGACAGGTAAGTGTCTATTTCTATAGATAGATTGATGGATGGAGTGATGGATGGATGGATGGATGGATGGATGGATGGATGGATGGATGGATGGATGGATGGATGGATGGATAGATAGGTACATGAGTTGAAACAACTTTTTGTTAAAAAAAATGTTTTTGTTAAAAAAAATGTTTTTGTTTGAAAAAGTGAATGTTTTTTAGGCCTGTGTTACATTGATGGATGGAGTGATGGAGTGATGGATGGATGGATGGATGGATGGATAGATAGATGAATAGATGAATATATAGATACATGAGTTTAAACCACTTTTTGTTAAAAAAAATATGTTTTTGTTTGAAAAAGTGAATGTTTTTAGGCCTGTGTTATACATGGATGGATGGAGTGATGGAGTGATGGATGGATGGATGGATGGATGGATGGATAGATAGATAAATAGATAGATAGATGAATAGATGAATATATAGATACATGAGTTTAAACAACTTTTTGTTAAAAAAAAAAAGTTTTTGTTTGAAAAAGTGAATGTTTTTAGGCCTGTGTTATACATGGATGGATGGAGTGATGGAGTGATGGAGTGATGGATGGATGGATGGATAGATAGATGGATAGATGGATAGATGGATAGATGGATAGATGAGTTTGATCGACTGTTTGTTCATATTTTTTTATTGTTTTGTGTTAAATATTGAAAGTAGTCTTTGGACTAATGGTTAGTTTGGGTTTAGGGTTAGTTTGGGGCTATGGTTAGGTGTTAGGGTTAAAATGGCATATAGGGTAGGGAGGTAAAAACGACTTTCACCCTCATTAGTAACCACCCTCATTTGCATAAAGGGCATCTGATTGGCCGAATCTTAACTGTCCATATATCTGCAACGGTGTGTTTTATCTGTACGAAACTTGGTTTATATAGTAATTGATGTATGGCTAGTCGACGTGGTGGTTTGGTGCGCCTCTAGCGCCACCAGGTGTGTAGACACGGTACTGCACTTTATTTTTTAGATTTGTTTTTTTTTAACAGGGGTCTATTTTATAAATTGCTGTTGTATCTAGGGTTATTTTATATAGGGGTGGTCTATCCTGGTATATTTTGGGTAGGGTCTGTGTAGGTCCCGCCAGTGGTCAGTGTTTTTTGGTTTTGTTTTCTGTTTTTTTTGTGCAGGTGGTGGGTAGGTTTAGCTGGTTAGGTGAGGTAGCGTGCCAGGCCTTTGGCCTTTGACCCTGCATCCATGCAGACGCCCTGACGCAAACTGAACTTGAGTTTTCCCCCAGCTGTTCACCTGTCAATGCAAAATGGTTGCATTTGCCGTGCATATCAGCACGAGTGCTGAAACAGCACCAATGCTGACAGGTAAGTGTCTATTTCTATAGATAGATTGATGGATGGAGTGATGGATGGATGGATGGATGGATGGATGGATGGATGGATGGATGGATAGATAGGTACATGAGTTGAAACAACTTTTTGTTAAAAAAAAAGTTTTTGTTAAAAAAAATGTTTTTGTTTGAAAAAGTGAATGTTTTTTAGGCCTGTGTTACATTGATGGATGGAGTGATGGAGTGATGGATGGATGGATGGATGGATGGATAGATAGATGAATAGATGAATATATAGATACATGAGTTTAAACCACTTTTTGTTAAAAAAAATATGTTTTTGTTTGAAAAAGTGAATGTTTTTAGGCCTGTGTTATACATGGATGGATGGAGTGATGGAGTGATGGATGGATGGATGGATGGATGGATGGATAGATAGATAAATAGATAGATAGATGAATAGATGAATATATAGATACATGAGTTTAAACAACTTTTTGTTAAAAAAAAAAAAGTTTTTGTTTGAAAAAGTGAATGTTTTTAGGCCTGTGTTATACATGGATGGATGGAGTGATGGAGTGATGGAGTGATGGATGGATGGATGGATAGATAGATGGATAGATGGATAGATGGATAGATGGATAGATGAGTTTGATCGACTGTTTGTTCATATTTTTTTATTGTTTTGTGTTAAATATTGAAAGTAGTCTTTGGACTAATGGTTAGTTTGGGTTTAGGGTTAGTTTGGGGCTATGGTTAGGTTAGGGTTAAAATGGCATATAGGTAGGGAGGTAAAAACGACTTTCACCCTCATTAGTAACCACCCTCATTTGCATAAAGGGCATCTGATTGGCCGAATCTTAACTGTCCATATATCTGCAACGGTGTGTTTTATCTGTACGAAACTTGGTTTATATAGTAATTGATGTATGGCTAGTCGACTGGTGGTGGTTTGGTGCGCCTCTAGCGCCACCAGGTGTGTAGACACGGTACTGCACTTTATTTTTTAGATTTGTTTTTTTTTAACAGGGGTCTATTTTATAAATTGCTGTTGTATCTAGGGTTATTTTATATAGGGGTGGTCTATCCTGGTATATTTTGGGTAGGGTCTGTGTAGGTCCCGCCAGTGGTCAGTGTTTTTTGGTTTTGTTTTCTGTTTTTTTGTGCAGGTGGTGGGTAGGTTTAGCTGGTTAGGTGAGGTAGCGTGCCAGGCCTTTGGCCTTTGACCCTGCATCCATGCAGACGCCCTGACGCAAACTGAACTTGAGTTTTCCCCCAGCTGTTCACCTGTCAATGCAAAATGGTTGCATTTGCCGTGCATATCAGCACGAGTGCTGAAACAGCACCAATGCTGACAGGTAAGTGTCTATTTCTATAGATAGATTGATGGATGGAGTGATGGATGGATGGATGGATGGATGGATGGATGGATAGATAGGTACATGAGTTTAAACAACTTTTTGTTAAAAAAAATGTTTTTGTTAAAAAAAATGTTTTTGTTTGAAAAAGTGAATGTTTTTTAGGCCTGTGTTACATTGATGGATGGAGTGATGGAGTGATGGATGGATGGATGGATGGATAGATAGATGAATAGATGAATATATAGATACATGAGTTTAAACCACTTTTTGTTAAAAAAAATATGTTTTTGTTTGAAAAAGTGAATGTTTTTAGGCCTGTGTTATACATGGATGGATGGAGTGATGGAGTGATGGATGGATGGATGGATGGATGGATAGATAGATAAATAGATAGATAGATGAATAGATGAATATATAGATACATGAGTTTAAACAACTTTTGTTAAAAAATATATTTTTATGTTTGAAAAAGTGAATGTCTTTTAGGCCTGTGTCACATGGATGGATGGAGTTAGACTTTTGGTTGTTTGGACTTGGGTAGATTTGGATTGTGCTTGAGTGGGTGGGGCTTGTTTTCAGCTTGTGTGTGAGTTAGGTTTTGATTTGGGTTAGGTTTGGACTGATGCAGTACCAGATTTGATGCCAGATCACTTGTGATGGAGCGTCACTCTGTTGCACATCTTTTATAGAATCAAAACAGACATTTATTATACTTGTTAATATTTATTTATTTAATTAATTGTGATGGTTAATAAACATTAAATATGAATAAAATATTCAAATATACATTCATTCATCTTATTATTCAGACATCTCTATTCAGACATCTTATTATTCTGATTAATGTCATAATTCATGAGAACTAGTTTAACATCATTATTAATTTTTAAATCATGTTGCAAGTGAGAGTGAATATAGCACCGTGAATATAGCACCTGTAAAGCAATGGAAATGTGGGAATGTTATTTCAGTTTTTTTTTTTTTTTTTTTTTGACTGATTACCAGAGCCTCATCGTGTGCTTCACCTCAGTAAGTGAGGTTTGGCATAAAGTTTTTCTTCTGTGTGCTTCAGGGTTTGATGAGTACTGGCGCCACCCTGTGTAAAATGTAAGTCACTGCACTTTTTTCCACTGTCAGCACCTAGGAGCTGTCCTGTGCAAACAAGTGCTCAACGTGTCCGTCCCCCACAAAACCCAACACCACACCCACCCTGCGAACACTACTGGCTGCAAGTACTATTTTGATTTCATGCTTATCCGAAGCTCGGTTCCGAGGACTGTATGAATTAGTTGTTTATATGGATATAAACAGATCAAATATCTGTTGGAGTGATGCCAGAGCCTGCCAGATTTTTTTTACCCCTTCCCCACCATGAATATGACAGCGCTGTCCCCTTATGTGCAGGAGACGTCTTTCCAGTATGTACAGTGGTTGTGCTGCCTGAACAGGGTGGGCCAGTGAGAAACATCTGCACAGCAAACCTATCAATGCTGCTCTGGAAAATGTCACCATAACAATGTGAATTTAATAAATATGAAGGTACATATACAAATAAGCTTGTTTTCTTTTCTTTTTTTTTCCTTTTTTTATAAAGTCCCCCCTAGAATCAAAGCAACTTAATGCCTTATAATGCCAATTTGTTGACACACCATTGAAGTGCAGTTTACATATTAATGTTATTTCAACATTAACTTGGTACATCAGACAGCGACATTGTATTACCAGTGTTTAAAAAAATTTATTTAGAATCAACGTCACATTGTGACATTGATCAAACACATTACCAAATAACTTTAGTAATTCAGATTTATTTCTCTCAAATAAGTATTAACATAGTTTTTAATGGCAGTTCTGTTTTGTCCTTATAAATTGCGAGTTATGAAACAGTTAGTAACCTCTATAAATTCATAATTGAAGGATTTAAGTAGAAACACAGGATGCAATTATGCATTTGAAAAAAAAAATTGTGACTTCCTTCAGCTTATGTGATACTATTCACTGCAAATGTTCCTTTTATTCATATATACATGGTTCTATGAATGTATTTTACAAAAAACATGTAATCTTCATTTCTATAATGTTATTATATTGTAGTTACAACCAATAACTTTAGTAATTCAGATTTATTTCTCTCAAATAAGTATTAACATAGTTATTAATAGCAGTTCTGTTTTGTCCTTATAAATTGTGAGTTATGATATGCAATTATGCATTTGGAGTTGTTTGCTTGTCAATGTAACTAATGATCAATCATTCCTGCAATAAAATAATAATGTGTAGAAAATAAATAAGAATACTTACAAACAGTTGTACTAAATATATATATATATATATATATATCTTCTTTTTACATATTGGTTTAAAAATATTTTTAAAAAATTGTATTACACATCGTTGACCTTAGGTTATTAAATGTTTGATCAACACACTTTCATTCCAGACTTTTATTCCATGTAGTGATGTTGGAAAAAAGTTAGGCCCCACCCCATTGGATTTAAATTCCACTTTGAATAGCGGAAACCAAACGACTTTATCGAACAACTTTTACTTATTAGACTTTGTCGAATACGTATTATTCCCTGACTGATTTTTCCATGGCTGATACAGTACAGAAAAGGTAATGCTTCTAAACATTATTTTTTTGTGTTATATCGGTTTCCTCTAGTCAGCTCCAGGTCGACGAATGCGCCCGCGTTCCTCCGACTTATTTGCAGCAACATAGTCTCCGAGTATCAACATTTATGGTAATAATAATCAATGTTTTTTGATCGGCTATTCGGCATGCGATTGATTTCTGAAGTGTCTCATATATATAAACATTAAGTATTCAAGGTGCTATAGGTGCTATGGGCGTGGTCTTCGTGGTAAGCGCTAACGGGACATTTTTTGAAAACATTAAGACGTCTTACAGGTCTAAAACTGCTAAACGGTAGTGTAGTTCCAAAGTTTTGAAGTAAAGCCTTTATGTAAAGAAAATGTATAGTTAGAATCCAGCTTTCAACTTCGACTTGTTTTTTGTGAATAAGCTACAATCAATTCATTGAGGTCAGAGGTCATGGTGGTTACAGAGAAACCAATTTCTCTCAACCAAAAAAAAACAAACAAACAAAAAACTCATGTTAACAACGTTTCAAAGCAAACCTATTGTGTTTTCAATTTAAGAGACACCCGATCACCAGGCATTTTCCACCTATATTCTTAGTTTAAACTGGACTGCAAATACACTACCAAAAATGATTTTCCAACTTAGTGTTTGTCTTTTTTTTTTAAAACAGTCCAAATATTGAAAAATATATATACACTATATATAAATAATTATGCATTTAATAGAGGAGTAAAACGGAATAAGATGCAATGTCTTGTTTTCTGGAAAGAATACAAACAAAGCGAGTTGTTTAGAAGAACAAACAATTACTACAACAATTGCACAAACAAATTATTTTATTTTTTTAAAACCAAGTTTTCAAGCGAATTCATTGTGTGTTTCTCAGCGTTTAAAGACAACGTTTAGGTTTAAGATGACCATTGTCATTAAAGGGTGTGAGCGTGCACAGACTAAGGCCCTCACAATGCAAATGGCATTAGTGCAGGGCAGGCCCTGTTGTGCTGCTGCTCATTTAGTGTGGTTTTTTTTTTTAATTACATTTCTTCAAATCATGAATTGTTCTTTAAAATCGTTGAAATAATTTCTTTCACGTGTCTGTTTGTCTCCCAGGACTCCTGATCGTCATCTTGTCCACTGCTTGCGGTGCCACAAGCCTCAGGAGTGCATCTCCGTTCACCTGGCTCGTGTGTGCATGAGGAGCAGCACTCCAGAGGAGAGAGCAGCCGAGGTGCAGAGCGCAAAGGCCTCAAGCAAGGGTTGGGTCCGCTACGGCAGAAACTGGGACTACAATGTCATCTGCAAGCTCATTCCTGACAGATGCTCCCAGGCCAACTTGGTCAATGAACTTCTTCGCCGCGGCTTCTTCGTTGCCAATCAGCCCTCGGAGACCGATGCTGAAGCTCCATCTCCAACCCGCGTAGTCCCGTCTGGTCCGACTCAAAAGTAAGTGCAGTAAACCGTGTGCTACACTGCAAAAAGAAAAAGAGTGTTATTCCCCCTCCGTATCCTTGTCTCGTTTTCCAGTCCAAATATCTAACAATTCTTAAATCAGGATGCATTCACTAGATGTCATAATTATAGTGGGTCCTGTTTTCTGTGATAAGTAAATCAGATTGAAGGGAGTTGTTAACAAAGACATTCACTGCAAAAAATGCTTTTCTTACTTAGTATCCGTGTCTTGTTTTCCAGTCCTAATATCAAAAGAATTTCTTAAAATCAAGATGAATTTACTAAAGTAGTAAAATGCTATATTATGTCTGGTTTTCTGTGGAAATAATTAAAATGAAGGGTTTTTTTGCTTAACACAAGCAAAACTATCGGTCCATGGGGTAAGAAAAATATGGTTTCTTATTGAATTTAAGGTTCTTTTTCTTAATCCATGGACAGATAGTTTAGCTTGTGTTGAGTAAAAACCCACTTCATTTTAATGCATCTTCATGTAAGAATTTTTAGATGTTTGGACTGGAAACCAGACAATAATACTAAGTAAGAAAATGTTTGTTTTTTGCAGTGCAGCATCTTATACAAATCTACTCCTCTAGTAAATGCATTTCGACTTGAGATTATTTAGCCATTTGTACTGGAAACAAGACAAAAGTACTAATTAAGAACATCAATCATGAGAAATGTAGTGTGGATGTTACCTACCATAAGGTGACAATGCAACTGAATAAAACAAACAAACAAACTCACTGACATGTGCGACCACACTTTTATCCTGAGATGATAAAGTCACAATGCCAAGAAATGCTCTTGGCTCTCACCTGCAAACACTCTGCAATCAATCAGTCAATCACCCTCATCAACTCGACACAGTGTCTGTCAGCTGTTTGTCTGGTGTTGAGTATGATCCTGCCATGTGTTCCCTTGTCTAATGTGCCATGTTGTCATTGGTTCATTGTTTACAGGTGTCCCTTGTCTTGTCATTAGTCTTGTGTGTATTTAAGCCCTCATGTTTGCCACGTGTCTTTGTCAGTTTTTTGTTTCACTGTACCCGTGTTTGCTGAGTGTCATGCCGTCCCATCCTTCTGTTGTGAGTTAATGCCACGCTGTGCTTTTGTTCTATGTCTGATCTTGATATGTTTCTAAATGCATTTGAGTTCTCATCTATACTTGCCTCCAGCAGATCCCTTACACCTGTCTTGTTTTTTGTTTTGTCCAAACAGGTTCTTCCTCTTTGGGATTGCTGCACTCAAAGATTGTCAAACTATTTTAAGAGTGGCGAAGCCGGAAATAAACAGGATGTGTCAAGATCTGGAGATGGGCAGAAAACTCGGGCACAGAGAAAGTACCATGTATAGGTACTACTGCGAAGCTACACTGGTTTTTGCCCACATGCTGCGCCCGATTGCTGTGGAGTCCTTGACAGTAAGTCCATGTCTACTTTAAAGACTTTACGCTCATGATATGATGCAGTGTTTACGTATGCATTAGTGACCGCTCTTTCGTTATCCAGGATTCAGATTGGCTTGATCGGTTTGAGCATAGTGGCAGGGTGGTGATCGGCGTAGGGAGGGGCACGGATACCAACACGCTGCTTGCCCTGACCCAATGGGAGGAAGCTGTGAGTTTTAGTATGACATAAACAGCCGATGACTTGCTACCATTGTTTATACCATTTAATAATCTTTTGTTCGCACAGACATTTTTTCCCTTTTTTGTTTTTGTTTCCCATAGTGTTTGCAGGTCTACTTCAGCAAGATAAGGCCAGGGAACATCTGTCACGAGAAACCATGCAATGCCTTCTTTCTTGTGTCCTCCGGTGAGGCGGTCTCCAGCGTATCGCGAGACCTCAAATGCCTACACGATCTGTATGTACCTGCACATATGCGTGTGTGAGTGCACACCGTTAACTACATTTTGTCAGTCACAGTCATTTCACAGGCAACCCTTTGTGTTCCATTTTGTTTCTGCAGGCACAAACTTCCCCACTTTACTAGCCAGGATGTGCGCAGGGCGGTTGGCATTGCTGCGCAGAAGCTAACGGAGCCCCAACGGCAGGCGGTGCAGTTTTACCTGGACCGTGGCGCTCGTGATGTCGGACCACAGGACGCTGTTGACGCAGCTGTGCTGCTGGACTCTTTGTGCGTGTAAGTCTCTTCACGCAGCAAGGACCTAACATGTCACAAACAATCTTTACATCCGAGTAGCCATAATTTTGCCCAAGTAACAAACCTTTTTGTTCCTCGCCTACAAAGCAATTCTTCGGACGACGACCACCAGTCATTTGCTGAATTGGCTACAGCCGGAGGCAGTTCGAGTCTGCCAACTGCCCGCAAAGACTTCTCTGCATTTGTGACCAGTTTTCCCATTTCACTGGATGGGCTGCCTCCATCGAAAAAACAGCGTGTGAAGTATGGGTTTCCTGAAGACGGCACCTTCTATGATAAGTGGCGGGTCTCGCAGTACGCCCAGAGGCGGGAATATCTTCTGGGTAAGTCTCCGAATCCACCAATACAGCATTGTCCCGCATTTTAACATGCAGACGCTGCAGGTTGCTGTGGGGTTGTGTGTTTTTTTTTATTTTTATTTTTTTTATGCAAACCCAAAACCCAAAGACCTTTTTCTACCACACACTATCTCTATCAAAACGCAGCAATGTCCGACTCACACCGATCACTTTTGACTTCTTTTGAGTAAAGTGGTTTCATTTTGTCTTTCAGAACACTTCAAAGTCCATAAGCCTTCGACCGGAAAGTTGTCGAGGCTGATTAGGCAGGAGGGGTGGAAGTCCAACTACCCGAAGCCAGAGGAGATTCAACGGTTGTGGAAACCATCTCCTTCCAACCTCGCCATAGAGTCGGATGAGGCCATAATGAAGTGCCTGTCTGAGCAGACCTGGACGGGGCTGGCTATTAAGGACTTCGGTGCCAAGCAAGGTCGTGGTAAGGGTAAAACTGTGGCATTAGTTTGTTCTATAAATGAAACGTGGGCCATGCAACGTATACTGCAAGGAATTATTAGCATAGGCAGTAGAGGTTTTTTTTTTGGTAAAAAAAAAGTAAATTGGACTACTTTTCAGATTGTATTTCATAAAACAACATCTCAGGAAAATGTTAAGGGGTTTAAAAAAAAAAAAAAAAATTCTGTTACAGAACAGGGCATTGATTTCATACGTGTCCACTGTAGAGGACACCAGGACTTAAATCATGTTTATCAGGCATTTTGTGAGACGAAACAAGTGAATATGGAAATAAATTATACATCAATATTTCTATGAAATATTAGATATTATTATTCAAATGTTGCCAATTATTACTCCAATTATTACACTTCTTTTTTCATTAAATGTTGCTCCAAGAACACATTAATGTGCACATTAGATACAGTTTATAGATACATTGCATTGAATGGGAATATTAATTTATGGACATTTTACCCACATATTGCATAAAGTAAAATGGTGTATCAATTCATTCCATTATTTCTTTCATAACATAGTTGAGAATAATCTTTATACAAATTTTGGTTGAAAAAATCCTGAAACCCCCAAATTTATTGGTGATTGAAAAAAAAAATCCCATTGTTTTTGCCTATACATATAATTTCATGTCATTTTATTTTTTAAACAACTTAGTCCTGACGTCCACTACAGAGGACATAGCATAACGTATGAATAAAATATTATTTTTCAAAAATGTTTTTTTTTACCATTTGTTTATTGTGCTCTAAACAGTGTGATAACCTGGAAAAAAACTAAATTCAAAAAACTTTTTTTTTCTGGGTCCCAGGAGGATATCTGTTGCTAAAGTGGAAGTTGTCTCAAGTTGTCCAGCAGAGGGCAGCAGATTCCTTTTTAAATGAGAAGTCCCGCTCCTTATTCTGTTCTCAGTTATGGCCTAAAGTTTATTATAGATGCAGAATATTAAAAATGAAGGGGCAACGTGTCTGACAATCTTTATGAATAGACAAAATGATATGATATGTTCAATCGACCCCACTGTCCTTCGGTCTCAAATGAAATGCACATGTGCTTTAAGTAGTTTTTTCTCTTTTTTATTTTTTACTTTTTATATTGTTATGTTTCCTTTTCATGTAAAGCACTTTAAATTGCCATTGAGTATGACATGTGCTATATAAATAACGTGCCTTGCCTTTGCTACGAGGGGCAAAACATCAGTGGCCACGAGTGTAAATTAGAGATATTATAGCCTACTGTATGGCCACCGCTACTCTACTAATTCCCATCCCCCTCTGTGACCTGTGACGTCTTACTGTCAATCAAACCTGTTGTTTTACACCGTGTGAGATCGATCTTCTGCTGATCAAGGTGACAGTCTTTCAACTTTTTTAATTATTTGCATGATATTTCAAGTTATGCCTGTACTTATGACATCACGTGAGCGGTTTCGAAACTGGGCTACTGAGTGGATAAATAACAGTTTCATGTGGCTTTGAAGTGATCGAGCGTTTATACGCTGTGTTGTTACCTTGTAACACTTTTGCTATAGCTTTTTTTTTTTTCTCTGCCATATATAAAACCATTTGGACATGAACATTTTTTTACTAAAAAAAATACCATGCTTGAACGTCATGTAGCGAAACAATGATTAATTTTGTAGTCTTTATTGTTCTCTTGTTTAAATTGTATTTTTGATTGTGTATTTATCAACATCTTTGGCTCTTTTTAATTTATACTTTTTGAATGATTATTTGTAGGTTTTCTAAAAAGAATCAGTTATTGCAAGAGACTGATTTTTGACGTGTGACAATGGAAGAAGGTAAGGCCCGATTCACTAGAAAACTGCCATGCAAAGTTTGGTCCCACTTCATCAAGTGTCTTTAAGGACATCGTCAATGAATGAATAATTTAATTACATATATATATATACATAGAGAGAGAGAGAGAGAGAGAGAGAGATCAAATGATTCTATCCTCAAGTCCTTTTATTAGACAATTGCTTTGAGTGATAGCCATATGGAATAAGTTAGCACTGGGACAATAACCCATCTCATAATTCACATTCATTATTTCTTTCTAGAGTCTGTGAGACGCATCAGAAGGCAATACAAGGATGTAAGACGACATGTTGTCCAACTCATTATAGATAGCAAGGAAGACATGAGGAGGCTAGAGCATCGTCTGCTGGATCTGGGCACATGTACAAACAGTAAAATATCAATTCACATACTTTTTTTAACATTATATTTATTTTGTATAAGGCAAGACACATTTAAAATTGTAGTTGTGTTGTCAAACTAAATAAACAAATAATCTATCACTGTGTTATCCACCCTTCCACAGCAGAAACTGTGTCAGAAACTCAAGTCAGCCCACGCATAGAACAGTGTAAGTTAGAAATATTGCGTCTGTGATGTGAACTATGGGAAGGCTCTTTGAAAAGTGACATTATACACTCAGTATGTTTTCAAATACAGGCATTACAGATGCATGGAGAGGAAAGAATGTTTTTGTGATGGTCTCCAAAATTGGGCCATACAAAGTCTTCTTTTTTGACCTTTACAGTACTTCTCCAGGTCTGGAGCTCGAGAGTGAGGTACACAAACAAACAGTCGCTTGACTTTATTATTATGTATAATAAACACAACATGTATGCACCCTCATGTGAACCTCATTGTCAGCAGGTCATCAATGCCTTCATCTATCTGGAAATCCAGAAATTCAACATTCGGTCAGCAGAGCAGGCATTCTACATAGACAGCTTTGAAATGAGAAAAATTTGGCGAGGACATTTAACAATGCTGAAGGTTGGTTTTATTCAGTGTAAATACGATAAGGTCACAAAGGCTTTGAATTCTAACAACAACAAAAATATTTTCAGATTGACCCCTCAGTGTACCACTTCATCATTGGCATCACAAACAAGCACAACCACTGGACAGTTACGGTATAAGATGGAACTTGCTTTGTTTTTGAAATAAACCAAACTAAAATGGACCATTAGTGTGCATAACTATGTTTCTATATATTCTAAAATACTGAAAGGTTATCCTGCCATCACAGAAGAAGGCATTGTTTTTAGACCCAATGGGAGAAAGTCAAATCGATATAATGAAGTGCCAGAAGGTGACAAGGTATGAATAAATAAAATCAAAGGCTTTTTACAGTAATGTATTTGAAACTACAATGCATAGCGCTGTCATTTGTTACATTGTTGTTTGTCAATATAAGAGCACTGATGCTTCAGAGAGGATACGACGCCTCAGCCTGGACGTGCGAGACGGTTCCTCATCCCAAACAGAGGGATTCCTCGTCCTGTGGAGTTTTTGCACTGAAGGTATCAAAGGTGTAAAAAACTGCTCAACTTATTTTGATGAGTTAATGTAATATGTTTTCCTGACATATAAGATTCAACTTATTTTTTTAAGTCAGTTTGATGAATTCAAGTTTCAATGACTTAAACATCCAATTTGATTGAATAATAAATAAAAAAATAAGGATGATTATATGATGGTGGCCATGGACATCATATAGTAATTTCTAATAGCACTGTCCTAAAATGACAACATATATATATATATATATATATATATATATATATATATATATATATATATATATATATATATATACACACATCTTTTTTTATTACATTTTTTGTAGTTTGCCGAATGTATTCTCCGTCAGCAGCCAATTGATTTTTCCAGTGATGAAGAATCAGTTAACAACCTCAGGAAACACATAGCTGTCACTCTTCTACAAGACAGTGGTACGTTTCACGGAAGTTCTCAAGTTCAGACAGAGCACCATTCATTTTAGTACACATCGTTTAAATCACTGATGCATAACCAGTTTTTTAAATTATGATTTAGTATGTAGAGTAGACCTTATGGCAGTAAAATCCTTGAGCTGTGAATGTCTCGAGAAGCTAATAAAAATGTTCGTAATGATTATTGCAGTTCTTCCCAGACATGACACAGGGAGAGCATTACATCTATATAAATTGTTTTTGGCCTCCTATTTTTTTTCTCTCTTTTATTCTGTATTGTTTTCTAGATGATTTAACCCGGTTGTGCTCATTCTGGTTGTGCCAGGACGCTGTTGACGCAGCTGTGCTGCTGGACTCTTTGTGCGTGTATGTCTCTTCACGCAGCAAGGACCTAACATGTCACAAACAATCTTTACATCCGAGTAGCCATAATTTTGCCCAAGTAACAAACCTTTTTGTTCCTCGCCTACAAAGCAATTCTTCGGACGACGACCACCAGTCATTTGCTGAATTGGCTACAGCCGGAGGCAGTTCGAGTCTGCCAACTGCCCGCAAAGACTTCTCTGCATTTGTGACCAGTTTTCCCATTTCACTGGATGGGCAGCCTCCATCGAAAAAACAGCGTGTGAAGTATGGGTTTCCTGAAGACCGCACCTTCTATGATAAGTGGCGGGTCTCGCAGTACGCCCAGAGGCGGGAATATCTTCTGGGTAAGTCTCCGAATCCACCAATACAGCATTGTCCCGCATTTTAACATGCAGACGCTGCAGGTTGCTGTGGGTGTTTTTTTTAATTTTTTTTAAATTTTTTTGTAAACAGCCGCCAAGTTTTTACCAATGCTTAAGGCATTTTTTTTTTCTAAACCCCTTAACACAGCAACACACCCACATCACACAATTAGCCAAGGGTTTGATCTCCTGGTCAAAACTAAACCTTTGTTTGTTTTTTTTTAATACAAACTCCAAACCCAAACACCTTTTCCTACCACACACTATCTCTATCAAAACGCAGCAATGTCCGACTCACACGATCACTTTTGACTTCTTTTGAGTAAAGTGGTTTCATTTTGTCTTTCAGAACACTTCAAAGTCCATAAGCCTTCGACCGGAAAGTTGTCGAGGCTGATTAGGCAGGAGGGGTGGAAGTCCAACTACCCGAAGCCAGAGGAGATTCAACGGTTGTGGAAACCATCTCCTTCCAACCTCGCCATAGAGTCGGATGAGGCCATAATGAAGTGCCTGTCTGAGCAGACCTGGACGGGGCTGGCTATTAAGGACTTCGGTGCCAAGCAAGGTCGTGGTAAGGGTAAAACTGTGGCATTAGTTTGTTCTATAAATGAAACGTGGGCCATGCAACGTATACTGCAGTGAATTATTAGCATAGGCAGTAGAGGTTTTTTTTTTTTTTTTACAGAACACATTTTTCAAATGAATGCAATGTTTATTCAACCAACTCAAAATGTAATGTTTTGTTCTATTGTAGGAGTGGTTGCAACACGGCCCTTTCTTAAAGGGGAAATAGTTTGTGACTATCACGGGAAGGTGATTCCAGCATCAGTTGGGAAGGAGATGATGCGGGACCTCGGTGACCAGGCTGGCTACTTGTTTTTTTTTAAGGCGGGCCAAAGAGACCTATGTGTCGACGCGCAGACCTTTCCCTGCACATGCCATCCCAACTCGGACACGTTTGGCCGACTCATAAATCATTCTGCAAAGATGCCAAACTTAAAGCCGTTTTACTGCTCCGTTAAGCTGAGTGGAGTGAAAACGGATGTAATTTTGTTCAAAGCGCTCTCTGACATACCTGTCGACACCCAGCTCAAATTCGATTATGGTGTTCGGAGGACCTCATTCCGTGGCGAGGGCTTAAACCTAGAATGGCTTGATGAGTAGGCCAGGACTTGCACCTAAAAAATCTGTCCTGTCACTTTTCGACACAGGCGAAGCTTGGTTCCGAGGACTGGATGAATTTGTATGTGGATCTTGTGCCGAAGATGGCTGCCTGCCGGGGTTTTTTTGTCTCCCCTTTCCCCTCAGTCCACAGAGCTTGATTTCGTTGCCAGTTGTTTTGTCTCAATTTTATAGTTCTGTTATAGTTTTTATTTTATAGTTCTTTAATGTTTACATTGTTTCTTTTTAAGATGTTATTTTGTAAAATGTTTGTCACTTTTTTATTTTTCAAATAAATCTGTTACCCATCTCAATTTCTCTGCTTGTTCTCTATAAATATTTTAATTTGAGATGTCATGCATTAGTGTATACAACCAAATTACTTTTTAGTGTATACAAAAGTGAGCCCCCCCCCCCCCCCTCCTGATTTGAGCCTCTGAGTCCAGTTCTCATGCTCCGTAGGCCCTTAACATTGCAACAGAAACCAGTGTATTTACAGAAAACAATTTCAAAATGAATGCATTGTTTATTCACAAACTCAATGTAATGTTTTCTTCTATTGCAAATCACAAGTGGTGTTGTGGCCTTTGACCCTGCATGCAGACGGCCTGACGCAAAGTGTACTTGAGTTTTCCCCACCTGTTAACCTGTCAATGCGTAATGGTTGCATTTGGCGTGCATATCAGCACCAGTGCTGAACCGGCTCAATGGCTGTATGTAATGTGGCTTTGTATGAATTTGAGCACCTATGCCCAGTTGTCCTGCTCTGGCTGGGCCTGGATGGATGGATGGCTAATACATTAAAACAAGCAAAATTATCAAGTTATGTCCCTTTTGATCTGTTTCTATGTGTGAGTTGTTTGTATTGTTCTCTGTCCAGGAAGAAGACTGGATTGGTCCTGCAGTCTGATTGGTGCCACGTCCTGATTGGTCAGCTGACTCCTGATCGTTTATTACATATTTGTAACTCTGTGGTCTAAGTTTTAAATGTTAGAAAAATAAATGCCTTTTAAGACATCTTTCATCTTGTGTGTTGATCTCATGTTAGGGTTAGGGTTAGGTAGGGAGGTAAAAACGACTTTCACCCTCATTAGTAACCACCCTCATTTGCATATATGGAATCTGATTGGCCGAATCTTAACTGTCCAGATATCTGCAACGGTGTGTTTTATCTGTACGAAACTTGGTTTATATAGTAATTGATGTATGGCTAGTCGACTGGTGGTGGTTTGGTGCGCCTCTAGCGCCACCAGGTGTGTAGACACGGTACTGCACTTTATTTGTTTTTTTTTTAACAGGGGTCTATTTTATAAATTGCTGTTGTATCTAGGGTTATTTTATATAGGGGTGGTCTATCCTGGTATATTTTGGGTAGGGTCTGTGTAGGTCCCGCCAGTGGTCAGTGTTTTTTGGTTTTGTTTTCTGTTTTTTTGTGCAGGTGGTGGGTAGGTTTAGCTGGTTAGGTGAGGTAGCGTGCCAGGCCTTTGGCCTTTGACCCTGCATCCATGCAGACGCCCTGACGCAAACTGAACTTGAGTTTTCCCCCAGCTGTTCACCTGTCAATGCAAAATGGTTGCATTTGCCGTGCATATCAGCACGAGTGCTGAAACAGCACCAATGCTGACAGGTAAGTGTCTATTTCTATAGATAGATTGATGGATGGAGTGATGGATGGATGGATGGATGGATGGATGGATGGATGGATGGATGGATGGATGGATAGATAGGTACATGAGTTGAAACAACTTTTTGTTAAAAAAAATGTTTTTGTTAAAAAAAATGTTTTTGTTTGAAAAAGTGAATGTTTTTTAGGCCTGTGTTACATTGATGGATGGAGTGATGGAGTGATGGATGGATGGATGGATGGATGGATAGATAGATGAATAGATGAATATATAGATACATGAGTTTAAACCACTTTTTGTTAAAAAAAATATGTTTTTGTTTGAAAAAGTGAATGTTTTTAGGCCTGTGTTATACATGGATGGATGGAGTGATGGAGTGATGGAGTGATGGATGGAGTGATGGAGTGATGGATGGATGGATGGATAGATAGATAAATAGATAGATAGATGAATAGATGAATATATAGATACATGAGTTTAAACAACTTTTTGTTAAAAAAAAAAAGTTTTTGTTTGAAAAAGTGAATGTTTTTAGGCCTGTGTTATACATGGATGGATGGAGTGATGGAGTGATGGAGTGATGGATGGATGGATGGATAGATAGATGGATAGATGGATAGATGGATAGATGGATAGATGAGTTTGATCGACTGTTTGTTCATATTTTTTTATTGTTTTGTGTTAAATATTGAAAGTAGTCTTTGGACTAATGGTTAGTTTGGGTTTAGGGTTAGTTTGGGGCTATGGTTAGGTTAGGTTAGGGTTAAAATGGCATATAGGTAGGGAGGTAAAAACGACTTTCACCCTCATTAGTAACCACCCTCATTTGCATAAAGGGCATCTGATTGGCCGAATCTTAACTGTCCATATATCTGCAACGGTGTGTTTTATCTGTACGAAACTTGGTTTATATAGTAATTGATGTATGGCTAGTCGACTGGTGGTGGTTTGGTGCGCCTCTAGCGCCACCAGGTGTGTAGACACGGTACTGCACTTTATTTTTTAGATTTGTTTTTTTTTAACAGGGGTCTATTTTATAAATTGCTGTTGTATCTAGGGTTATTTTATATAGGGGTGGTCTATCCTGGTATATTTTGGGTAGGGTCTGTGTAGGTCCCGCCAGTGGTCAGTGTTTTTTGGTTTTGTTTTCTGTTTTTTTGTGCAGGTGGTGGGTAGGTTTAGCTGGTTAGGTGAGGTAGCGTGCCAGGCCTTTGGCCTTTGACCCTGCATCCATGCAGACGCCCTGACGCAAACTGAACTTGAGTTTTCCCCCAGCTGTTCACCTGTCAATGCAAAATGGTTGCATTTGCCGTGCATATCAGCACGAGTGCTGAAACAGCACCAATGCTGACAGGTAAGTGTCTATTTCTATAGATAGATTGATGGATGGAGTGATGGATGGATAGATAGATGGATAGATGGATAGATGGATAGATGGATAGATGAGTTTGATCGACTGTTTGTTCATATTTTTTTATTGTTTTGTGTTAAATATTGAAAGTAGTCTTTGGACTAATGGTTAGTTTGGGTTTAGGGTTAGTTTGGGGCTATGGTTAGGTTAGGTTAGGGTTAAAATGGCATATAGGTAGGGAGGTAAAAACGACTTTCACCCTCATTAGTAACCACCCTCATTTGCATAAAGGGCATCTGATTGGCCGAATCTTAACTGTCCATATATCTGCAACGGTGTGTTTTATCTGTACGAAACTTGGTTTATATAGTAATTGATGTATGGCTAGTCGACTGGTGGTGGTTTGGTGCGCCTCTAGCGCCACCAGGTGTGTAGACACGGTACTGCACTTTATTTTTTAGATTTGTTTTTTTTTAACAGGGGTCTATTTTATAAATTGCTGTTGTATCTAGGGTTATTTTATATAGGGGTGGTCTATCCTGGTATATTTTGGGTAGGGTCTGTGTAGGTCCCGCCAGTGGTCAGTGTTTTTTGGTTTTGTTTTCTGTTTTTTTGTGCAGGTGGTGGGTAGGTTTAGCTGGTTAGGTGAGGTAGCGTGCCAGGCCTTTGGCCTTTGACCCTGCATCCATGCAGACGCCCTGACGCAAACTGAACTTGAGTTTTCCCCCAGCTGTTCACCTGTCAATGCAAAATGGTTGCATTTGCCGTGCATATCAGCACGAGTGCTGAAACAGCACCAATGCTGACAGGTAAGTGTCTATTTCTATAGATAGATTGATGGATGGAGTGATGGATGGATGGATGGATGGATGGATGGATGGATGGATGGATGGATGGATAGATAGGTACATGAGTTGAAACAACTTTTTGTTAAAAAAAATGTTTTTGTTAAAAAAAATGTTTTTGTTTGAAAAAGTGAATGTTTTTTAGGCCTGTGTTACATTGATGGATGGAGTGATGGAGTGATGGATGGATGGATGGATGGATGGATAGATAGATGAATAGATGAATATATAGATACATGAGTTTAAACCACTTTTTGTTAAAAAAAATATGTTTTTGTTTGAAAAAGTGAATGTTTTTAGGCCTGTGTTATACATGGATGGATGGAGTGATGGATGGATGGATGGATGGATGGATGGATAGATAGATAAATAGATAGATAGATGAATAGATGAATATATAGATACATGAGTTTAAACAACTTTTTGTTAAAAAAAAAAAAGTTTTTGTTTGAAAAAGTGAATGTTTTTAGGCCTGTGTTATACATGGATGGATGGAGTGATGGAGTGATGGAGTGATGGATGGATGGATGGATAGATAGATGGATAGATGGATAGATGGATAGATGGATAGATGAGTTTGATCGACTGTTTGTTCATATTTTTTTATTGTTTTGTGTTAAATATTGAAAGTAGTCTTTGGACTAATGGTTAGTTTGGGTTTAGGGTTAGTTTGGGGCTATGGTTAGGTTAGGGTTAAAATGGCATATAGGTAGGGAGGTAAAAACGACTTTCACCCTCATTAGTAACCACCCTCATTTGCATAAAGGGCATCTGATTGGCCGAATCTTAACTGTCCATATATCTGCAACGGTGTGTTTTATCTGTACGAAACTTGGTTTATATAGTAATTGATGTATGGCTAGTCGACTGGTGGTGGTTTGGTGCGCCTCTAGCGCCACCAGGTGTGTAGACACGGTACTGCACTTTATTTTTTAGATTTGTTTTTTTTTAACAGGGGTCTATTTTATAAATTGCTGTTGTATCTAGGGTTATTTTATATAGGGGTGGTCTATCCTGGTATATTTTGGGTAGGGTCTGTGTAGGTCCCGCCAGTGGTCAGTGTTTTTTGGTTTTGTTTTCTGTTTTTTTGTGCAGGTGGTGGGTAGGTTTAGCTGGTTAGGTGAGGTAGCGTGCCAGGCCTTTGGCCTTTGACCCTGCATCCATGCAGACGCCCTGACGCAAACTGAACTTGAGTTTTCCCCCAGCTGTTCACCTGTCAATGCAAAATGGTTGCATTTGCCGTGCATATCAGCACGAGTGCTGAAACAGCACCAATGCTGACAGGTAAGTGTCTATTTCTATAGATAGATTGATGGATGGAGTGATGGATGGATGGATGGATGGATGGATGGATGGATGGATGGATGGATGGATGGATGGATAGATAGGTACATGAGTTGAAACAACTTTTTGTTAAAAAAAATGTTTTTGTTAAAAAAAATGTTTTTGTTTGAAAAAGTGAATGTTTTTTAGGCCTGTGTTACATTGATGGATGGAGTGATGGAGTGATGGATGGATGGATGGATGGATGGATAGATAGATGAATAGATGAATATATAGATACATGAGTTTAAACCACTTTTTGTTAAAAAAAATATGTTTTTGTTTGAAAAAGTGAATGTTTTTAGGCCTGTGTTATACATGGATGGATGGAGTGATGGATGGATGGATGGATGGATGGATAGATAGATAAATAGATAGATAGATGAATAGATGAATATATAGATACATGAGTTTAAACAACTTTTTGTTAAAAAAAAAAAAGTTTTTGTTTGAAAAAGTGAATGTTTTTAGGCCTGTGTTATACATGGATGGATGGAGTGATGGAGTGATGGAGTGATGGATGGATGGATGGATAGATAGATGGATAGATGGATAGATGGATAGATGGATAGATGAGTTTGATCGACTGTTTGTTCATATTTTTTTATTGTTTTGTGTTAAATATTGAAAGTAGTCTTTGGACTAATGGTTAGTTTGGGTTTAGGGTTAGTTTGGGGCTATGGTTAGGTTAGGGTTAAAATGGCATATAGGTAGGGAGGTAAAAACGACTTTCACCCTCATTAGTAACCACCCTCATTTGCATAAAGGGCATCTGATTGGCCGAATCTTAACTGTCCATATATCTGCAACGGTGTGTTTTATCTGTACGAAACTTGGTTTATATAGTAATTGATGTATGGCTAGTCGACTGGTGGTGGTTTGGTGCGCCTCTAGCGCCACCAGGTGTGTAGACACGGTACTGCACTTTATTTTTTAGATTTGTTTTTTTTTAACAGGGGTCTATTTTATAAATTGCTGTTGTATCTAGGGTTATTTTATATAGGGGTGGTCTATCCTGGTATATTTTGGGTAGGGTCTGTGTAGGTCCCGCCAGTGGTCAGTGTTTTTTGGTTTTGTTTTCTGTTTTTTTGTGCAGGTGGTGGGTAGGTTTAGCTGGTTAGGTGAGGTAGCGTGCCAGGCCTTTGGCCTTTGACCCTGCATCCATGCAGACGCCCTGACGCAAACTGAACTTGAGTTTTCCCCCAGCTGTTCACCTGTCAATGCAAAATGGTTGCATTTGCCGTGCATATCAGCACGAGTGCTGAAACAGCACCAATGCTGACAGGTAAGTGTCTATTTCTATAGATAGATTGATGGATGGAGTGATGGATGGATGGATGGATGGATGGATGGATGGATGGATGGATGGATGGATGGATGGATAGATAGGTACATGAGTTGAAACAACTTTTTGTTAAAAAAAATGTTTTTGTTAAAAAAAATGTTTTTGTTTGAAAAAGTGAATGTTTTTTAGGCCTGTGTTACATTGATGGATGGAGTGATGGAGTGATGGATGGATGGATGGATGGATGGATGGATAGATAGATGAATAGATGAATATATAGATACATGAGTTTAAACCACTTTTTGTTAAAAAAAATATGTTTTTGTTTGAAAAAGTGAATGTTTTTAGGCCTGTGTTATACATGGATGGATGGAGTGATGGATGGATGGATGGATGGATGGATAGATAGATAAATAGATAGATAGATGAATAGATGAATATATAGATACATGAGTTTAAACAACTTTTTGTTAAAAAAAAAAAAGTTTTTGTTTGAAAAAGTGAATGTTTTTAGGCCTGTGTTATACATGGATGGATGGAGTGATGGAGTGATGGAGTGATGGATGGATGGATGGATAGATAGATGGATAGATGGATAGATGGATAGATGGATAGATGAGTTTGATCGACTGTTTGTTCATATTTTTTTATTGTTTTGTGTTAAATATTGAAAGTAGTCTTTGGACTAATGGTTAGTTTGGGTTTAGGGTTAGTTTGGGGCTATGGTTAGGTAGGGAGGTAAAAACGACTTTCACCCTCATTAGTAACCACCCTCATTTGCATAAAGGGCATCTGATTGGCCGAATCTTAACTGTCCATATATCTGCAACGGTGTGTTTTATCTGTACGAAACTTGGTTTATATAGTAATTGATGTATGGCTAGTCGACTGGTGGTGGTTTGGTGCGCCTCTAGCGCCACCAGGTGTGTAGACACGGTACTGCACTTTATTTTTTAGATTTGTTTTTTTTTAACAGGGGTCTATTTTATAAATTGCTGTTGTATCTAGGGTTATTTTATATAGGGGTGGTCTATCCTGGTATATTTTGGGTAGGGTCTGTGTAGGTCCCGCCAGTGGTCAGTGTTTTTTGGTTTTGTTTTCTGTTTTTTTGTGCAGGTGGTGGGTAGGTTTAGCTGGTTAGGTGAGGTAGCGTGCCAGGCCTTTGGCCTTTGGTTAGGGTTAGAGTTAGAGTTAGGGTTAGGTTAGGGTTAGGTAGGGAGGTAAAAACGACTTTCACCCTCATTAGTAACCACCCTCATTTGCATAAAGGGCATCTGATTGGCCGAATCTTAACTGTCCATATATCTGCAACGGTGTGTTTTATCTGTACGAAACTTGGTTTATATAGTAATTGATGTATGGCTAGTCGACTGGTGGTGGTTTGGTGCGCCTCTAGCGCCACCAGGTGTGTAGACACGGTACTGCACTTTATTTTTTAGATTTGTTTTTTTTTAACAGGGGTCTATTTTATAAATTGCTGTTGTATCTAGGGTTATTTTATATAGGGGTGGTCTATCCTGGTATATTTTGGGTAGGGTCTGTGTAGGTCCCGCCAGTGGTCAGTGTTTTTTGGTTTTGTTTTCTGTTTTTTTGTGCAGGTGGTGGGTAGGTTTAGCTGGTTAGGTGAGGTAGCGTGCCAGGCCTTTGGCCTTTGACCCTGCATCCATGCAGACGCCCTGACGCAAACTGAACTTGAGTTTTCCCCCAGCTGTTCACCTGTCAATGCAAAATGGTTGCATTTGCCGTGCATATCAGCACGAGTGCTGAAACAGCACCAATGCTGACAGGTAAGTGTCTATTTCTATAGATAGATTGATGGATGGAGTGATGGATGGATGGATGGATGGATGGATGGATGGATGGATGGATGGATAGATAGGTACATGAGTTGAAACAACTTTTTGTTAAAAAAAATGTTTTTGTTAAAAAAAATGTTTTTGTTTGAAAAAGTGAATGTTTTTTAGGCCTGTGTTACATTGATGGATGGAGTGATGGAGTGATGGATGGATGGATGGATGGATGGATAGATAGATGAATAGATGAATATATAGATACATGAGTTTAAACCACTTTTTGTTAAAAAAAATATGTTTTTGTTTGAAAAAGTGAATGTTTTTAGGCCTGTGTTATACATGGATGGATGGAGTGATGGATGGATGGATGGATGGATGGATAGATAGATAAATAGATAGATAGATGAATAGATGAATATATAGATACATGAGTTTAAACAACTTTTTGTTAAAAAAAAAAAAGTTTTTGTTTGAAAAAGTGAATGTTTTTAGGCCTGTGTTATACATGGATGGATGGAGTGATGGAGTGATGGAGTGATGGATGGATGGATGGATAGATAGATGGATAGATGGATAGATGGATAGATGGATAGATGAGTTTGATCGACTGTTTGTTCATATTTTTTTATTGTTTTGTGTTAAATATTGAAAGTAGTCTTTGGACTAATGGTTAGTTTGGGTTTAGGGTTAGTTTGGGGCTATGGTTAGGTTAGGGTTAAAATGGCATATAGGTAGGGAGGTAAAAACGACTTTCACCCTCATTAGTAACCACCCTCATTTGCATAAAGGGCATCTGATTGGCCGAATCTTAACTGTCCATATATCTGCAACGGTGTGTTTTATCTGTACGAAACTTGGTTTATATAGTAATTGATGTATGGCTAGTCGACTGGTGGTGGTTTGGTGCGCCTCTAGCGCCACCAGGTGTGTAGACACGGTACTGCACTTTATTTTTTAGATTTGTTTTTTTTTAACAGGGGTCTATTTTATAAATTGCTGTTGTATCTAGGGTTATTTTATATAGGGGTGGTCTATCCTGGTATATTTTGGGTAGGGTCTGTGTAGGTCCCGCCAGTGGTCAGTGTTTTTTGGTTTTGTTTTCTGTTTTTTTGTGCAGGTGGTGGGTAGGTTTAGCTGGTTAGGTGAGGTAGCGTGCCAGGCCTTTGGCCTTTGACCCTGCATCCATGCAGACGCCCTGACGCAAACTGAACTTGAGTTTTCCCCCAGCTGTTCACCTGTCAATGCAAAATGGTTGCATTTGCCGTGCATATCAGCACGAGTGCTGAAACAGCACCAATGCTGACAGGTAAGTGTCTATTTCTATAGATAGATTGATGGATGGAGTGATGGATGGATGGATGGATGGATGGATGGATGGATGGATGGATGGATGGATAGATAGGTACATGAGTTGAAACAACTTTTTGTTAAAAAAAATGTTTTTGTTAAAAAAAATGTTTTTGTTTGAAAAAGTGAATGTTTTTTAGGCCTGTGTTACATTGATGGATGGAGTGATGGAGTGATGGATGGATGGATGGATGGATGGATAGATAGATGAATAGATGAATATATAGATACATGAGTTTAAACCACTTTTTGTTAAAAAAAATATGTTTTTGTTTGAAAAAGTGAATGTTTTTAGGCCTGTGTTATACATGGATGGATGGAGTGATGGATGGATGGATGGATGGATGGATAGATAGATAAATAGATAGATAGATGAATAGATGAATATATAGATACATGAGTTTAAACAACTTTTTGTTAAAAAAAAAAAAGTTTTTGTTTGAAAAAGTGAATGTTTTTAGGCCTGTGTTATACATGGATGGATGGAGTGATGGAGTGATGGAGTGATGGATGGATGGATGGATAGATAGATGGATAGATGGATAGATGGATAGATGGATAGATGAGTTTGATCGACTGTTTGTTCATATTTTTTTATTGTTTTGTGTTAAATATTGAAAGTAGTCTTTGGACTAATGGTTAGTTTGGGTTTAGGGTTAGTTTGGGGCTATGGTTAGGTTAGGGTTAAAATGGCATATAGGTAGGGAGGTAAAAACGACTTTCACCCTCATTAGTAACCACCCTCATTTGCATAAAGGGCATCTGATTGGCCGAATCTTAACTGTCCATATATCTGCAACGGTGTGTTTTATCTGTACGAAACTTGGTTTATATAGTAATTGATGTATGGCTAGTCGACTGGTGGTGGTTTGGTGCGCCTCTAGCGCCACCAGGTGTGTAGACACGGTACTGCACTTTATTTTTTAGATTTGTTTTTTTTTAACAGGGGTCTATTTTATAAATTGCTGTTGTATCTAGGGTTATTTTATATAGGGGTGGTCTATCCTGGTATATTTTGGGTAGGGTCTGTGTAGGTCCCGCCAGTGGTCAGTGTTTTTTGGTTTTGTTTTCTGTTTTTTTGTGCAGGTGGTGGGTAGGTTTAGCTGGTTAGGTGAGGTAGCGTGCCAGGCCTTTGGCCTTTGACCCTGCATCCATGCAGACGCCCTGACGCAAACTGAACTTGAGTTTTCCCCCAGCTGTTCACCTGTCAATGCAAAATGGTTGCATTTGCCGTGCATATCAGCACGAGTGCTGAAACAGCACCAATGCTGACAGGTAAGTGTCTATTTCTATAGATAGATTGATGGATGGAGTGATGGATGGATGGATGGATGGATGGATGGATGGATGGATGGATGGATGGATAGATAGGTACATGAGTTGAAACAACTTTTTGTTAAAAAAAATGTTTTTGTTAAAAAAAATGTTTTTGTTTGAAAAAGTGAATGTTTTTTAGGCCTGTGTTACATTGATGGATGGAGTGATGGAGTGATGGATGGATGGATGGATGGATGGATAGATAGATGAATAGATGAATATATAGATACATGAGTTTAAACCACTTTTTGTTAAAAAAAATATGTTTTTGTTTGAAAAAGTGAATGTTTTTAGGCCTGTGTTATACATGGATGGATGGAGTGATGGATGGATGGATGGATGGATGGATAGATAGATAAATAGATAGATAGATGAATAGATGAATATATAGATACATGAGTTTAAACAACTTTTTGTTAAAAAAAAAAAAGTTTTTGTTTGAAAAAGTGAATGTTTTTAGGCCTGTGTTATACATGGATGGATGGAGTGATGGAGTGATGGAGTGATGGATGGATGGATGGATAGATAGATGGATAGATGGATAGATGGATAGATGGATAGATGAGTTTGATCGACTGTTTGTTCATATTTTTTTATTGTTTTGTGTTAAATATTGAAAGTAGTCTTTGGACTAATGGTTAGTTTGGGTTTAGGGTTAGTTTGGGGCTATGGTTAGGTTAGGGTTAAAATGGCATATAGGTAGGGAGGTAAAAACGACTTTCACCCTCATTAGTAACCACCCTCATTTGCATAAAGGGCATCTGATTGGCCGAATCTTAACTGTCCATATATCTGCAACGGTGTGTTTTATCTGTACGAAACTTGGTTTATATAGTAATTGATGTATGGCTAGTCGACTGGTGGTGGTTTGGTGCGCCTCTAGCGCCACCAGGTGTGTAGACACGGTACTGCACTTTATTTTTTAGATTTGTTTTTTTTTAACAGGGGTCTATTTTATAAATTGCTGTTGTATCTAGGGTTATTTTATATAGGGGTGGTCTATCCTGGTATATTTTGGGTAGGGTCTGTGTAGGTCCCGCCAGTGGTCAGTGTTTTTTGGTTTTGTTTTCTGTTTTTTTGTGCAGGTGGTGGGTAGGTTTAGCTGGTTAGGTGAGGTAGCGTGCCAGGCCTTTGGCCTTTGACCCTGCATCCATGCAGACGCCCTGACGCAAACTGAACTTGAGTTTTCCCCCAGCTGTTCACCTGTCAATGCAAAATGGTTGCATTTGCCGTGCATATCAGCACGAGTGCTGAAACAGCACCAATGCTGACAGGTAAGTGTCTATTTCTATAGATAGATTGATGGATGGAGTGATGGATGGATGGATGGATGGATGGATGGATGGATGGATGGATGGATGGATGGATAGATAGGTACATGAGTTGAAACAACTTTTTGTTAAAAAAAATGTTTTTGTTAAAAAAAATGTTTTTGTTTGAAAAAGTGAATGTTTTTTAGGCCTGTGTTACATTGATGGATGGAGTGATGGAGTGATGGATGGATGGATGGATGGATGGATAGATAGATGAATAGATGAATATATAGATACATGAGTTTAAACCACTTTTTGTTAAAAAAAATATGTTTTTGTTTGAAAAAGTGAATGTTTTTAGGCCTGTGTTATACATGGATGGATGGAGTGATGGATGGATGGATGGATGGATGGATAGATAGATAAATAGATAGATAGATGAATAGATGAATATATAGATACATGAGTTTAAACAACTTTTTGTTAAAAAAAAAAAAGTTTTTGTTTGAAAAAGTGAATGTTTTTAGGCCTGTGTTATACATGGATGGATGGAGTGATGGAGTGATGGAGTGATGGATGGATGGATGGATAGATAGATGGATAGATGGATAGATGGATAGATGGATAGATGAGTTTGATCGACTGTTTGTTCATATTTTTTTATTGTTTTGTGTTAAATATTGAAAGTAGTCTTTGGACTAATGGTTAGTTTGGGTTTAGGGTTAGTTTGGGGCTATGGTTAGGTTAGGGTTAAAATGGCATATAGGTAGGGAGGTAAAAACGACTTTCACCCTCATTAGTAACCACCCTCATTTGCATAAAGGGCATCTGATTGGCCGAATCTTAACTGTCCATATATCTGCAACGGTGTGTTTTATCTGTACGAAACTTGGTTTATATAGTAATTGATGTATGGCTAGTCGACTGGTGGTGGTTTGGTGCGCCTCTAGCGCCACCAGGTGTGTAGACACGGTACTGCACTTTATTTTTTAGATTTGTTTTTTTTTAACAGGGGTCTATTTTATAAATTGCTGTTGTATCTAGGGTTATTTTATATAGGGGTGGTCTATCCTGGTATATTTTGGGTAGGGTCTGTGTAGGTCCCGCCAGTGGTCAGTGTTTTTTGGTTTTGTTTTCTGTTTTTTTGTGCAGGTGGTGGGTAGGTTTAGCTGGTTAGGTGAGGTAGCGTGCCAGGCCTTTGGCCTTTGACCCTGCATCCATGCAGACGCCCTGACGCAAACTGAACTTGAGTTTTCCCCCAGCTGTTCACCTGTCAATGCAAAATGGTTGCATTTGCCGTGCATATCAGCACGAGTGCTGAAACAGCACCAATGCTGACAGGTAAGTGTCTATTTCTATAGATAGATTGATGGATGGAGTGATGGATGGATGGATGGATGGATGGATGGATGGATGGATGGATGGATGGATAGATAGGTACATGAGTTGAAACAACTTTTTGTTAAAAAAAATGTTTTTGTTAAAAAAAATGTTTTTGTTTGAAAAAGTGAATGTTTTTTAGGCCTGTGTTACATTGATGGATGGAGTGATGGAGTGATGGATGGATGGATGGATGGATGGATAGATAGATGAATAGATGAATATATAGATACATGAGTTTAAACCACTTTTTGTTAAAAAAAATATGTTTTTGTTTGAAAAAGTGAATGTTTTTAGGCCTGTGTTATACATGGATGGATGGAGTGATTGATGGATGGATGGATGGATGGATGGATAGATAGATAAATAGATAGATAGATGAATAGATGAATATATAGATACATGAGTTTAAACAACTTTTTGTTAAAAAAAAAAAAGTTTTTGTTTGAAAAAGTGAATGTTTTTAGGCCTGTGTTATACATGGATGGATGGAGTGATGGAGTGATGGAGTGATGGATGGATGGATGGATAGATAGATGGATAGATGGATAGATGGATAGATGGATAGATGAGTTTGATCGACTGTTTGTTCATATTTTTTTATTGTTTTGTGTTAAATATTGAAAGTAGTCTTTGGACTAATGGTTAGTTTGGGTTTAGGGTTAGTTTGGGGCTATGGTTAGGTTAGGGTTAAAATGGCATATAGGTAGGGAGGTAAAAACGACTTTCACCCTCATTAGTAACCACCCTCATTTGCATAAAGGGCATCTGATTGGCCGAATCTTAACTGTCCATATATCTGCAACGGTGTGTTTTATCTGTACGAAACTTGGTTTATATAGTAATTGATGTATGGCTAGTCGACTGGTGGTGGTTTGGTGCGCCTCTAGCGCCACCAGGTGTGTAGACACGGTACTGCACTTTATTTTTTAGATTTGTTTTTTTTTAACAGGGGTCTATTTTATAAATTGCTGTTGTATCTAGGGTTATTTTATATAGGGGTGGTCTATCCTGGTATATTTTGGGTAGGGTCTGTGTAGGTCCCGCCAGTGGTCAGTGTTTTTTGGTTTTGTTTTCTGTTTTTTTGTGCAGGTGGTGGGTAGGTTTAGCTGGTTAGGTGAGGTAGCGTGCCAGGCCTTTGGCCTTTGACCCTGCATCCATGCAGACGCCCTGACGCAAACTGAACTTGAGTTTTCCCCCAGCTGTTCACCTGTCAATGCAAAATGGTTGCATTTGCCGTGCATATCAGCACGAGTGCTGAAACAGCACCAATGCTGACAGGTAAGTGTCTATTTCTATAGATAGATTGATGGATGGAGTGATGGATGGATGGATGGATGGATGGATGGATGGATGGATGGATGGATGGATGGATGGATAGATAGGTACATGAGTTGAAACAACTTTTTGTTAAAAAAAATGTTTTTGTTAAAAAAAATGTTTTTGTTTGAAAAAGTGAATGTTTTTTAGGCCTGTGTTACATTGATGGATGGAGTGATGGAGTGATGGATGGATGGATGGATGGATGGATAGATAGATGAATAGATGAATATATAGATACATGAGTTTAAACCACTTTTTGTTAAAAAAAATATGTTTTTGTTTGAAAAAGTGAATGTTTTTAGGCCTGTGTTATACATGGATGGATGGAGTGATGGATGGATGGATGGATGGATGGATAGATAGATAAATAGATAGATAGATGAATAGATGAATATATAGATACATGAGTTTAAACAACTTTTTGTTAAAAAAAAAAAAGTTTTTGTTTGAAAAAGTGAATGTTTTTAGGCCTGTGTTATACATGGATGGATGGAGTGATGGAGTGATGGAGTGATGGATGGATGGATGGATAGATAGATGGATAGATGGATAGATGGATAGATGGATAGATGAGTTTGATCGACTGTTTGTTCATATTTTTTTATTGTTTTGTGTTAAATATTGAAAGTAGTCTTTGGACTAATGGTTAGTTTGGGTTTAGGGTTAGTTTGGGGCTATGGTTAGGTTAGGGTTAAAATGGCATATAGGTAGGGAGGTAAAAACGACTTTCACCCTCATTAGTAACCACCCTCATTTGCATAAAGGGCATCTGATTGGCCGAATCTTAACTGTCCATATATCTGCAACGGTGTGTTTTATCTGTACGAAACTTGGTTTATATAGTAATTGATGTATGGCTAGTCGACTGGTGGTGGTTTGGTGCGCCTCTAGCGCCACCAGGTGTGTAGACACGGTACTGCACTTTATTTTTTAGATTTGTTTTTTTTTAACAGGGGTCTATTTTATAAATTGCTGTTGTATCTAGGGTTATTTTATATAGGGGTGGTCTATCCTGGTATATTTTGGGTAGGGTCTGTGTAGGTCCCGCCAGTGGTCAGTGTTTTTTGGTTTTGTTTTCTGTTTTTTTGTGCAGGTGGTGGGTAGGTTTAGCTGGTTAGGTGAGGTAGCGTGCCAGGCCTTTGGCCTTTGACCCTGCATCCATGCAGACGCCCTGACGCAAACTGAACTTGAGTTTTCCCCCAGCTGTTCACCTGTCAATGCAAAATGGTTGCATTTGCCGTGCATATCAGCACGAGTGCTGAAACAGCACCAATGCTGACAGGTAAGTGTCTATTTCTATAGATAGATTGATGGATGGAGTGATGGATGGATGGATGGATGGATGGATGGATGGATGGATGGATGGATGGATGGATGGATGGATGGATAGATAGGTACATGAGTTGAAACAACTTTTTGTTAAAAAAAATGTTTTTGTTAAAAAAAATGTTTTTGTTTGAAAAAGTGAATGTTTTTTAGGCCTGTGTTACATTGATGGATGGAGTGATGGAGTGATGGATGGATGGATGGATGGATGGATAGATAGATGAATAGATGAATATATAGATACATGAGTTTAAACCACTTTTTGTTAAAAAAAATATGTTTTTGTTTGAAAAAGTGAATGTTTTTAGGCCTGTGTTATACATGGATGGATGGAGTGATGGATGGATGGATGGATGGATGGATAGATAGATAAATAGATAGATAGATGAATAGATGAATAGATGAATATATAGATACATGAGTTTAAACAACTTTTTGTTAAAAAAAAAAAAGTTTTTGTTTGAAAAAGTGAATGTTTTTAGGCCTGTGTTATACATGGATGGATGGAGTGATGGAGTGATGGAGTGATGGATGGATGGATGGATAGATAGATGGATAGATGGATAGATGGATAGATGGATAGATGAGTTTGATCGACTGTTTGTTCATATTTTTTTATTGTTTTGTGTTAAATATTGAAAGTAGTCTTTGGACTAATGGTTAGTTTGGGTTTAGGGTTAGTTTGGGGCTATGGTTAGGTTAGGGTTAAAATGGCATATAGGTAGGGAGGTAAAAACGACTTTCACCCTCATTAGTAACCACCCTCATTTGCATAAAGGGCATCTGATTGGCCGAATCTTAACTGTCCATATATCTGCAACGGTGTGTTTTATCTGTACGAAACTTGGTTTATATAGTAATTGATGTATGGCTAGTCGACTGGTGGTGGTTTGGTGCGCCTCTAGCGCCACCAGGTGTGTAGACACGGTACTGCACTTTATTTTTTAGATTTGTTTTTTTTTAACAGGGGTCTATTTTATAAATTGCTGTTGTATCTAGGGTTATTTTATATAGGGGTGGTCTATCCTGGTATATTTTGGGTAGGGTCTGTGTAGGTCCCGCCAGTGGTCAGTGTTTTTTGGTTTTGTTTTCTGTTTTTTTGTGCAGGTGGTGGGTAGGTTTAGCTGGTTAGGTGAGGTAGCGTGCCAGGCCTTTGGCCTTTGACCCTGCATCCATGCAGACGCCCTGACGCAAACTGAACTTGAGTTTTCCCCCAGCTGTTCACCTGTCAATGCAAAATGGTTGCATTTGCCGTGCATATCAGCACGAGTGCTGAAACAGCACCAATGCTGACAGGTAAGTGTCTATTTCTATAGATAGATTGATGGATGGAGTGATGGATGGATGGATGGATGGATGGATGGATGGATGGATGGATGGATGGATAGATAGGTACATGAGTTGAAACAACTTTTTGTTAAAAAAAATGTTTTTGTTAAAAAAAATGTTTTTGTTTGAAAAAGTGAATGTTTTTTAGGCCTGTGTTACATTGATGGATGGAGTGATGGAGTGATGGATGGATGGATGGATGGATGGATAGATAGATGAATAGATGAATATATAGATACATGAGTTTAAACCACTTTTTGTTAAAAAAAATATGTTTTTGTTTGAAAAAGTGAATGTTTTTAGGCCTGTGTTATACATGGATGGATGGAGTGATGGATGGATGGATGGATGGATGGATAGATAGATAAATAGATAGATAGATGAATAGATGAATATATAGATACATGAGTTTAAACAACTTTTTGTTAAAAAAAAAAAAGTTTTTGTTTGAAAAAGTGAATGTTTTTAGGCCTGTGTTATACATGGATGGATGGAGTGATGGAGTGATGGAGTGATGGATGGATGGATGGATAGATAGATGGATAGATGGATAGATGGATAGATGGATAGATGAGTTTGATCGACTGTTTGTTCATATTTTTTTATTGTTTTGTGTTAAATATTGAAAGTAGTCTTTGGACTAATGGTTAGTTTGGGTTTAGGGTTAGTTTGGGGCTATGGTTAGGTTAGGGTTAAAATGGCATATAGGTAGGGAGGTAAAAACGACTTTCACCCTCATTAGTAACCACCCTCATTTGCATAAAGGGCATCTGATTGGCCGAATCTTAACTGTCCATATATCTGCAACGGTGTGTTTTATCTGTACGAAACTTGGTTTATATAGTAATTGATGTATGGCTAGTCGACTGGTGGTGGTTTGGTGCGCCTCTAGCGCCACCAGGTGTGTAGACACGGTACTGCACTTTATTTTTTAGATTTGTTTTTTTTTAACAGGGGTCTATTTTATAAATTGCTGTTGTATCTAGGGTTATTTTATATAGGGGTGGTCTATCCTGGTATATTTTGGGTAGGGTCTGTGTAGGTCCCGCCAGTGGTCAGTGTTTTTTGGTTTTGTTTTCTGTTTTTTTGTGCAGGTGGTGGGTAGGTTTAGCTGGTTAGGTGAGGTAGCGTGCCAGGCCTTTGGCCTTTGACCCTGCATCCATGCAGACGCCCTGACGCAAACTGAACTTGAGTTTTCCCCCAGCTGTTCACCTGTCAATGCAAAATGGTTGCATTTGCCGTGCATATCAGCACGAGTGCTGAAACAGCACCAATGCTGACAGGTAAGTGTCTATTTCTATAGATAGATTGATGGATGGAGTGATGGATGGATGGATGGATGGATGGATGGATGGATGGATGGATGGATGGATGGATAGATAGGTACATGAGTTGAAACAACTTTTTGTTAAAAAAAATGTTTTTGTTAAAAAAAATGTTTTTGTTTGAAAAAGTGAATGTTTTTTAGGCCTGTGTTACATTGATGGATGGAGTGATGGAGTGATGGATGGATGGATGGATGGATGGATAGATAGATGAATAGATGAATATATAGATACATGAGTTTAAACCACTTTTTGTTAAAAAAAATATGTTTTTGTTTGAAAAAGTGAATGTTTTTAGGCCTGTGTTATACATGGATGGATGGAGTGATGGATGGATGGATGGATGGATGGATAGATAGATAAATAGATAGATAGATGAATAGATGAATATATAGATACATGAGTTTAAACAACTTTTTGTTAAAAAAAAAAAAGTTTTTGTTTGAAAAAGTGAATGTTTTTAGGCCTGTGTTATACATGGATGGATGGAGTGATGGAGTGATGGAGTGATGGATGGATGGATGGATAGATAGATGGATAGATGGATAGATGGATAGATGGATAGATGAGTTTGATCGACTGTTTGTTCATATTTTTTTATTGTTTTGTGTTAAATATTGAAAGTAGTCTTTGGACTAATGGTTAGTTTGGGTTTAGGGTTAGTTTGGGGCTATGGTTAGGTTAGGGTTAAAATGGCATATAGGTAGGGAGGTAAAAACGACTTTCACCCTCATTAGTAACCACCCTCATTTGCATAAAGGGCATCTGATTGGCCGAATCTTAACTGTCCATATATCTGCAACGGTGTGTTTTATCTGTACGAAACTTGGTTTATATAGTAATTGATGTATGGCTAGTCGACTGGTGGTGGTTTGGTGCGCCTCTAGCGCCACCAGGTGTGTAGACACGGTACTGCACTTTATTTTTTAGATTTGTTTTTTTTTAACAGGGGTCTATTTTATAAATTGCTGTTGTATCTAGGGTTATTTTATATAGGGGTGGTCTATCCTGGTATATTTTGGGTAGGGTCTGTGTAGGTCCCGCCAGTGGTCAGTGTTTTTTGGTTTTGTTTTCTGTTTTTTTGTGCAGGTGGTGGGTAGGTTTAGCTGGTTAGGTGAGGTAGCGTGCCAGGCCTTTGGCCTTTGACCCTGCATCCATGCAGACGCCCTGACGCAAACTGAACTTGAGTTTTCCCCCAGCTGTTCACCTGTCAATGCAAAATGGTTGCATTTGCCGTGCATATCAGCACGAGTGCTGAAACAGCACCAATGCTGACAGGTAAGTGTCTATTTCTATAGATAGATTGATGGATGGAGTGATGGATGGATGGATGGATGGATGGATGGATGGATGGATGGATGGATGGATAGATAGGTACATGAGTTGAAACAACTTTTTGTTAAAAAAAATGTTTTTGTTAAAAAAAATGTTTTTGTTTGAAAAAGTGAATGTTTTTTAGGCCTGTGTTACATTGATGGATGGAGTGATGGAGTGATGGATGGATGGATGGATGGATGGATAGATAGATGAATAGATGAATATATAGATACATGAGTTTAAACCACTTTTTGTTAAAAAAAATATGTTTTTGTTTGAAAAAGTGAATGTTTTTAGGCCTGTGTTATACATGGATGGATGGAGTGATGGATGGATGGATGGATGGATGGATAGATAGATAAATAGATAGATAGATGAATAGATGAATATATAGATACATGAGTTTAAACAACTTTTTGTTAAAAAAAAAAAAGTTTTTGTTTGAAAAAGTGAATGTTTTTAGGCCTGTGTTATACATGGATGGATGGAGTGATGGAGTGATGGAGTGATGGATGGATGGATGGATAGATAGATGGATAGATGGATAGATGGATAGATGGATAGATGAGTTTGATCGACTGTTTGTTCATATTTTTTTATTGTTTTGTGTTAAATATTGAAAGTAGTCTTTGGACTAATGGTTAGTTTGGGTTTAGGGTTAGTTTGGGGCTATGGTTAGGTTAGGGTTAAAATGGCATATAGGTAGGGAGGTAAAAACGACTTTCACCCTCATTAGTAACCACCCTCATTTGCATAAAGGGCATCTGATTGGCCGAATCTTAACTGTCCATATATCTGCAACGGTGTGTTTTATCTGTACGAAACTTGGTTTATATAGTAATTGATGTATGGCTAGTCGACTGGTGGTGGTTTGGTGCGCCTCTAGCGCCACCAGGTGTGTAGACACGGTACTGCACTTTATTTTTTAGATTTGTTTTTTTTTAACAGGGGTCTATTTTATAAATTGCTGTTGTATCTAGGGTTATTTTATATAGGGGTGGTCTATCCTGGTATATTTTGGGTAGGGTCTGTGTAGGTCCCGCCAGTGGTCAGTGTTTTTTGGTTTTGTTTTCTGTTTTTTTGTGCAGGTGGTGGGTAGGTTTAGCTGGTTAGGTGAGGTAGCGTGCCAGGCCTTTGGCCTTTGACCCTGCATCCATGCAGACGCCCTGACGCAAACTGAACTTGAGTTTTCCCCCAGCTGTTCACCTGTCAATGCAAAATGGTTGCATTTGCCGTGCATATCAGCACGAGTGCTGAAACAGCACCAATGCTGACAGGTAAGTGTCTATTTCTATAGATAGATTGATGGATGGAGTGATGGATGGATGGATGGATGGATGGATGGATGGATGGATGGATGGATGGATGGATGGATGGATGGATAGATAGGTACATGAGTTGAAACAACTTTTTGTTAAAAAAAATGTTTTTGTTAAAAAAAATGTTTTTGTTTGAAAAAGTGAATGTTTTTTAGGCCTGTGTTACATTGATGGATGGAGTGATGGAGTGATGGATGGATGGATGGATGGATGGATAGATAGATGAATAGATGAATATATAGATACATGAGTTTAAACCACTTTTTGTTAAAAAAAATATGTTTTTGTTTGAAAAAGTGAATGTTTTTAGGCCTGTGTTATACATGGATGGATGGAGTGATGGATGGATGGATGGATGGATGGATAGATAGATAAATAGATAGATAGATGAATAGATGAATAGATGAATATATAGATACATGAGTTTAAACAACTTTTTGTTAAAAAAAAAAAAGTTTTTGTTTGAAAAAGTGAATGTTTTTAGGCCTGTGTTATACATGGATGGATGGAGTGATGGAGTGATGGAGTGATGGATGGATGGATGGATAGATAGATGGATAGATGGATAGATGGATAGATGGATAGATGAGTTTGATCGACTGTTTGTTCATATTTTTTTATTGTTTTGTGTTAAATATTGAAAGTAGTCTTTGGACTAATGGTTAGTTTGGGTTTAGGGTTAGTTTGGGGCTATGGTTAGGTTAGGGTTAAAATGGCATATAGGTAGGGAGGTAAAAACGACTTTCACCCTCATTAGTAACCACCCTCATTTGCATAAAGGGCATCTGATTGGCCGAATCTTAACTGTCCATATATCTGCAACGGTGTGTTTTATCTGTACGAAACTTGGTTTATATAGTAATTGATGTATGGCTAGTCGACTGGTGGTGGTTTGGTGCGCCTCTAGCGCCACCAGGTGTGTAGACACGGTACTGCACTTTATTTTTTAGATTTGTTTTTTTTTAACAGGGGTCTATTTTATAAATTGCTGTTGTATCTAGGGTTATTTTATATAGGGGTGGTCTATCCTGGTATATTTTGGGTAGGGTCTGTGTAGGTCCCGCCAGTGGTCAGTGTTTTTTGGTTTTGTTTTCTGTTTTTTTGTGCAGGTGGTGGGTAGGTTTAGCTGGTTAGGTGAGGTAGCGTGCCAGGCCTTTGGCCTTTGACCCTGCATCCATGCAGACGCCCTGACGCAAACTGAACTTGAGTTTTCCCCCAGCTGTTCACCTGTCAATGCAAAATGGTTGCATTTGCCGTGCATATCAGCACGAGTGCTGAAACAGCACCAATGCTGACAGGTAAGTGTCTATTTCTATAGATAGATTGATGGATGGAGTGATGGATGGATGGATGGATGGATGGATGGATGGATGGATGGATGGATGGATAGATAGGTACATGAGTTGAAACAACTTTTTGTTAAAAAAAATGTTTTTGTTAAAAAAAATGTTTTTGTTTGAAAAAGTGAATGTTTTTTAGGCCTGTGTTACATTGATGGATGGAGTGATGGAGTGATGGATGGATGGATGGATGGATGGATAGATAGATGAATAGATGAATATATAGATACATGAGTTTAAACCACTTTTTGTTAAAAAAAATATGTTTTTGTTTGAAAAAGTGAATGTTTTTAGGCCTGTGTTATACATGGATGGATGGAGTGATGGATGGATGGATGGATGGATGGATAGATAGATAAATAGATAGATAGATGAATAGATGAATATATAGATACATGAGTTTAAACAACTTTTTGTTAAAAAAAAAAAAGTTTTTGTTTGAAAAAGTGAATGTTTTTAGGCCTGTGTTATACATGGATGGATGGAGTGATGGAGTGATGGAGTGATGGATGGATGGATGGATAGATAGATGGATAGATGGATAGATGGATAGATGGATAGATGAGTTTGATCGACTGTTTGTTCATATTTTTTTATTGTTTTGTGTTAAATATTGAAAGTAGTCTTTGGACTAATGGTTAGTTTGGGTTTAGGGTTAGTTTGGGGCTATGGTTAGGTTAGGGTTAAAATGGCATATAGGTAGGGAGGTAAAAACGACTTTCACCCTCATTAGTAACCACCCTCATTTGCATAAAGGGCATCTGATTGGCCGAATCTTAACTGTCCATATATCTGCAACGGTGTGTTTTATCTGTACGAAACTTGGTTTATATAGTAATTGATGTATGGCTAGTCGACTGGTGGTGGTTTGGTGCGCCTCTAGCGCCACCAGGTGTGTAGACACGGTACTGCACTTTATTTTTTAGATTTGTTTTTTTTTAACAGGGGTCTATTTTATAAATTGCTGTTGTATCTAGGGTTATTTTATATAGGGGTGGTCTATCCTGGTATATTTTGGGTAGGGTCTGTGTAGGTCCCGCCAGTGGTCAGTGTTTTTTGGTTTTGTTTTCTGTTTTTTTGTGCAGGTGGTGGGTAGGTTTAGCTGGTTAGGTGAGGTAGCGTGCCAGGCCTTTGGCCTTTGACCCTGCATCCATGCAGACGCCCTGACGCAAACTGAACTTGAGTTTTCCCCCAGCTGTTCACCTGTCAATGCAAAATGGTTGCATTTGCCGTGCATATCAGCACGAGTGCTGAAACAGCACCAATGCTGACAGGTAAGTGTCTATTTCTATAGATAGATTGATGGATGGAGTGATGGATGGATGGATGGATGGATGGATGGATGGATGGATGGATGGATGGATGGATGGATGGATGGATAGATAGGTACATGAGTTGAAACAACTTTTTGTTAAAAAAAATGTTTTTGTTAAAAAAAATGTTTTTGTTTGAAAAAGTGAATGTTTTTTAGGCCTGTGTTACATTGATGGATGGAGTGATGGAGTGATGGATGGATGGATGGATGGATGGATAGATAGATGAATAGATGAATATATAGATACATGAGTTTAAACCACTTTTTGTTAAAAAAAATATGTTTTTGTTTGAAAAAGTGAATGTTTTTAGGCCTGTGTTATACATGGATGGATGGAGTGATGGATGGATGGATGGATGGATGGATAGATAGATAAATAGATAGATAGATGAATAGATGAATAGATGAATATATAGATACATGAGTTTAAACAACTTTTTGTTAAAAAAAAAAAAGTTTTTGTTTGAAAAAGTGAATGTTTTTAGGCCTGTGTTATACATGGATGGATGGAGTGATGGAGTGATGGAGTGATGGATGGATGGATGGATAGATAGATGGATAGATGGATAGATGGATAGATGGATAGATGAGTTTGATCGACTGTTTGTTCATATTTTTTTATTGTTTTGTGTTAAATATTGAAAGTAGTCTTTGGACTAATGGTTAGTTTGGGTTTAGGGTTAGTTTGGGGCTATGGTTAGGTTAGGGTTAAAATGGCATATAGGTAGGGAGGTAAAAACGACTTTCACCCTCATTAGTAACCACCCTCATTTGCATAAAGGGCATCTGATTGGCCGAATCTTAACTGTCCATATATCTGCAACGGTGTGTTTTATCTGTACGAAACTTGGTTTATATAGTAATTGATGTATGGCTAGTCGACTGGTGGTGGTTTGGTGCGCCTCTAGCGCCACCAGGTGTGTAGACACGGTACTGCACTTTATTTTTTAGATTTGTTTTTTTTTAACAGGGGTCTATTTTATAAATTGCTGTTGTATCTAGGGTTATTTTATATAGGGGTGGTCTATCCTGGTATATTTTGGGTAGGGTCTGTGTAGGTCCCGCCAGTGGTCAGTGTTTTTTGGTTTTGTTTTCTGTTTTTTTGTGCAGGTGGTGGGTAGGTTTAGCTGGTTAGGTGAGGTAGCGTGCCAGGCCTTTGGCCTTTGGTTAGGGTTAGAGTTAGAGTTAGGGTTAGGTTAGGGTTAGGTAGGGAGGTAAAAACGACTTTCACCCTCATTAGTAACCACCCTCATTTGCATAAAGGGCATCTGATTGGCCGAATCTTAACTGTCCATATATCTGCAACGGTGTGTTTTATCTGTACGAAACTTGGTTTATATAGTAATTGATGTATGGCTAGTCGACTGGTGGTGGTTTGGTGCGCCTCTAGCGCCACCAGGTGTGTAGACACGGTACTGCACTTTATTTTTTAGATTTGTTTTTTTTTAACAGGGGTCTATTTTATAAATTGCTGTTGTATCTAGGGTTATTTTATATAGGGGTGGTCTATCCTGGTATATTTTGGGTAGGGTCTGTGTAGGTCCCGCCAGTGGTCAGTGTTTTTTGGTTTTGTTTTCTGTTTTTTTGTGCAGGTGGTGGGTAGGTTTAGCTGGTTAGGTGAGGTAGCGTGCCAGGCCTTTGGCCTTTGACCCTGCATCCATGCAGACGCCCTGACGCAAACTGAACTTGAGTTTTCCCCCAGCTGTTAGGGTTAGGGTTAGGGTTGGTTAGGGTTAGGGTTAGAGTTAGGGTTAGGTAGGGAGGTAAAAACGACTTTCACCCTCATTAGTAACCACCCTCATTTGCATAAAGGGCATCTGATTGGCCGAATCTTAACTGTCCATATATCTGCAACGGTGTGTTTTATCTGTACGAAACTTGGTTTATATAGTAATTGATGTATGGCTAGTCGACTGGTGGTGGTTTGGTGCGCCTCTAGCGCCACCAGGTGTGTAGACACGGTACTGCACTTTATTTTTTAGATTTGTTTTTTTTTAACAGGGGTCTATTTTATAAATTGCTGTTGTATCTAGGGTTATTTTATATAGGGGTGGTCTATCCTGGTATATTTTGGGTAGGGTCTGTGTAGGTCCCGCCAGTGGTCAGTGTTTTTTGGTTTTGTTTTCTGTTTTTTTGTGCAGGTGGTGGGTAGGTTTAGCTGGTTAGGTGAGGTAGCGTGCCAGGCCTTTGGCCTTTGACCCTGCATCCATGCAGACGCCCTGACGCAAACTGAACTTGAGTTTTCCCCCAGCTGTTCACCTGTCAATGCAAAATGGTTGCATTTGCCGTGCATATCAGCACGAGTGCTGAAACAGCACCAATGCTGACAGGTAAGTGTCTATTTCTATAGATAGATTGATGGATGGAGTGATGGATGGATGGATGGATGGATGGATGGATGGATGGATGGATGGATGGATGGATAGATAGGTACATGAGTTGAAACAACTTTTTGTTAAAAAAAATGTTTTTGTTAAAAAAAATGTTTTTGTTTGAAAAAGTGAATGTTTTTTAGGCCTGTGTTACATTGATGGATGGAGTGATGGAGTGATGGATGGATGGATGGATGGATGGATAGATAGATGAATAGATGAATATATAGATACATGAGTTTAAACCACTTTTTGTTAAAAAAAATATGTTTTTGTTTGAAAAAGTGAATGTTTTTAGGCCTGTGTTATACATGGATGGATGGAGTGATGGATGGATGGATGGATGGATGGATAGATAGATAAATAGATAGATAGATGAATAGATGAATATATAGATACATGAGTTTAAACAACTTTTTGTTAAAAAAAAAAAAGTTTTTGTTTGAAAAAGTGAATGTTTTTAGGCCTGTGTTATACATGGATGGATGGAGTGATGGAGTGATGGAGTGATGGATGGATGGATGGATAGATAGATGGATAGATGGATAGATGGATAGATGGATAGATGAGTTTGATCGACTGTTTGTTCATATTTTTTTATTGTTTTGTGTTAAATATTGAAAGTAGTCTTTGGACTAATGGTTAGTTTGGGTTTAGGGTTAGTTTGGGGCTATGGTTAGGTTAGGGTTAAAATGGCATATAGGTAGGGAGGTAAAAACGACTTTCACCCTCATTAGTAACCACCCTCATTTGCATAAAGGGCATCTGATTGGCCGAATCTTAACTGTCCATATATCTGCAACGGTGTGTTTTATCTGTACGAAACTTGGTTTATATAGTAATTGATGTATGGCTAGTCGACTGGTGGTGGTTTGGTGCGCCTCTAGCGCCACCAGGTGTGTAGACACGGTACTGCACTTTATTTTTTAGATTTGTTTTTTTTTAACAGGGGTCTATTTTATAAATTGCTGTTGTATCTAGGGTTATTTTATATAGGGGTGGTCTATCCTGGTATATTTTGGGTAGGGTCTGTGTAGGTCCCGCCAGTGGTCAGTGTTTTTTGGTTTTGTTTTCTGTTTTTTTGTGCAGGTGGTGGGTAGGTTTAGCTGGTTAGGTGAGGTAGCGTGCCAGGCCTTTGGCCTTTGACCCTGCATCCATGCAGACGCCCTGACGCAAACTGAACTTGAGTTTTCCCCCAGCTGTTCACCTGTCAATGCAAAATGGTTGCATTTGCCGTGCATATCAGCACGAGTGCTGAAACAGCACCAATGCTGACAGGTAAGTGTCTATTTCTATAGATAGATTGATGGATGGAGTGATGGATGGATGGATGGATGGATGGATGGATGGATGGATGGATGGATGGATGGATGGATGGATGGATAGATAGGTACATGAGTTGAAACAACTTTTTGTTAAAAAAAATGTTTTTGTTAAAAAAAATGTTTTTGTTTGAAAAAGTGAATGTTTTTTAGGCCTGTGTTACATTGATGGATGGAGTGATGGAGTGATGGATGGATGGATGGATGGATGGATAGATAGATGAATAGATGAATATATAGATACATGAGTTTAAACCACTTTTTGTTAAAAAAAATATGTTTTTGTTTGAAAAAGTGAATGTTTTTAGGCCTGTGTTATACATGGATGGATGGAGTGATGGATGGATGGATGGATGGATGGATAGATAGATAAATAGATAGATAGATGAATAGATGAATAGATGAATATATAGATACATGAGTTTAAACAACTTTTTGTTAAAAAAAAAAAAGTTTTTGTTTGAAAAAGTGAATGTTTTTAGGCCTGTGTTATACATGGATGGATGGAGTGATGGAGTGATGGAGTGATGGATGGATGGATGGATAGATAGATGGATAGATGGATAGATGGATAGATGGATAGATGAGTTTGATCGACTGTTTGTTCATATTTTTTTATTGTTTTGTGTTAAATATTGAAAGTAGTCTTTGGACTAATGGTTAGTTTGGGTTTAGGGTTAGTTTGGGGCTATGGTTAGGTTAGGGTTAAAATGGCATATAGGTAGGGAGGTAAAAACGACTTTCACCCTCATTAGTAACCACCCTCATTTGCATAAAGGGCATCTGATTGGCCGAATCTTAACTGTCCATATATCTGCAACGGTGTGTTTTATCTGTACGAAACTTGGTTTATATAGTAATTGATGTATGGCTAGTCGACTGGTGGTGGTTTGGTGCGCCTCTAGCGCCACCAGGTGTGTAGACACGGTACTGCACTTTATTTTTTAGATTTGTTTTTTTTTAACAGGGGTCTATTTTATAAATTGCTGTTGTATCTAGGGTTATTTTATATAGGGGTGGTCTATCCTGGTATATTTTGGGTAGGGTCTGTGTAGGTCCCGCCAGTGGTCAGTGTTTTTTGGTTTTGTTTTCTGTTTTTTTGTGCAGGTGGTGGGTAGGTTTAGCTGGTTAGGTGAGGTAGCGTGCCAGGCCTTTGGCCTTTGGTTAGGGTTAGAGTTAGAGTTAGGGTTAGGTTAGGGTTAGGTAGGGAGGTAAAAACGACTTTCACCCTCATTAGTAACCACCCTCATTTGCATAAAGGGCATCTGATTGGCCGAATCTTAACTGTCCATATATCTGCAACGGTGTGTTTTATCTGTACGAAACTTGGTTTATATAGTAATTGATGTATGGCTAGTCGACTGGTGGTGGTTTGGTGCGCCTCTAGCGCCACCAGGTGTGTAGACACGGTACTGCACTTTATTTTTTAGATTTGTTTTTTTTTAACAGGGGTCTATTTTATAAATTGCTGTTGTATCTAGGGTTATTTTATATAGGGGTGGTCTATCCTGGTATATTTTGGGTAGGGTCTGTGTAGGTCCCGCCAGTGGTCAGTGTTTTTTGGTTTTGTTTTCTGTTTTTTTGTGCAGGTGGTGGGTAGGTTTAGCTGGTTAGGTGAGGTAGCGTGCCAGGCCTTTGGCCTTTGACCCTGCATCCATGCAGACGCCCTGACGCAAACTGAACTTGAGTTTTCCCCCAGCTGTTCACCTGTCAATGCAAAATGGTTGCATTTGCCGTGCATATCAGCACGAGTGCTGAAACAGCACCAATGCTGACAGGTAAGTGTCTATTTCTATAGATAGATTGATGGATGGAGTGATGGATGGATGGATGGATGGATGGATGGATGGATGGATGGATGGATGGATAGATAGGTACATGAGTTGAAACAACTTTTTGTTAAAAAAAATGTTTTTGTTAAAAAAAATGTTTTTGTTTGAAAAAGTGAATGTTTTTTAGGCCTGTGTTACATTGATGGATGGAGTGATGGAGTGATGGATGGATGGATGGATGGATGGATAGATAGATGAATAGATGAATATATAGATACATGAGTTTAAACCACTTTTTGTTAAAAAAAATATGTTTTTGTTTGAAAAAGTGAATGTTTTTAGGCCTGTGTTATACATGGATGGATGGAGTGATGGATGGATGGATGGATGGATGGATAGATAGATAAATAGATAGATAGATGAATAGATGAATATATAGATACATGAGTTTAAACAACTTTTTGTTAAAAAAAAAAAAGTTTTTGTTTGAAAAAGTGAATGTTTTTAGGCCTGTGTTATACATGGATGGATGGAGTGATGGAGTGATGGAGTGATGGATGGATGGATGGATAGATAGATGGATAGATGGATAGATGGATAGATGGATAGATGAGTTTGATCGACTGTTTGTTCATATTTTTTTATTGTTTTGTGTTAAATATTGAAAGTAGTCTTTGGACTAATGGTTAGTTTGGGTTTAGGGTTAGTTTGGGGCTATGGTTAGGTTAGGGTTAAAATGGCATATAGGTAGGGAGGTAAAAACGACTTTCACCCTCATTAGTAACCACCCTCATTTGCATAAAGGGCATCTGATTGGCCGAATCTTAACTGTCCATATATCTGCAACGGTGTGTTTTATCTGTACGAAACTTGGTTTATATAGTAATTGATGTATGGCTAGTCGACTGGTGGTGGTTTGGTGCGCCTCTAGCGCCACCAGGTGTGTAGACACGGTACTGCACTTTATTTTTTAGATTTGTTTTTTTTTAACAGGGGTCTATTTTATAAATTGCTGTTGTATCTAGGGTTATTTTATATAGGGGTGGTCTATCCTGGTATATTTTGGGTAGGGTCTGTGTAGGTCCCGCCAGTGGTCAGTGTTTTTTGGTTTTGTTTTCTGTTTTTTTGTGCAGGTGGTGGGTAGGTTTAGCTGGTTAGGTGAGGTAGCGTGCCAGGCCTTTGGCCTTTGACCCTGCATCCATGCAGACGCCCTGACGCAAACTGAACTTGAGTTTTCCCCCAGCTGTTCACCTGTCAATGCAAAATGGTTGCATTTGCCGTGCATATCAGCACGAGTGCTGAAACAGCACCAATGCTGACAGGTAAGTGTCTATTTCTATAGATAGATTGATGGATGGAGTGATGGATGGATGGATGGATGGATGGATGGATGGATGGATGGATGGATGGATGGATGGATGGATAGATAGGTACATGAGTTGAAACAACTTTTTGTTAAAAAAAATGTTTTTGTTAAAAAAAATGTTTTTGTTTGAAAAAGTGAATGTTTTTTAGGCCTGTGTTACATTGATGGATGGAGTGATGGAGTGATGGATGGATGGATGGATGGATGGATAGATAGATGAATAGATGAATATATAGATACATGAGTTTAAACCACTTTTTGTTAAAAAAAATATGTTTTTGTTTGAAAAAGTGAATGTTTTTAGGCCTGTGTTATACATGGATGGATGGAGTGATGGATGGATGGATGGATGGATGGATAGATAGATAAATAGATAGATAGATGAATAGATGAATATATAGATACATGAGTTTAAACAACTTTTTGTTAAAAAAAAAAAAGTTTTTGTTTGAAAAAGTGAATGTTTTTAGGCCTGTGTTATACATGGATGGATGGAGTGATGGAGTGATGGAGTGATGGATGGATGGATGGATAGATAGATGGATAGATGGATAGATGGATAGATGGATAGATGAGTTTGATCGACTGTTTGTTCATATTTTTTTATTGTTTTGTGTTAAATATTGAAAGTAGTCTTTGGACTAATGGTTAGTTTGGGTTTAGGGTTAGTTTGGGGCTATGGTTAGGTAGGGAGGTAAAAACGACTTTCACCCTCATTAGTAACCACCCTCATTTGCATAAAGGGCATCTGATTGGCCGAATCTTAACTGTCCATATATCTGCAACGGTGTGTTTTATCTGTACGAAACTTGGTTTATATAGTAATTGATGTATGGCTAGTCGACTGGTGGTGGTTTGGTGCGCCTCTAGCGCCACCAGGTGTGTAGACACGGTACTGCACTTTATTTTTTAGATTTGTTTTTTTTTAACAGGGGTCTATTTTATAAATTGCTGTTGTATCTAGGGTTATTTTATATAGGGGTGGTCTATCCTGGTATATTTTGGGTAGGGTCTGTGTAGGTCCCGCCAGTGGTCAGTGTTTTTTGGTTTTGTTTTCTGTTTTTTTGTGCAGGTGGTGGGTAGGTTTAGCTGGTTAGGTGAGGTAGCGTGCCAGGCCTTTGGCCTTTGACCCTGCATCCATGCAGACGCCCTGACGCAAACTGAACTTGAGTTTTCCCCCAGTTGTTCACCTGTCAATGCAAAATGGTTGCATTTGCCGTGCATATCAGCACGAGTGCTGAAACAGCACCAATGCTGACAGGTAAGTGTCTATTTCTATAGATAGATTGATGGATGGAGTGATGGATGGATGGATGGATGGATGGATGGATGGATGGATGGATGGATGGATGGATAGATAGGTACATGAGTTGAAACAACTTTTTGTTAAAAAAAATGTTTTTGTTAAAAAAAATGTTTTTGTTTGAAAAAGTGAATGTTTTTTAGGCCTGTGTTACATTGATGGATGGAGTGATGGAGTGATGGATGGATGGATGGATGGATGGATAGATAGATGAATAGATGAATATATAGATACATGAGTTTAAACCACTTTTTGTTAAAAAAAATATGTTTTTGTTTGAAAAAGTGAATGTTTTTAGGCCTGTGTTATACATGGATGGATGGAGTGATGGATGGATGGATGGATGGATGGATAGATAGATAAATAGATAGATAGATGAATAGATGAATATATAGATACATGAGTTTAAACAACTTTTTGTTAAAAAAAAAAAAGTTTTTGTTTGAAAAAGTGAATGTTTTTAGGCCTGTGTTATACATGGATGGATGGAGTGATGGAGTGATGGAGTGATGGATGGATGGATGGATAGATAGATGGATAGATGGATAGATGGATAGATGAGTTTGATCGACTGTTTGTTCATATTTTTTTATTGTTTTGTGTTAAATATTGAAAGTAGTCTTTGGACTAATGGTTAGTTTGGGTTTAGGGTTAGTTTGGGGCTATGGTTAGGTTAGGGTTAAAATGGCATATAGGTAGGGAGGTAAAAACGACTTTCACCCTCATTAGTAACCACCCTCATTTGCATAAAGGGCATCTGATTGGCCGAATCTTAACTGTCCATATATCTGCAACGGTGTGTTTTATCTGTACGAAACTTGGTTTATATAGTAATTGATGTATGGCTAGTCGACTGGTGGTGGTTTGGTGCGCCTCTAGCGCCACCAGGTGTGTAGACACGGTACTGCACTTTATTTTTTAGATTTGTTTTTTTTTAACAGGGGTCTATTTTATAAATTGCTGTTGTATCTAGGGTTATTTTATATAGGGGTGGTCTATCCTGGTATATTTTGGGTAGGGTCTGTGTAGGTCCCGCCAGTGGTCAGTGTTTTTTGGTTTTGTTTTCTGTTTTTTTGTGCAGGTGGTGGGTAGGTTTAGCTGGTTAGGTGAGGTAGCGTGCCAGGCCTTTGGCCTTTGACCCTGCATCCATGCAGACGCCCTGACGCAAACTGAACTTGAGTTTTCCCCCAGCTGTTCACCTGTCAATGCAAAATGGTTGCATTTGCCGTGCATATCAGCACGAGTGCTGAAACAGCACCAATGCTGACAGGTAAGTGTCTATTTCTATAGATAGATTGATGGATGGAGTGATGGATGGATGGATGGATGGATGGATGGATGGATGGATGGATGGATGGATGGATGGATGGATAGATAGGTACATGAGTTGAAACAACTTTTTGTTAAAAAAAATGTTTTTGTTAAAAAAAATGTTTTTGTTTGAAAAAGTGAATGTTTTTTAGGCCTGTGTTACATTGATGGATGGAGTGATGGAGTGATGGATGGATGGATGGATAGATAGATGAATAGATGAATATATAGATACATGAGTTTAAACCACTTTTTGTTAAAAAAAATATGTTTTTGTTTGAAAAAGTGAATGTTTTTAGGCCTGTGTTATACATGGATGGATGGAGTGATGGATGGATGGATGGATGGATGGATAGATAGATAAATAGATAGATAGATGAATAGATGAATATATAGATACATGAGTTTAAACAACTTTTTGTTAAAAAAAAAAAAGTTTTTGTTTGAAAAAGTGAATGTTTTTAGGCCTGTGTTATACATGGATGGATGGAGTGATGGAGTGATGGAGTGATGGATGGATGGATGGATAGATAGATGGATAGATGGATAGATGGATAGATGGATAGATGAGTTTGATCGACTGTTTGTTCATATTTTTTTATTGTTTTGTGTTAAATATTGAAAGTAGTCTTTGGACTAATGGTTAGTTTGGGTTTAGGGTTAGTTTGGGGCTATGGTTAGGTTAGGGTTAAAATGGCATATAGGTAGGGAGGTAAAAACGACTTTCACCCTCATTAGTAACCACCCTCATTTGCATAAAGGGCATCTGATTGGCCGAATCTTAACTGTCCATATATCTGCAACGGTGTGTTTTATCTGTACGAAACTTGGTTTATATAGTAATTGATGTATGGCTAGTCGACTGGTGGTGGTTTGGTGCGCCTCTAGCGCCACCAGGTGTGTAGACACGGTACTGCACTTTATTTTTTAGATTTGTTTTTTTTTAACAGGGGTCTATTTTATAAATTGCTGTTGTATCTAGGGTTATTTTATATAGGGGTGGTCTATCCTGGTATATTTTGGGTAGGGTCTGTGTAGGTCCCGCCAGTGGTCAGTGTTTTTTGGTTTTGTTTTCTGTTTTTTTGTGCAGGTGGTGGGTAGGTTTAGCTGGTTAGGTGAGGTAGCGTGCCAGGCCTTTGGCCTTTGACCCTGCATCCATGCAGACGCCCTGACGCAAACTGAACTTGAGTTTTCCCCCAGCTGTTCACCTGTCAATGCAAAATGGTTGCATTTGCCGTGCATATCAGCACGAGTGCTGAAACAGCACCAATGCTGACAGGTAAGTGTCTATTTCTATAGATAGATTGATGGATGGAGTGATGGATGGATGGATGGATGGATGGATGGATGGATGGATGGATGGATGGATGGATAGATAGGTACATGAGTTGAAACAACTTTTTGTTAAAAAAAATGTTTTTGTTAAAAAAAATGTTTTTGTTTGAAAAAGTGAATGTTTTTTAGGCCTGTGTTACATTGATGGATGGAGTGATGGAGTGATGGATGGATGGATGGATGGATGGATAGATAGATGAATAGATGAATATATAGATACATGAGTTTAAACCACTTTTTGTTAAAAAAAATATGTTTTTGTTTGAAAAAGTGAATGTTTTTAGGCCTGTGTTATACATGGATGGATGGAGTGATGGATGGATGGATGGATGGATGGATAGATAGATAAATAGATAGATAGATGAATAGATGAATATATAGATACATGAGTTTAAACAACTTTTTGTTAAAAAAAAAAAAGTTTTTGTTTGAAAAAGTGAATGTTTTTAGGCCTGTGTTATACATGGATGGATGGAGTGATGGAGTGATGGAGTGATGGATGGATGGATGGATAGATAGATGGATAGATGGATAGATGGATAGATGAGTTTGATCGACTGTTTGTTCATATTTTTTTATTGTTTTGTGTTAAATATTGAAAGTAGTCTTTGGACTAATGGTTAGTTTGGGTTTAGGGTTAGTTTGGGGCTATGGTTAGGTTAGGGTTAAAATGGCATATAGGTAGGGAGGTAAAAACGACTTTCACCCTCATTAGTAACCACCCTCATTTGCATAAAGGGCATCTGATTGGCCGAATCTTAACTGTCCATATATCTGCAACGGTGTGTTTTATCTGTACGAAACTTGGTTTATATAGTAATTGATGTATGGCTAGTCGACTGGTGGTGGTTTGGTGCGCCTCTAGCGCCACCAGGTGTGTAGACACGGTACTGCACTTTATTTTTTAGATTTGTTTTTTTTTAACAGGGGTCTATTTTATAAATTGCTGTTGTATCTAGGGTTATTTTATATAGGGGTGGTCTATCCTGGTATATTTTGGGTAGGGTCTGTGTAGGTCCCGCCAGTGGTCAGTGTTTTTTGGTTTTGTTTTCTGTTTTTTTGTGCAGGTGGTGGGTAGGTTTAGCTGGTTAGGTGAGGTAGCGTGCCAGGCCTTTGGCCTTTGACCCTGCATCCATGCAGACGCCCTGACGCAAACTGAACTTGAGTTTTCCCCCAGCTGTTCACCTGTCAATGCAAAATGGTTGCATTTGCCGTGCATATCAGCACGAGTGCTGAAACAGCACCAATGCTGACAGGTAAGTGTCTATTTCTATAGATAGATTGATGGATGGAGTGATGGATGGATGGATGGATGGATGGATGGATGGATGGATGGATGGATGGATGGATGGATGGATAGATAGGTACATGAGTTGAAACAACTTTTTGTTAAAAAAAATGTTTTTGTTAAAAAAAATGTTTTTGTTTGAAAAAGTGAATGTTTTTTAGGCCTGTGTTACATTGATGGATGGAGTGATGGAGTGATGGATGGATGGATGGATGGATGGATAGATAGATGAATAGATGAATATATAGATACATGAGTTTAAACCACTTTTTGTTAAAAAAAATATGTTTTTGTTTGAAAAAGTGAATGTTTTTAGGCCTGTGTTATACATGGATGGATGGAGTGATGGATGGATGGATGGATGGATGGATAGATAGATAAATAGATAGATAGATGAATAGATGAATATATAGATACATGAGTTTAAACAACTTTTTGTTAAAAAAAAAAAAGTTTTTGTTTGAAAAAGTGAATGTTTTTAGGCCTGTGTTATACATGGATGGATGGAGTGATGGAGTGATGGAGTGATGGATGGATGGATGGATAGATAGATGGATAGATGGATAGATGGATAGATGGATAGATGAGTTTGATCGACTGTTTGTTCATATTTTTTTATTGTTTTGTGTTAAATATTGAAAGTAGTCTTTGGACTAATGGTTAGTTTGGGTTTAGGGTTAGTTTGGGGCTATGGTTAGGTTAGGTGAAGAGAAAATCCATAAACTGTCCGAAGACACTTCAGGCTGTGCACTGGCCTTCGCTTCAACTGGCCGCTCCCCACACAAGCACCGAAATGCCCCAAGAAACCCCGAGAGAGACGCATACAATTATAAAACATTAAAAGAGGGCTAAAACGCCGTGGGCTAGATCCAAAAGGGCTACATTGCCGTGGTTTATGCCAACAAGGGCTTAATTTGAACAAAAAAACGAATGGTAGGTGTTAGCTAAGAGTGGTGAGGGGCATAAATCCCACGTCTGTATGGACATGGACCCTTTTTGGAGACGCTCAACGTCACAGTGGACGGAGGAAAAATTTATGTGGCTCTGCAACATCACTCAGACCAATGATGGCGGCCATTTTAACCAACTCCAGACCTGTATGGGTCGAAGAGAAAATTTTCCAAGGCTTCTGCTACATCACGAACCCCCAAATGATGGCAGCTGTACTCATTTTTACGGTTTCGAGTCATTCAGGCATACTTTCACGACGCGTTTCGAGCTTTCCCAAGGCTCCTCATCAGGTGAATTTAGAATGACAACTCTCTCAAATCCCTCTCGGCTTCCTCGTGCTCGAGGGCGTGGTCACACTTGATTTTATAGTGGACTTCAGAGGGCGGGCGCCCCTCCCACTTGAACTAAAATACCTTTCAGCACTAAATGGTGCTTCATAAATCGTTTTTTGACTATCAATAAATTTATTTATCATTTTAATATTTAATAATTATACACATACCCCCCCAGACATCTCAAGGAACATCCAGATAACATGCACGAGGTCCAGAGTTACGAGGCACGGGCTTGGTTAGGTGAAGAGAAAATCCATAAACTGTCCGAAGACACTTCAGGCTGTGCACTGGCCTTCGCTTCAACTGGCCGCTCCCCACACAAGCACCGAAATGCCCCAAGAAACCCCGAGAGAGACGCATACAATTATAAAACATTAAAAGAGGGCTAAAACGCCGTGGGCTAGATCCAAAAGGGCTACATTGCCGTGGTTTATGCCAACAAGGGCTTAATTTGAACAAAAAAACGAATGGTAGGTGTTAGCTAAGAGTGGTGAGGGGCATAAATCCCACGTCTGTATGGACATGGACCCTTTTTGGAGACGCTCAACGTCACAGTGGACGGAGGAAAAATTTATGTGGCTCTGCAACATCACTCAGACCAATGATGGCGGCCATTTTAACCAACTCCAGACCTGTATGGGTCGAAGAGAAAATTTTCCAAGGCTTCTGCTACATCACGAACCCCCAAATGATGGCAGCTGTACTCATTTTTACGGTTTCGAGTCATTCAGGCATACTTTCACGACGCGTTTCGAGCTTTCCCAAGGCTCCTCATCAGGTGAATTTAGAATGACAACTCTCTCAAATCCCTCTCGGCTTCCTCGTGCTCGAGGGCGTGGTCACACTTGATTTTATAGTGGACTTCAGAGGGCGGGCGCCCCTCCCACTTGAACTAAAATACCTTTCAGCACTAAATGGTGCTTCATAAATCGTTTTTTGACTATCAATAAATTTATTTATCATTTTAATATTTAATAATTATACACATACCCCCCCAGACATCTCAAGGAACATCCAGATAACATGCACGAGGTCCAGAGTTACGAGGCACGGGCTTGGTTAGGTGAAGAGAAAATCCATAAACTGTCCGAAGACACTTCAGGCTGTGCACTGGCCTTCGCTTCAACTGGCCGCTCCCCACACAAGCACCGAAATGCCCCAAGAAACCCCGAGAGAGACGCATACAATTATAAAACATTAAAAGAGGGCTAAAACGCCGTGGGCTAGATCCAAAAGGGCTACATTGCCGTGGTTTATGCCAACAAGGGCTTAATTTGAACAAAAAAACGAATGGTAGGTGTTAGCTAAGAGTGGTGAGGGGCATAAATCCCACGTCTGTATGGACATGGACCCTTTTTGGAGACGCTCAACGTCACAGTGGACGGAGGAAAAATTTATGTGGCTCTGCAACATCACTCAGACCAATGATGGCGGCCATTTTAACCAACTCCAGACCTGTATGGGTCGAAGAGAAAATTTTCCAAGGCTTCTGCTACATCACGAACCCCCAAATGATGGCAGCTGTACTCATTTTTACGGTTTCGAGTCATTCAGGCATACTTTCACGACGCGTTTCGAGCTTTCCCAAGGCTCCTCATCAGGTGAATTTAGAATGACAACTCTCTCAAATCCCTCTCGGCTTCCTCGTGCTCGAGGGCGTGGTCACACTTGATTTTATAGTGGACTTCAGAGGGCGGGCGCCCCTCCCACTTGAACTAAAATACCTTTCAGCACTAAATGGTGCTTCATAAATCGTTTTTTGACTATCAATAAATTTATTTATCATTTTAATATTTAATAATTATACACATACCCCCCCAGACATCTCAAGGAACATCCAGATAACATGCACGAGGTCCAGAGTTACGAGGCACGGGCTTGGTTAGGTGAAGAGAAAATCCATAAACTGTCCGAAGACACTTCAGGCTGTGCACTGGCCTTCGCTTCAACTGGCCGCTCCCCACACAAGCACCGAAATGCCCCAAGAAACCCCGAGAGAGACGCATACAATTATAAAACATTAAAAGAGGGCTAAAACGCCGTGGGCTAGATCCAAAAGGGCTACATTGCCGTGGTTTATGCCAACAAGGGCTTAATTTGAACAAAAAAACGAATGGTAGGTGTTAGCTAAGAGTGGTGAGGGGCATAAATCCCACGTCTGTATGGACATGGACCCTTTTTGGAGACGCTCAACGTCACAGTGGACGGAGGAAAAATTTATGTGGCTCTGCAACATCACTCAGACCAATGATGGCGGCCATTTTAACCAACTCCAGACCTGTATGGGTCGAAGAGAAAATTTTCCAAGGCTTCTGCTACATCACGAACCCCCAAATGATGGCAGCTGTACTCATTTTTACGGTTTCGAGTCATTCAGGCATACTTTCACGACGCGTTTCGAGCTTTCCCAAGGCTCCTCATCAGGTGAATTTAGAATGACAACTCTCTCAAATCCCTCTCGGCTTCCTCGTGCTCGAGGGCGTGGTCACACTTGATTTTATAGTGGACTTCAGAGGGCGGGCGCCCCTCCCACTTGAACTAAAATACCTTTCAGCACTAAATGGTGCTTCATAAATCGTTTTTTGACTATCAATAAATTTATTTATCATTTTAATATTTAATAATTATACACATACCCCCCCAGACATCTCAAGGAACATCCAGATAACATGCACGAGGTCCAGAGTTACGAGGCACGGGCTTGGTTAGGTGAAGAGAAAATCCATAAACTGTCCGAAGACACTTCAGGCTGTGCACTGGCCTTCGCTTCAACTGGCCGCTCCCCACACAAGCACCGAAATGCCCCAAGAAACCCCGAGAGAGACGCATACAATTATAAAACATTAAAAGAGGGCTAAAACGCCGTGGGCTAGATCCAAAAGGGCTACATTGCCGTGGTTTATGCCAACAAGGGCTTAATTTGAACAAAAAAACGAATGGTAGGTGTTAGCTAAGAGTGGTGAGGGGCATAAATCCCACGTCTGTATGGACATGGACCCTTTTTGGAGACGCTCAACGTCACAGTGGACGGAGGAAAAATTTATGTGGCTCTGCAACATCACTCAGACCAATGATGGCGGCCATTTTAACCAACTCCAGACCTGTATGGGTCGAAGAGAAAATTTTCCAAGGCTTCTGCTACATCACGAACCCCCAAATGATGGCAGCTGTACTCATTTTTACGGTTTCGAGTCATTCAGGCATACTTTCACGACGCGTTTCGAGCTTTCCCAAGGCTCCTCATCAGGTGAATTTAGAATGACAACTCTCTCAAATCCCTCTCGGCTTCCTCGTGCTCGAGGGCGTGGTCACACTTGATTTTATAGTGGACTTCAGAGGGCGGGCGCCCCTCCCACTTGAACTAAAATACCTTTCAGCACTAAATGGTGCTTCATAAATCGTTTTTTGACTATCAATAAATTTATTTATCATTTTAATATTTAATAATTATACACATACCCCCCCAGACATCTCAAGGAACATCCAGATAACATGCACGAGGTCCAGAGTTACGAGGCACGGGCTTGGTTAGGTGAAGAGAAAATCCATAAACTGTCCGAAGACACTTCAGGCTGTGCACTGGCCTTCGCTTCAACTGGCCGCTCCCCACACAAGCACCGAAATGCCCCAAGAAACCCCGAGAGAGACGCATACAATTATAAAACATTAAAAGAGGGCTAAAACGCCGTGGGCTAGATCCAAAAGGGCTACATTGCCGTGGTTTATGCCAACAAGGGCTTAATTTGAACAAAAAAACGAATGGTAGGTGTTAGCTAAGAGTGGTGAGGGGCATAAATCCCACGTCTGTATGGACATGGACCCTTTTTGGAGACGCTCAACGTCACAGTGGACGGAGGAAAAATTTATGTGGCTCTGCAACATCACTCAGACCAATGATGGCGGCCATTTTAACCAACTCCAGACCTGTATGGGTCGAAGAGAAAATTTTCCAAGGCTTCTGCTACATCACGAACCCCCAAATGATGGCAGCTGTACTCATTTTTACGGTTTCGAGTCATTCAGGCATACTTTCACGACGCGTTTCGAGCTTTCCCAAGGCTCCTCATCAGGTGAATTTAGAATGACAACTCTCTCAAATCCCTCTCGGCTTCCTCGTGCTCGAGGGCGTGGTCACACTTGATTTTATAGTGGACTTCAGAGGGCGGGCGCCCCTCCCACTTGAACTAAAATACCTTTCAGCACTAAATGGTGCTTCATAAATCGTTTTTTGACTATCAATAAATTTATTTATCATTTTAATATTTAATAATTATACACATACCCCCCCAGACATCTCAAGGAACATCCAGATAACATGCACGAGGTCCAGAGTTACGAGGCACGGGCTTGGTTAGGTGAAGAGAAAATCCATAAACTGTCCGAAGACACTTCAGGCTGTGCACTGGCCTTCGCTTCAACTGGCCGCTCCCCACACAAGCACCGAAATGCCCCAAGAAACCCCGAGAGAGACGCATACAATTATAAAACATTAAAAGAGGGCTAAAACGCCGTGGGCTAGATCCAAAAGGGCTACATTGCCGTGGTTTATGCCAACAAGGGCTTAATTTGAACAAAAAAACGAATGGTAGGTGTTAGCTAAGAGTGGTGAGGGGCATAAATCCCACGTCTGTATGGACATGGACCCTTTTTGGAGACGCTCAACGTCACAGTGGACGGAGGAAAAATTTATGTGGCTCTGCAACATCACTCAGACCAATGATGGCGGCCATTTTAACCAACTCCAGACCTGTATGGGTCGAAGAGAAAATTTTCCAAGGCTTCTGCTACATCACGAACCCCCAAATGATGGCAGCTGTACTCATTTTTACGGTTTCGAGTCATTCAGGCATACTTTCACGACGCGTTTCGAGCTTTCCCAAGGCTCCTCATCAGGTGAATTTAGAATGACAACTCTCTCAAATCCCTCTCGGCTTCCTCGTGCTCGAGGGCGTGGTCACACTTGATTTTATAGTGGACTTCAGAGGGCGGGCGCCCCTCCCACTTGAACTAAAATACCTTTCAGCACTAAATGGTGCTTCATAAATCGTTTTTTGACTATCAATAAATTTATTTATCATTTTAATATTTAATAATTATACACATACCCCCCCAGACATCTCAAGGAACATCCAGATAACATGCACGAGGTCCAGAGTTACGAGGCACGGGCTTGGTTAGGTGAAGAGAAAATCCATAAACTGTCCGAAGACACTTCAGGCTGTGCACTGGCCTTCGCTTCAACTGGCCGCTCCCCACACAAGCACCGAAATGCCCCAAGAAACCCCGAGAGAGACGCATACAATTATAAAACATTAAAAGAGGGCTAAAACGCCGTGGGCTAGATCCAAAAGGGCTACATTGCCGTGGTTTATGCCAACAAGGGCTTAATTTGAACAAAAAAACGAATGGTAGGTGTTAGCTAAGAGTGGTGAGGGGCATAAATCCCACGTCTGTATGGACATGGACCCTTTTTGGAGACGCTCAACGTCACAGTGGACGGAGGAAAAATTTATGTGGCTCTGCAACATCACTCAGACCAATGATGGCGGCCATTTTAACCAACTCCAGACCTGTATGGGTCGAAGAGAAAATTTTCCAAGGCTTCTGCTACATCACGAACCCCCAAATGATGGCAGCTGTACTCATTTTTACGGTTTCGAGTCATTCAGGCATACTTTCACGACGCGTTTCGAGCTTTCCCAAGGCTCCTCATCAGGTGAATTTAGAATGACAACTCTCTCAAATCCCTCTCGGCTTCCTCGTGCTTAGGGTTAGGGTTAGGGTTAGGGTTAGGGTTAGAGTAGGGTTAGGTAGGGAGGTAAAAACGACTTTCACCCTCATTAGTAACCACCCTCATTTGCATAAAGGGCATCTGATTGGCCGAATCTTAACTGTCCATATATCTGCAACGGTGTGTTTTATCTGTACGAAACTTGGTTTATATAGTAATTGATGTATGGCTAGTCGACTGGTGGTGGTTTGGTGCGCCTCTAGCGCCACCAGGTGTGTAGACACGGTACTGCACTTTATTTTTTAGATTAGGGTTAGGGTTAGGGTTAGTTAGGGTTAGGTAGGGAGGTAAAAACGACTTTCACCCTCATTAGTAACCACCCTCATTTGCATAAAGGGCATCTGATTGGCCGAATCTTAACTGTCCATATATCTGCAACGGTGTGTTTTATCTGTACGAAACTTGGTTTATATAGTAATTGATGTATGGCTAGTCGACTGGTGGTGGTTTGGTGCGCCTCTAGCGCCACCAGGTGTGTAGACACGGTACTGCACTTTATTTTTTAGATTTGTTTTTTTTTAACAGGGGTCTATTTTATAAATTGCTGTTGTATCTAGGGTTATTTTATATAGGGGTGGTCTATCCTGGTATATTTTGGGTAGGGTCTGTGTAGGTCCCGCCAGTGGTCAGTGTTTTTTGGTTTTGTTTTCTGTTTTTTTGTGCAGGTGGTGGGTAGGTTTAGCTGGTTAGGTGAGGTAGCGTGCCAGGCCTTTGGCCTTTGACCCTGCATCCATGCAGACGCCCTGACGCAAACTGAACTTGAGTTTTCCCCCAGCTGTTCACCTGTCAATGCAAAATGGTTGCATTTGCCGTGCATATCAGCACGAGTGCTGAAACAGCACCAATGCTGACAGGTAAGTGTCTATTTCTATAGATAGATTGATGGATGGAGTGATGGATGGATGGATGGATGGATGGATGGATGGATGGATGGATGGATGGATGGATGGATGGATGGATGGATGGATGGATGGATAGATAGGTACATGAGTTGAAACAACTTTTTGTTAAAAAAAATGTTTTTGTTAAAAAAAATGTTTTTGTTTGAAAAAGTGAATGTTTTTTAGGCCTGTGTTACATTGATGGATGGAGTGATGGAGTGATGGATGGATGGATGGATGGATGGATAGATAGATGAATAGATGAATATATAGATACATGAGTTTAAACCACTTTTTGTTCAAAAAAATATGTTTTTGTTTGAAAAAGTGAATGTTTTTAGGCCTGTGTTATACATGGATGGATGGAGTGATGGATGGATGGATGGATGGATGGATAGATAGATAAATAGATAGATAGATGAATAGATGAATATATAGATACATGAGTTTAAACAACTTTTTGTTAAAAAAAAAAAAGTTTTTGTTTGAAAAAGTGAATGTTTTTAGGCCTGTGTTATACATGGATGGATGGAGTGATGGAGTGATGGAGTGATGGATGGATGGATGGATAGATAGATGGATAGATGGATAGATGGATAGATGGATAGATGAGTTTGATCGACTGTTTGTTCATATTTTTTTATTGTTTTGTGTTAAATATTGAAAGTAGTCTTTGGACTAATGGTTAGTTTGGGTTTAGGGTTAGTTTGAGGCTATGGTTAGGTTAGGGTTAAAATGGCATATAGGTAGGGAGGTAAAAACGACTTTCACCCTCATTAGTAACCACCCTCATTTGCATAAAGGGCATCTGATTGGCCGAATCTTAACTGTCCATATATCTGCAACGGTGTGTTTTATCTGTACGAAACTTGGTTTATATAGTAATTGATGTATGGCTAGGGTTAGGGTTAGGGTTAGGTAGGGAGGTAAAAACGACTTTCACCCTCATTAGTAACCACCCTCATTTGCATAAAGGGCATCTGATTGGCCGAATCTTAACTGTCCATATATCTGCAACGGTGTGTTTTATCTGTACGAAACTTGGTTTATATAGTAATTGATGTATGGCTAGTCGACTGGTGGTGGTTTGGTGCGCCTCTAGCGCCACCAGGTGTGTAGACACGGTACTGCACTTTATTTTTTAGATTTGTTTTTTTTTAACAGGGGTCTATTTTATAAATTGCTGTTGTATCTAGGGTTATTTTATATAGGGGTGGTCTATCCTGGTATATTTTGGGTAGGGTCTGTGTAGGTCCCGCCAGTGGTCAGTGTTTTTTGGTTTTGTTTTCTGTTTTTTTGTGCAGGTGGTGGGTAGGTTTAGCTGGTTAGGTGAGGTAGCGTGCCAGGCCTTTGGCCTTTGACCCTGCATCCATGCAGACGCCCTGACGCAAACTGAACTTGAGTTTTCCCCCAGCTGTTCACCTGTCAATGCAAAATGGTTGCATTTGCCGTGCATATCAGCACGAGTGCTGAAACAGCACCAATGCTGACAGGTAAGTGTCTATTTCTATAGATAGATTGATGGATGGAGTGATGGATGGATGGATGGATGGATGGATGGATGGATGGATGGATGGATGGATGGATGGATGGATGGATGGATAGATAGGTACATGAGTTGGGTTAGGTGAAGAGAAAATCCATAAACTGTCCGAAGACACTTCAGGCTGTGCACTGGCCTTCGCTTCAACTGGCCGCTCCCCACACAAGCACCGAAATGCCCCAAGAAACCCCGAGAGAGACGCATACAATTATAAAACATTAAAAGAGGGCTAAAACGCCGTGGGCTAGATCCAAAAGGGCTACGTTGCCGTGGTTTATGCCAACAAGGGCTTAATTTGAACAAAAAAACGAATGGTAGGTGTTAGCTAAGAGTGGTGAGGGGCATAAATCCCACGTCTGTATGGACATGGACCCTTTTTGGAGACGCTCAACGTCACAGTGGACGGAGGAAAAATTTATGTGGCTCTGCAACATCACTCAGACCAATGATGGCGGCCATTTTAACCAACTCCAGACCTGTATGGGTCGAAGAGAAAATTTTCCAAGGCTTCTGCTACATCACGAACCCCCAAATGATGGCAGCTGTACTCATTTTTACGGTTTCGAGTCATTCAGGCATACTTTCACGACGCGTTTCGAGCTTTCCCAAGGCTCCTCATCAGGTGAATTTAGAATGACAACTCTCTCAAATCCCTCTCGGCTTCCTCGTGCTCGAGGGCGTGGTCACACTTGATTTTATAGTGGACTTCAGAGGGCGGGCGCCCCTCCCACTTGAACTAAAATACCTTTCAGCACTAAATGGTGCTTCATAAATCGTTTTTTGACTATCAATAAATTTATTTATCATTTTAATATTTAATAATTATACACATACCCCCCCAGACATCTCAAGGAACATCCAGATAACATGCACGAGGTCCAGAGTTACGAGGCACGGGCTTGGTTAGGTGAAGAGAAAATCCATAAACTGTCCGAAGACACTTCAGGCTGTGCACTGGCCTTCGCTTCAACTGGCCGCTCCCCACACAAGCACCGAAATGCCCCAAGAAACCCCGAGAGAGACGCATACAATTATAAAACATTAAAAGAGGGCTAAAACGCCGTGGGCTAGATCCAAAAGGGCTACGTTGCCGTGGTTTATGCCAACAAGGGCTTAATTTGAACAAAAAAACGAATGGTAGGTGTTAGCTAAGAGTGGTGAGGGGCATAAATCCCACGTCTGTATGGACATGGACCCTTTTTGGAGACGCTCAACGTCACAGTGGACGGAGGAAAAATTTATGTGGCTCTGCAACATCACTCAGACCAATGATGGCGGCCATTTTAACCAACTCCAGACCTGTATGGGTCGAAGAGAAAATTTTCCAAGGCTTCTGCTACATCACGAACCCCCAAATGATGGCAGCTGTACTCATTTTTACGGTTTCGAGTCATTCAGGCATACTTTCACGACGCGTTTCGAGCTTTCCCAAGGCTCCTCATCAGGTGAATTTAGAATGACAACTCTCTCAAATCCCTCTCGGCTTCCTCGTGCTCGAGGGCGTGGTCACACTTGATTTTATAGTGGACTTCAGAGGGCGGGCGCCCCTCCCACTTGAACTAAAATACCTTTCAGCACTAAATGGTGCTTCATAAATCGTTTTTTGACTATCAATAAATTTATTTATCATTTTAATATTTAATAATTATACACATACCCCCCCAGACATCTCAAGGAACATCCAGATAACATGCACGAGGTCCAGAGTTACGAGGCACGGGCTTGGTTAGGTGAAGAGAAAATCCATAAACTGTCCGAAGACACTTCAGGCTGTGCACTGGCCTTCGCTTCAACTGGCCGCTCCCCACACAAGCACCGAAATGCCCCAAGAAACCCCGAGAGAGACGCATACAATTATAAAACATTAAAAGAGGGCTAAAACGCCGTGGGCTAGATCCAAAAGGGCTACGTTGCCGTGGTTTATGCCAACAAGGGCTTAATTTGAACAAAAAAACGAATGGTAGGTGTTAGCTAAGAGTGGTGAGGGGCATAAATCCCACGTCTGTATGGACATGGACCCTTTTTGGAGACGCTCAACGTCACAGTGGACGGAGGAAAAATTTATGTGGCTCTGCAACATCACTCAGACCAATGATGGCGGCCATTTTAACCAACTCCAGACCTGTATGGGTCGAAGAGAAAATTTTCCAAGGCTTCTGCTACATCACGAACCCCCAAATGATGGCAGCTGTACTCATTTTTACGGTTTCGAGTCATTCAGGCATACTTTCACGACGCGTTTCGAGCTTTCCCAAGGCTCCTCATCAGGTGAATTTAGAATGACAACTCTCTCAAATCCCTCTCGGCTTCCTCGTGCTCGAGGGCGTGGTCACACTTGATTTTATAGTGGACTTCAGAGGGCGGGCGCCCCTCCCACTTGAACTAAAATACCTTTCAGCACTAAATGGTGCTTCATAAATCGTTTTTTGACTATCAATAAATTTATTTATCATTTTAATATTTAATAATTATACACATACCCCCCCAGACATCTCAAGGAACATCCAGATAACATGCACGAGGTCCAGAGTTACGAGGCACGGGCTTGGTTAGGTGAAGAGAAAATCCATAAACTGTCCGAAGACACTTCAGGCTGTGCACTGGCCTTCGCTTCAACTGGCCGCTCCCCACACAAGCACCGAAATGCCCCAAGAAACCCCGAGAGAGACGCATACAATTATAAAACATTAAAAGAGGGCTAAAACGCCGTGGGCTAGATCCAAAAGGGCTACGTTGCCGTGGTTTATGCCAACAAGGGCTTAATTTGAACAAAAAAACGAATGGTAGGTGTTAGCTAAGAGTGGTGAGGGGCATAAATCCCACGTCTGTATGGACATGGACCCTTTTTGGAGACGCTCAACGTCACAGTGGACGGAGGAAAAATTTATGTGGCTCTGCAACATCACTCAGACCAATGATGGCGGCCATTTTAACCAACTCCAGACCTGTATGGGTCGAAGAGAAAATTTTCCAAGGCTTCTGCTACATCACGGTTAGGGTTAGAGTGTGAGTTAGGGTTAGGGTTAGAGTTAGGGTTAGGTAGGGAGGTAAAAACGACTTTCACCCTCATTAGTAACCACCCTCATTTGCATAAAGGGCATCTGATTGGCCGAATCTTAACTGTCCATATATCTGCAACGGTGTGTTTTATCTGTACGAAACTTGGTTTATATAGTAATTGATGTATGGCTAGTCGACTGGTGGTGGTTTGGTGCGCCTCTAGCGCCACCAGGTGTGTAGACACGGTACTGCACTTTATTTTTTAGATTTGTTTTTTTTTAACAGGGGTCTATTTTATAAATTGCTGTTGTATCTAGGGTTATTTTATATAGGGGTGGTCTATCCTGGTATATTTTGGGTAGGGTCTGTGTAGGTCCCGCCAGTGGTCAGTGTTTTTTGGTTTTGTTTTCTGTTTTTTTGTGCAGGTGGTGGGTAGGTTTAGCTGGTTAGGTGAGGTAGCGTGCCAGGCCTTTGGCCTTTGACCCTGCATCCATGCAGACGCCCTGACGCAAACTGAACTTGAGTTTTCCCCCAGCTGTTCACCTGTCAATGCAAAATGGTTGCATTTGCCGTGCATATCAGCACGAGTGCTGAAACAGCACCAATGCTGACAGGTAAGTGTCTATTTCTATAGATAGATTGATGGATGGAGTGATGGATGGATGGATGGATGGATGGATGGATGGATGGATGGATGGATGGATGGATGGATGGATGGATAGATAGGTACATGAGTTGAAACAACTTTTTGTTAAAAAAAATGTTTTTGTTAAAAAAAATGTTTTTGTTTGAAAAAGTGAATGTTTTTTAGGCCTGTGTTACATTGATGGATGGAGTGATGGAGTGATGGATGGATGGATGGATGGATGGATAGATAGATGAATAGATGAATATATAGATACATGAGTTTAAACCACTTTTTGTTAAAAAAAATATGTTTTTGTTTGAAAAAGTGAATGTTTTTAGGCCTGTGTTATACATGGATGGATGGAGTGATGGATGGATGGATGGATGGATGGATAGATAGATAAATAGATAGATAGATGAATAGATGAATATATAGATACATGAGTTTAAACAACTTTTTGTTAAAAAAAAAAAAGTTTTTGTTTGAAAAAGTGAATGTTTTTAGGCCTGTGTTATACATGGATGGATGGAGTGATGGAGTGATGGAGTGATGGATGGATGGATGGATGGATGGATAGATAGATGGATAGATGGATAGATGGATAGATGGATAGATGAGTTTGATCGACTGTTTGTTCATATTTTTTTATTGTTTTGTGTTAAATATTGAAAGTAGTCTTTGGACTAATGGTTAGTTTGGGTTTAGGGTTAGTTTGAGGCTATGGTTAGGTTAGGGTTAAAATGGCATATAGGTAGGGAGGTAAAAACGACTTTCACCCTCATTAGTAACCACCCTCATTTGCATAAAGGGCATCTGATTGGCCGAATCTTAACTGTCCATATATCTGCAACGGTGTGTTTTATCTGTACGAAACTTGGTTTATATAGTAATTGATGTATGGCTAGTCGACTGGTGGTGGTTTGGTGCGCCTCTAGCGCCACCAGGTGTGTAGACACGGTACTGCACTTTATTTTTTAGATTTGTTTTTTTTTAACAGGGGTCTATTTTATAAATTGCTGTTGTATCTAGGGTTATTTTATATAGGGGTGGTCTATCCTGGTATATTTTGGGTAGGGTCTGTGTAGGTCCCGCCAGTGGTCAGTGTTTTTTGGTTTTGTTTTCTGTTTTTTTGTGCAGGTGGTGGGTAGGTTTAGCTGGTTAGGTGAGGTAGCGTGCCAGGCCTTTGGCCTTTGACCCTGCATCCATGCAGACGCCCTGACGCAAACTGAACTTGAGTTTTCCCCCAGCTGTTCACCTGTCAATGCAAAATGGTTGCATTTGCCGTGCATATCAGCACGAGTGCTGAAACAGCACCAATGCTGACAGGTAAGTGTCTATTTCTATAGATAGATTGATGGATGGAGTGATGGATGGATGGATGGATGGATGGATGGATGGATGGATGGATGGATGGATGGATGGATGGATGGATAGATAGGTACATGAGTTGAAACAACTTTTTGTTAAAAAAAATGTTTTTGTTAAAAAAAATGTTTTTGTTTGAAAAAGTGAATGTTTTTTAGGCCTGTGTTACATTGATGGATGGAGTGATGGAGTGATGGATGGATGGATGGATGGATGGATAGATAGATGAATAGATGAATATATAGATACATGAGTTTAAACCACTTTTTGTTCAAAAAAATATGTTTTTGTTTGAAAAAGTGAATGTTTTTAGGCCTGTGTTATACATGGATGGATGGAGTGATGGATGGATGGATGGATGGATGGATAGATAGATAAATAGATAGATAGATGAATAGATGAATATATAGATACATGAGTTTAAACAACTTTTTGTTAAAAAAAAAAAAGTTTTTGTTTGAAAAAGTGAATGTTTTTAGGCCTGTGTTATACATGGATGGATGGAGTGATGGAGTGATGGAGTGATGGATGGATGGATGGATAGATAGATGGATAGATGGATAGATGGATAGATGGATAGATGAGTTTGATCGACTGTTTGTTCATATTTTTTTATTGTTTTGTGTTAAATATTGAAAGTAGTCTTTGGACTAATGGTTAGTTTGGGTTTAGGGTTAGTTTGGGGCTATGGTTAGGTTAGGGTTAAAATGGCATATAGGTAGGGAGGTAAAAACGACTTTCACCCTCATTAGTAACCACCCTCATTTGCATAAAGGGCATCTGATTGGCCGAATCTTAACTGTCCATATATCTGCAACGGTGTGTTTTATCTGTACGAAACTTGGTTTATATAGTAATTGATGTATGGCTAGTCGACTGGTGGTGGTTTGGTGCGCCTCTAGCGCCACCAGGTGTGTAGACACGGTACTGCACTTTATTTTTTAGATTTGTTTTTTTTTAACAGGGGTCTATTTTATAAATTGCTGTTGTATCTAGGGTTATTTTATATAGGGGTGGTCTATCCTGGTATATTTTGGGTAGGGTCTGTGTAGGTCCCGCCAGTGGTCAGTGTTTTTTGGTTTTGTTTTCTGTTTTTTTGTGCAGGTGGTGGGTAGGTTTAGCTGGTTAGGTGAGGTAGCGTGCCAGGCCTTTGGCCTTTGACCCTGCATCCATGCAGACGCCCTGACGCAAACTGAACTTGAGTTTTCCCCCAGCTGTTCACCTGTCAATGCAAAATGGTTGCATTTGCCGTGCATATCAGCACGAGTGCTGAAACAGCACCAATGCTGACAGGTAAGTGTCTATTTCTATAGATAGATTGATGGATGGAGTGATGGATGGATGGATGGATGGATGGATGGATGGATGGATGGATGGATGGATGGATGGATAGATAGGTACATGAGTTGAAACAACTTTTTGTTAAAAAAAATGTTTTTGTTAAAAAAAATGTTTTTGTTTGAAAAAGTGAATGTTTTTTAGGCCTGTGTTACATTGATGGATGGAGTGATGGAGTGATGGATGGATGGATGGATGGATGGATAGATAGATGAATAGATGAATATATAGATACATGAGTTTAAACCACTTTTTGTTAAAAAAAATATGTTTTTGTTTGAAAAAGTGAATGTTTTTAGGCCTGTGTTATACATGGATGGATGGAGTGATGGATGGATGGATGGATGGATGGATAGATAGATAAATAGATAGATAGATGAATAGATGAATATATAGATACATGAGTTTAAACAACTTTTTGTTAAAAAAAAAAAAGTTTTTGTTTGAAAAAGTGAATGTTTTTAGGCCTGTGTTATACATGGATGGATGGAGTGATGGAGTGATGGAGTGATGGATGGATGGATGGATAGATAGATGGATAGATGGATAGATGGATAGATGGATAGATGAGTTTGATCGACTGTTTGTTCATATTTTTTTATTGTTTTGTGTTAAATATTGAAAGTAGTCTTTGGACTAATGGTTAGTTTGGGTTTAGGGTTAGTTTGAGGCTATGGTTAGGTTAGGGTTAAAATGGCATATAGGTAGGGAGGTAAAAACGACTTTCACCCTCATTAGTAACCACCCTCATTTGCATAAAGGGCATCTGATTGGCCGAATCTTAACTGTCCATATATCTGCAACGGTGTGTTTTATCTGTACGAAACTTGGTTTATATAGTAATTGATGTATGGCTAGTCGACTGGTGGTGGTTTGGTGCGCCTCTAGCGCCACCAGGTGTGTAGACACGGTACTGCACTTTATTTTTTAGATTTGTTTTTTTTTAACAGGGGTCTATTTTATAAATTGCTGTTGTATCTAGGGTTATTTTATATAGGGGTGGTCTATCCTGGTATATTTTGGGTAGGGTCTGTGTAGGTCCCGCCAGTGGTCAGTGTTTTTTGGTTTTGTTTTCTGTTTTTTTGTGCAGGTGGTGGGTAGGTTTAGCTGGTTAGGTGAGGTAGCGTGCCAGGCCTTTGGCCTTTGACCCTGCATCCATGCAGACGCCCTGACGCAAACTGAACTTGAGTTTTCCCCCAGCTGTTCACCTGTCAATGCAAAATGGTTGCATTTGCCGTGCATATCAGCACGAGTGCTGAAACAGCACCAATGCTGACAGGTAAGTGTCTATTTCTATAGATAGATTGATGGATGGAGTGATGGATGGATGGATGGATGGATGGATGGATGGATGGATGGATGGATGGATGGATGGATGGATGGATGGATGGATGGATAGATAGGTACATGAGTTGAAACAACTTTTTGTTAAAAAAAATGTTTTTGTTAAAAAAAATGTTTTTGTTTGAAAAAGTGAATGTTTTTTAGGCCTGTGTTACATTGATGGATGGAGTGATGGAGTGATGGATGGATGGATGGATGGATGGATAGATAGATGAATAGATGAATATATAGATACATGAGTTTAAACCACTTTTTGTTCAAAAAAATATGTTTTTGTTTGAAAAAGTGAATGTTTTTAGGCCTGTGTTATACATGGATGGATGGAGTGATGGATGGATGGATGGATGGATGGATAGATAGATAAATAGATAGATAGATGAATAGATGAATATATAGATACATGAGTTTAAACAACTTTTTGTTAAAAAAAAAAAAGTTTTTGTTTGAAAAAGTGAATGTTTTTAGGCCTGTGTTATACATGGATGGATGGAGTGATGGAGTGATGGAGTGATGGATGGATGGATGGATAGATAGATGGATAGATGGATAGATGGATAGATGGATAGATGAGTTTGATCGACTGTTTGTTCATATTTTTTTATTGTTTTGTGTTAAATATTGAAAGTAGTCTTTGGACTAATGGTTAGTTTGGGTTTAGGGTTAGTTTGAGGCTATGGTTAGGTTAGGGTTAAAATGGCATATAGGTAGGGAGGTAAAAACGACTTTCACCCTCATTAGTAACCACCCTCATTTGCATAAAGGGCATCTGATTGGCCGAATCTTAACTGTCCATATATCTGCAACGGTGTGTTTTATCTGTACGAAACTTGGTTTATATAGTAATTGATGTATGGCTAGGGTTAGGGTTAGGGTTAGGTAGGGAGGTAAAAACGACTTTCACCCTCATTAGTAACCACCCTCATTTGCATAAAGGGCATCTGATTGGCCGAATCTTAACTGTCCATATATCTGCAACGGTGTGTTTTATCTGTACGAAACTTGGTTTATATAGTAATTGATGTATGGCTAGTCGACTGGTGGTGGTTTGGTGCGCCTCTAGCGCCACCAGGTGTGTAGACACGGTACTGCACTTTATTTTTTAGATTTGTTTTTTTTTAACAGGGGTCTATTTTATAAATTGCTGTTGTATCTAGGGTTATTTTATATAGGGGTGGTCTATCCTGGTATATTTTGGGTAGGGTCTGTGTAGGTCCCGCCAGTGGTCAGTGTTTTTTGGTTTTGTTTTCTGTTTTTTTGTGCAGGTGGTGGGTAGGTTTAGCTGGTTAGGTGAGGTAGCGTGCCAGGCCTTTGGCCTTTGACCCTGCATCCATGCAGACGCCCTGACGCAAACTGAACTTGAGTTTTCCCCCAGCTGTTCACCTGTCAATGCAAAATGGTTGCATTTGCCGTGCATATCAGCACGAGTGCTGAAACAGCACCAATGCTGACAGGTAAGTGTCTATTTCTATAGATAGATTGATGGATGGAGTGATGGATGGATGGATGGATGGATGGATGGATGGATGGATGGATGGATGGATGGATGGATGGATGGATGGATAGATAGGTACATGAGTTGGGTTAGGTGAAGAGAAAATCCATAAACTGTCCGAAGACACTTCAGGCTGTGCACTGGCCTTCGCTTCAACTGGCCGCTCCCCACACAAGCACCGAAATGCCCCAAGAAACCCCGAGAGAGACGCATACAATTATAAAACATTAAAAGAGGGCTAAAACGCCGTGGGCTAGATCCAAAAGGGCTACGTTGCCGTGGTTTATGCCAACAAGGGCTTAATTTGAACAAAAAAACGAATGGTAGGTGTTAGCTAAGAGTGGTGAGGGGCATAAATCCCACGTCTGTATGGACATGGACCCTTTTTGGAGACGCTCAACGTCACAGTGGACGGAGGAAAAATTTATGTGGCTCTGCAACATCACTCAGACCAATGATGGCGGCCATTTTAACCAACTCCAGACCTGTATGGGTCGAAGAGAAAATTTTCCAAGGCTTCTGCTACATCACGAACCCCCAAATGATGGCAGCTGTACTCATTTTTACGGTTTCGAGTCATTCAGGCATACTTTCACGACGCGTTTCGAGCTTTCCCAAGGCTCCTCATCAGGTGAATTTAGAATGACAACTCTCTCAAATCCCTCTCGGCTTCCTCGTGCTCGAGGGCGTGGTCACACTTGATTTTATAGTGGACTTCAGAGGGCGGGCGCCCCTCCCACTTGAACTAAAATACCTTTCAGCACTAAATGGTGCTTCATAAATCGTTTTTTGACTATCAATAAATTTATTTATCATTTTAATATTTAATAATTATACACATACCCCCCCAGACATCTCAAGGAACATCCAGATAACATGCACGAGGTCCAGAGTTACGAGGCACGGGCTTGGTTAGGTGAAGAGAAAATCCATAAACTGTCCGAAGACACTTCAGGCTGTGCACTGGCCTTCGCTTCAACTGGCCGCTCCCCACACAAGCACCGAAATGCCCCAAGAAACCCCGAGAGAGACGCATACAATTATAAAACATTAAAAGAGGGCTAAAACGCCGTGGGCTAGATCCAAAAGGGCTACGTTGCCGTGGTTTATGCCAACAAGGGCTTAATTTGAACAAAAAAACGAATGGTAGGTGTTAGCTAAGAGTGGTGAGGGGCATAAATCCCACGTCTGTATGGACATGGACCCTTTTTGGAGACGCTCAACGTCACAGTGGACGGAGGAAAAATTTATGTGGCTCTGCAACATCACTCAGACCAATGATGGCGGCCATTTTAACCAACTCCAGACCTGTATGGGTCGAAGAGAAAATTTTCCAAGGCTTCTGCTACATCACGAACCCCCAAATGATGGCAGCTGTACTCATTTTTACGGTTTCGAGTCATTCAGGCATACTTTCACGACGCGTTTCGAGCTTTCCCAAGGCTCCTCATCAGGTGAATTTAGAATGACAACTCTCTCAAATCCCTCTCGGCTTCCTCGTGCTCGAGGGCGTGGTCACACTTGATTTTATAGTGGACTTCAGAGGGCGGGCGCCCCTCCCACTTGAACTAAAATACCTTTCAGCACTAAATGGTGCTTCATAAATCGTTTTTTGACTATCAATAAATTTATTTATCATTTTAATATTTAATAATTATACACATACCCCCCCAGACATCTCAAGGAACATCCAGATAACATGCACGAGGTCCAGAGTTACGAGGCACGGGCTTGGTTAGGTGAAGAGAAAATCCATAAACTGTCCGAAGACACTTCAGGCTGTGCACTGGCCTTCGCTTCAACTGGCCGCTCCCCACACAAGCACCGAAATGCCCCAAGAAACCCCGAGAGAGACGCATACAATTATAAAACATTAAAAGAGGGCTAAAACGCCGTGGGCTAGATCCAAAAGGGCTACGTTGCCGTGGTTTATGCCAACAAGGGCTTAATTTGAACAAAAAAACGAATGGTAGGTGTTAGCTAAGAGTGGTGAGGGGCATAAATCCCACGTCTGTATGGACATGGACCCTTTTTGGAGACGCTCAACGTCACAGTGGACGGAGGAAAAATTTATGTGGCTCTGCAACATCACTCAGACCAATGATGGCGGCCATTTTAACCAACTCCAGACCTGTATGGGTCGAAGAGAAAATTTTCCAAGGCTTCTGCTACATCACGAACCCCCAAATGATGGCAGCTGTACTCATTTTTACGGTTTCGAGTCATTCAGGCATACTTTCACGACGCGTTTCGAGCTTTCCCAAGGCTCCTCATCAGGTGAATTTAGAATGACAACTCTCTCAAATCCCTCTCGGCTTCCTCGTGCTCGAGGGCGTGGTCACACTTGATTTTATAGTGGACTTCAGAGGGCGGGCGCCCCTCCCACTTGAACTAAAATACCTTTCAGCACTAAATGGTGCTTCATAAATCGTTTTTTGACTATCAATAAATTTATTTATCATTTTAATATTTAATAATTATACACATACCCCCCCAGACATCTCAAGGAACATCCAGATAACATGCACGAGGTCCAGAGTTACGAGGCACGGGCTTGGTTAGGTGAAGAGAAAATCCATAAACTGTCCGAAGACACTTCAGGCTGTGCACTGGCCTTCGCTTCAACTGGCCGCTCCCCACACAAGCACCGAAATGCCCCAAGAAACCCCGAGAGAGACGCATACAATTATAAAACATTAAAAGAGGGCTAAAACGCCGTGGGCTAGATCCAAAAGGGCTACGTTGCCGTGGTTTATGCCAACAAGGGCTTAATTTGAACAAAAAAACGAATGGTAGGTGTTAGCTAAGAGTGGTGAGGGGCATAAATCCCACGTCTGTATGGACATGGACCCTTTTTGGAGACGCTCAACGTCACAGTGGACGGAGGAAAAATTTATGTGGCTCTGCAACATCACTCAGACCAATGATGGCGGCCATTTTAACCAACTCCAGACCTGTATGGGTCGAAGAGAAAATTTTCCAAGGCTTCTGCTACATCACGGTTAGGGTTAGAGTGTGAGTTAGGGTTAGGGTTAGAGTTAGGGTTAGGTAGGGAGGTAAAAACGACTTTCACCCTCATTAGTAACCACCCTCATTTGCATAAAGGGCATCTGATTGGCCGAATCTTAACTGTCCATATATCTGCAACGGTGTGTTTTATCTGTACGAAACTTGGTTTATATAGTAATTGATGTATGGCTAGTCGACTGGTGGTGGTTTGGTGCGCCTCTAGCGCCACCAGGTGTGTAGACACGGTACTGCACTTTATTTTTTAGATTTGTTTTTTTTTAACAGGGGTCTATTTTATAAATTGCTGTTGTATCTAGGGTTATTTTATATAGGGGTGGTCTATCCTGGTATATTTTGGGTAGGGTCTGTGTAGGTCCCGCCAGTGGTCAGTGTTTTTTGGTTTTGTTTTCTGTTTTTTTGTGCAGGTGGTGGGTAGGTTTAGCTGGTTAGGTGAGGTAGCGTGCCAGGCCTTTGGCCTTTGACCCTGCATCCATGCAGACGCCCTGACGCAAACTGAACTTGAGTTTTCCCCCAGCTGTTCACCTGTCAATGCAAAATGGTTGCATTTGCCGTGCATATCAGCACGAGTGCTGAAACAGCACCAATGCTGACAGGTAAGTGTCTATTTCTATAGATAGATTGATGGATGGAGTGATGGATGGATGGATGGATGGATGGATGGATGGATGGATGGATGGATGGATGGATGGATGGATAGATAGGTACATGAGTTGAAACAACTTTTTGTTAAAAAAAATGTTTTTGTTAAAAAAAATGTTTTTGTTTGAAAAAGTGAATGTTTTTTAGGCCTGTGTTACATTGATGGATGGAGTGATGGAGTGATGGATGGATGGATGGATGGATGGATAGATAGATGAATAGATGAATATATAGATACATGAGTTTAAACCACTTTTTGTTAAAAAAAATATGTTTTTGTTTGAAAAAGTGAATGTTTTTAGGCCTGTGTTATACATGGATGGATGGAGTGATGGATGGATGGATGGATGGATGGATAGATAGATAAATAGATAGATAGATGAATAGATGAATATATAGATACATGAGTTTAAACAACTTTTTGTTAAAAAAAAAAAAGTTTTTGTTTGAAAAAGTGAATGTTTTTAGGCCTGTGTTATACATGGATGGATGGAGTGATGGAGTGATGGAGTGATGGATGGATGGATGGATAGATAGATGGATAGATGGATAGATGGATAGATGGATAGATGAGTTTGATCGACTGTTTGTTCATATTTTTTTATTGTTTTGTGTTAAATATTGAAAGTAGTCTTTGGACTAATGGTTAGTTTGGGTTTAGGGTTAGTTTGAGGCTATGGTTAGGTTAGGGTTAAAATGGCATATAGGTAGGGAGGTAAAAACGACTTTCACCCTCATTAGTAACCACCCTCATTTGCATAAAGGGCATCTGATTGGCCGAATCTTAACTGTCCATATATCTGCAACGGTGTGTTTTATCTGTACGAAACTTGGTTTATATAGTAATTGATGTATGGCTAGTCGACTGGTGGTGGTTTGGTGCGCCTCTAGCGCCACCAGGTGTGTAGACACGGTACTGCACTTTATTTTTTAGATTTGTTTTTTTTTAACAGGGGTCTATTTTATAAATTGCTGTTGTATCTAGGGTTATTTTATATAGGGGTGGTCTATCCTGGTATATTTTGGGTAGGGTCTGTGTAGGTCCCGCCAGTGGTCAGTGTTTTTTGGTTTTGTTTTCTGTTTTTTTGTGCAGGTGGTGGGTAGGTTTAGCTGGTTAGGTGAGGTAGCGTGCCAGGCCTTTGGCCTTTGACCCTGCATCCATGCAGACGCCCTGACGCAAACTGAACTTGAGTTTTCCCCCAGCTGTTCACCTGTCAATGCAAAATGGTTGCATTTGCCGTGCATATCAGCACGAGTGCTGAAACAGCACCAATGCTGACAGGTAAGTGTCTATTTCTATAGATAGATTGATGGATGGAGTGATGGATGGATGGATGGATGGATGGATGGATGGATGGATGGATGGATGGATGGATGGATGGATGGATGGATGGATAGATAGGTACATGAGTTGAAACAACTTTTTGTTAAAAAAAATGTTTTTGTTAAAAAAAATGTTTTTGTTTGAAAAAGTGAATGTTTTTTAGGCCTGTGTTACATTGATGGATGGAGTGATGGAGTGATGGATGGATGGATGGATGGATGGATAGATAGATGAATAGATGAATATATAGATACATGAGTTTAAACCACTTTTTGTTAAAAAAAATATGTTTTTGTTTGAAAAAGTGAATGTTTTTAGGCCTGTGTTATACATGGATGGATGGAGTGATGGATGGATGGATGGATGGATGGATAGATAGATAAATAGATAGATAGATGAATAGATGAATATATAGATACATGAGTTTAAACAACTTTTTGTTAAAAAAAAAAAAGTTTTTGTTTGAAAAAGTGAATGTTTTTAGGCCTGTGTTATACATGGATGGATGGAGTGATGGAGTGATGGAGTGATGGATGGATGGATGGATAGATAGATGGATAGATGGATAGATGGATAGATGGATAGATGAGTTTGATCGACTGTTTGTTCATATTTTTTTATTGTTTTGTGTTAAATATTGAAAGTAGTCTTTGGACTAATGGTTAGTTTGGGTTTAGGGTTAGTTTGAGGCTATGGTTAGGTTAGGGTTAAAATGGCATATAGGTAGGGAGGTAAAAACGACTTTCACCCTCATTAGTAACCACCCTCATTTGCATAAAGGGCATCTGATTGGCCGAATCTTAACTGTCCATATATCTGCAACGGTGTGTTTTATCTGTACGAAACTTGGTTTATATAGTAATTGATGTATGGCTAGTCGACTGGTGGTGGTTTGGTGCGCCTCTAGCGCCACCAGGTGTGTAGACACGGTACTGCACTTTATTTTTTAGATTTGTTTTTTTTTAACAGGGGTCTATTTTATAAATTGCTGTTGTATCTAGGGTTATTTTATATAGGGGTGGTCTATCCTGGTATATTTTGGGTAGGGTCTGTGTAGGTCCCGCCAGTGGTCAGTGTTTTTTGGTTTTGTTTTCTGTTTTTTTGTGCAGGTGGTGGGTAGGTTTAGCTGGTTAGGTGAGGTAGCGTGCCAGGCCTTTGGCCTTTGACCCTGCATCCATGCAGACGCCCTGACGCAAACTGAACTTGAGTTTTCCCCCAGCTGTTCACCTGTCAATGCAAAATGGTTGCATTTGCCGTGCATATCAGCACGAGTGCTGAAACAGCACCAATGCTGACAGGTAAGTGTCTATTTCTATAGATAGATTGATGGATGGAGTGATGGATGGATGGATGGATGGATGGATGGATGGATGGATGGATGGATGGATGGATGGATGGATAGATAGGTACATGAGTTGAAACAACTTTTTGTTAAAAAAAATGTTTTTGTTAAAAAAAATGTTTTTGTTTGAAAAAGTGAATGTTTTTTAGGCCTGTGTTACATTGATGGATGGAGTGATGGAGTGATGGATGGATGGATGGATGGATGGATAGATAGATGAATAGATGAATATATAGATACATGAGTTTAAACCACTTTTTGTTAAAAAAAATATGTTTTTGTTTGAAAAAGTGAATGTTTTTAGGCCTGTGTTATACATGGATGGATGGAGTGATGGATGGATGGATGGATGGATGGATAGATAGATAAATAGATAGATAGATGAATAGATGAATATATAGATACATGAGTTTAAACAACTTTTTGTTAAAAAAAAAAAAGTTTTTGTTTGAAAAAGTGAATGTTTTTAGGCCTGTGTTATACATGGATGGATGGAGTGATGGAGTGATGGAGTGATGGATGGATGGATGGATAGATAGATGGATAGATGGATAGATGGATAGATGGATAGATGAGTTTGATCGACTGTTTGTTCATATTTTTTTATTGTTTTGTGTTAAATATTGAAAGTAGTCTTTGGACTAATGGTTAGTTTGGGTTTAGGGTTAGTTTGAGGCTATGGTTAGGTTAGGGTTAAAAT
>NW_028118506.1:0-148155 GCF_965113295.1 Leuciscus leuciscus
TGGTAGGTCAGGTCAATAAGTTCATGCGTTTTTTGTTTCTTTTTCAGTGCCGGGTCCAAACAAAGACAGTTTCAGTTCTGAGAGTTTCACCTGCCAGCTGCTAATGTGTTGCGAGCATTCTTGCTGACCGCACAAGCCGGCATCCAGCCTACGTCCAACCGCCTGCGTTGGTGGTATAGTGGTGAGCATAGCTGCCTTCCAAGCAGTTGACCCGGGTTCGATTCCCGGCCAACGCATTACCTTTTGTACGGCCAACTCCTTCTGTAACTCGTGGCTGGAGCAAAACTTTTGTATGGGTCTTTGGGCAGCAGTAAAGGACTAGGTCTCCCCGTCGGGGAATCGAACCCCGGTCTTTCGCGTGACAGGCGGAGATACTGTCCACTATACTAACGAGGAGTTGCAGAGACAGGTAGTCCTCCCCGATCAGCGCGACTGCAGCTCGCTGCAAACAGCCTTTCCATTTTCAGGAACGGCCTCATTTTAGGCCATCGCTTCACAAGGAGCCAGTGCAGCCGAAAAAATCATCTAATACTATTTAAATATGAAGTGTCTGTATAAAAGGTGTTACGTTATTAAAGTAGAGAGCTTGTTTTTTAATAAAAAGCTTGGTAGGTCAGGTCAATAAGTTCATGCGTTTTTTGTTTCTTTTTCAGTGCCGGGTCCAAACAAAGACAGTTTCAGTTCTGAGAGTTTCACCTGCCAGCTGCTAATGTGTTGCGAGCATTCTTGCTGACCGCACAAGCCGGCATCCAGCCTACGTCCAACCGCCTGCGTTGGTGGTATAGTGGTGAGCATAGCTGCCTTCCAAGCAGTTGACCCGGGTTCGATTCCCGGCCAACGCATTGCCTTTTGTACGGCCAACTCCTTCTGTAACTCGTGGCTGGAGCAAAACTTTTGTATGGGTCTTTGGGCAGCAGTAAAGGACTAGGTCTCCCCGTCGGGGAATCGAACCCCGGTCTTTCGCGTGACAGGCGGAGATACTGTCCACTATACTAACGAGGAGTTGCAGAGACAGGTAGTCCTCCCCGATCAGCGCGACTGCAGCTCGCTGCAAACAGCCTTTCCATTTTCAGGAACGGCCTCATTTTAGGCCATCGCTTCACAAGGAGCCAGTGCAGCCGAAAAAATCATCTAATACTATTTAAATATGAAGTGTCTGTATAAAAGGTGTTACGTTATTAAAGTAGAGAGCTTGTTTTTTAATAAAAAGCTTGGTAGGTCAGGTCAATAAGTTCATGCGTTTTTTGTTTCCTTTTCAGTGCCGGGTCCAAACAAAGACAGTTTCAGTTCTGAGAGTTTCACCTGCCAGCTGCTAATGTGTTGCGAGCATTCTTGCTGACCGCACAAGCCGGCATCCAGCCTACGTCCAACCGCCTGCGTTGGTGGTATAGTGGTTAGCATAGCTGCCTTCCAAGCAGTTGACCCGGGTTCGATTCCCGGCCAACGCATTGCCTTTTGTACGGCCAACTCCTTCTGTAACTCGTGGCTGGAGCAAAACTTTTGTATGGGTCTTTGGGCAGCAGTAAAGGACTAGGTCTCCCCGTCGGGGAATCGAACCCCGGTCTTCCGCGTGACAGGCGGAGATACTGTCCACTATACTAACGAGGAGTTGCAGAGACAGGTAGTCCTCCCCGATCAGCGCGACTGCAGCTCGCTGCAAACAGCCTTCCCATTTTCAGGAACGGCCTTGTGCGTCATTTTAGGCCATCGCTTCACAAGGAGCCAGTGCAGCCGAAAAAATCATCTAATACTATTTAAATATGAAGTGTCTGTATAAAAGGTGTTACGTTATTAAAGTAGAGAGCTTGTTTTTTAATAAAAAGCTTGGTAGGTCAGGTCAATAAGTTCATGCGTTTTTTGTTTCTTTTTCAGTGCCGGGTCCAAACAAAGACAGTTTCAGTTCTGAGAGTTTCACCTGCCAGCTGCTAATGTGTTGCGAGCATTCTTGCTGACCGCACAAGCCGGCATCCAGCCTACGTCCAACCGCCTGCGTTGGTGGTATAGTGGTGAGCATAGCTGCCTTCCAAGCAGTTGACCCGGGTTCGATTCCCGGCCAACGCATTGCCTTTTGTACGGCCAACTCCTTCTGTAACTCGTGGCTGGAGCAAAACTTTTGTATGGGTCTTTGGGCAGCAGTAAAGGACTAGGTCTCCCCGTCGGGGAATCGAACCCCGGTCTTCCGCGTGACAGGCGGAGATACTGTCCACTATACTAACGAGGAGTTGCAGAGACAGGTAGTCCTCCCCGATCAGCGCGACTGCAGCTCGCTGCAAACAGCCTTCCCATTTTCAGGAACGGCCTTGTGCGTCATTTTAGGCCATCGCTTCACAAGGAGCCAGTGCAGCCGAAAAAATCATCTAATACTATTTAAATATGAAGTGTCTGTATAAAAGGTGTTACGTTATTAAAGTAGAGAGCTTGTTTTTTAATAAAAAGCTTGGTAGGTCAGGTCAATAAGTTCATGCGTTTTTTGTTTCTTTTTCAGTGCCGGGTCCAAACAAAGACAGTTTCAGTTCTGAGAGTTTCACCTGCCAGCTGCTAATGTGTTGCGAGCATTCTTGCTGACCGCACAAGCCGGCATCCAGCCTACGTCCAACCGCCTGCGTTGGTGGTATAGTGGTGAGCATAGCTGCCTTCCAAGCAGTTGACCCGGGTTCGATTCCCGGCCAACGCATTGCCTTTTGTACGGCCAACTCCTTCTGTAACTCGTGGCTGGAGCAAAACTTTTGTATGGGTCTTTGGGCAGCAGTAAAGGACTAGGTCTCCCCATCGGGGAATCGAACCCCGGTCTTTCGCGTGACAGGCGGAGATACTGTCCACTATACTAACGAGGAGTTGCAGAGACAGGTAGTCCTCCCCGATCAGCGCGACTGCAGCTCGCTGCAAACAGCCTTTCCATTTTCAGGAACGGCCTCATTTTAGGCCATCGCTTCACAAGGAGCCAGTGCAGCCGAAAAAATCATCTAATACTATTTAAATATGAAGTGTCTGTATAAAAGGTGTTACGTTATTAAAGTAGAGAGCTTGTTTTTTAATAAAAAGCTTGGTAGGTCAGGTCAATAAGTTCATGCGTTTTTTGTTTCTTTTTCAGTGCCGGGTCCAAACAAAGACAGTTTCAGTTCTGAGAGTTTCACCTGCCAGCTGCTAATGTGTTGCGAGCATTCTTGCTGACCGCACAAGCCGGCATCCAGCCTACGTCCAACCGCCTGCGTTGGTGGTATAGTGGTTAGCATAGCTGCCTTCCAAGCAGTTGACCCGGGTTCGATTCCCGGCCAACGCATTGCCTTTTGTACGGCCAACTCCTTCTGTAACTCGTGGCTGGAGCAAAACTTTTGTATGGGTCTTTGGGCAGCAGTAAAGGACTAGGTCTCCCCGTCGGGGAATCGAACCCCGGTCTTCCGCGTGACAGGCGGAGATACTGTCCACTATACTAACGAGGAGTTGCAGAGACAGGTAGTCCTCCCCGATCAGCGCGACTGCAGCTCGCTGCAAACAGCCTTCCCATTTTCAGGAACGGCCTTGTGCGTCATTTTAGGCCATCGCTTCACAAGGAGCCAGTGCAGCCGAAAAAATCATCTAATACTATTTAAATATGAAGTGTCTGTATAAAAGGTGTTACGTTATTAAAGTAGAGAGCTTGTTTTTTAATAAAAAGCTTGGTAGGTCAGGTCAATAAGTTCATGCGTTTTTTGTTTCTTTTTCAGTGCCGGGTCCAAACAAAGACAGTTTCAGTTCTGAGAGTTTCACCTGCCAGCTGCTAATGTGTTGCGAGCATTCTTGCTGACCGCACAAGCCGGCATCCAGCCTACGTCCAACCGCCTGCGTTGGTGGTATAGTGGTGAGCATAGCTGCCTTCCAAGCAGTTGACCCGGGTTCGATTCCCGGCCAACGCATTGCCTTTTGTACGGCCAACTCCTTCTGTAACTCGTGGCTGGAGCAAAACTTTTGTATGGGTCTTTGGGCAGCAGTAAAGGACTAGGTCTCCCCGTCGGGGAATCGAACCCCGGTCTTTCGCGTGACAGGCGGCGATACTGTCCACTATACTAACGAGGAGTTGCAGAGACAGGTAGTCCTCCCCGATCAGCGCGACTGCAGCTCGCTGCAAACAGCCTTCCCATTTTCAGGAACGGCCTTGTGCGTCATTTTAGGCCATCGCTTCACAAGGAGCCAGTGCAGCCGAAAAAATCATCTAATACTATTTAAATATGAAGTGTCTGTATAAAAGGTGTTACGTTATTAAAGTAGAGAGCTTGTTTTTTAATAAAAAGCTTGGTAGGTCAGGTCAATAAGTTCATGCGTTTTTTGTTTCTTTTTCAGTGCCGGGTCCAAACAAAGACAGTTTCAGTTCTGAGAGTTTCACCTGCCAGCTGCTAATGTGTTGCGAGCATTCTTGCTGACCGCACAAGCCGGCATCCAGCCTACGTCCAACCGCCTGCGTTGGTGGTATAGTGGTGAGCATAGCTGCCTTCCAAGCAGTTGACCCGGGTTCGATTCCCGGCTAACGCATTGCCTTTTGTACGGCCAACTCCTTCTGTAACTCGTGGCTGGAGCAAAACTTTTGTATGGGTCTTTGGGCAGCAGTAAAGGACTAGGTCTCCCCGTCGGGGAATCGAACCCCGGTCTTTCGCGTGACAGGCGGAGATACTGTCCACTATACTAACGAGGAGTTGCAGAGACAGGTAGTCCTCCCCGATCAGCGCGACTGCAGCTCGCTGCAAACAGCCTTTCCATTTTCAGGAACGGCCTCATTTTAGGCCATCGCTTCACAAGGAGCCAGTGCAGCCGAAAAAATCATCTAATACTATTTAAATATGAAGTGTCTGTATAAAAGGTGTTACGTTATTAAAGTAGAGAGCTTGTTTTTTAATAAAAAGCTTGGTAGGTCAGGTCAATAAGTTCATGCGTTTTTTGTTTCTTTTTCAGTGCCGGGTCCAAACAAAGACAGTTTCAGTTCTGAGAGTTTCACCTGCCAGCTGCTAATGTGTTGCGAGCATTCTTGCTGACCGCACAAGCCGGCATCCAGCCTACGTCCAACCGCCTGCGTTGGTGGTATAGTGGTGAGCATAGCTGCCTTCCAAGCAGTTGACCCGGGTTCGATTCCCGGCCAACGCTTTGCCTTTTGTACGGCCAACTCCTTCTGTAACTCGTGGCTGGAGCAAAACTTTTGTATGGGTCTTTGGGCAGCAGTAAAGGACTAGGTCTCCCCGTCGGGGAATCGAACCCCGGTCTTTCGCGTGACAGGCGGAGATACTGTCCACTATACTAACGAGGAGTTGCAGAGACAGGTAGTCCTCCCCGATCAGCGCGACTGCAGCTCGCTGCAAACAGCCTTTCCATTTTCAGGAACGGCCTCATTTTAGGCCATCGCTTCACAAGGAGCCAGTGCAGCCGAAAAAATCATCTAATACTATTTAAATATGAAGTGTCTGTATAAAAGGTGTTACGTTATTAAAGTAGAGAGCTTGTTTTTTAATAAAAAGCTTGGTAGGTCAGGTCAATAAGTTCATGCGTTTTTTGTTTCTTTTTCAGTGCCGGGTCCAAACAAAGACAGTTTCAGTTCTGAGAGTTTCACCTGCCAGCTGCTAATGTGTTGCGAGCATTCTTGCTGACCGCACAAGCCGGCATCCAGCCTACGTCCAACCGCCTGCGTTGGTGGTATAGTGGTGAGCATAGCTGCCTTCCAAGCAGTTGACCCGGGTTCGATTCCCGGCCAACGCATTGCCTTTTGTACGGCCAACTCCTTCTGTAACTCGTGGCTGGAGCAAAACTTTTGTATGGGTCTTTGGGCAGCAGTAAAGGACTAGGTCTCCCCGTCGGGGAATCGAACCCCAGTCTTCCGCGTGACAGGCGGAGATACTGTCCACTATACTAACGAGGAGTTGCAGAGACAGGTAGTCCTCCCCGATCAGCGCGACTGCAGCTCGCTGCAAACAGCCTTTCCATTTTCAGGAACGGCCTCATTTTAGGCCATCGCTTCACAAGGAGCCAGTGCAGCCGAAAAAATCATCTAATACTATTTAAATATGAAGTGTCTGTATAAAAGGTGTTACGTTATTAAAGTAGAGAGCTTGTTTTTTAATAAAAAGCTTGGTAGGTCAGGTCAATAAGTTCATGCGTTTTTTGTTTCTTTTTCAGTGCCGGGTCCAAACAAAGACAGTTTCAGTTCTGAGAGTTTCACCTGCCAGCTGCTAATGTGTTGCGAGCATTCTTGCTGACCGCACAAGCCGGCATCCAGCCTACGTCCAACCGCCTGCGTTGGTGGTATAGTGGTGAGCATAGCTGCCTTCCAAGCAGTTGACCCGGGTTCGATTCCCGGCCAACGCATTGCCTTTTGTACGGCCAACTCCTTCTGTAACTCGTGGCTGGAGCAAAACTTTTGTATGGGTCTTTGGGCAGCAGTAAAGGACTAGCTCGCCCCGTCGGGGAATCGAACCCCGGTCTTCCGCGTGACAGGCGGAGATACTGTCCACTATACTAACGAGGAGTTGCAGAGACAGGTAGTCCTCCCCGATCAGGGCGACTGCAGCTCGCTGCAAACAGCCTTCCCATTTTCAGGAACGGCCTCATTTTAGGCCATTGCTTCACAAGGAGCCAGTGCAGCCGAAAAAATCATCTAATACTATTTAAATATGAAGTGTCTGTATAAAAGGTGTTACGTTATTAAAGTAGAGAGCTTGTTTTTTAATAAAAAGCTTGGTAGGTCAGGTCAATAAGTTCATGCGTTTTTTGTTTCTTTTTCTGTGCCGGGTCCAAACAAAGAGAGATTCAGTTCTGAGAGTTTCACCTGCCAGCTGCTAATGTGTTGCGAGCATTCTTGCTGACCGCACAAGCCGGCATCCAGCCGCCTGCGTTGGTGGTAAAGTGGTGAGCATAGCTGCCTTCCAAGCAGTTGACCCGGGTTCGATTCCCGGCCAACGCATTGCCTTTTGTACGGCCAACTCCTTCTGTAACTCGTGGCTGGAGCAAAACTTTTGTATGGGTCTTTGGGCAGCAGTAAAGGAATAGGTCTCCCCGTCGGGGAATCGAACCCCGGTCTTCCGCGTGACAGGCGGAGATACTGTCCACTATACTAACGAGGAGTTGCAGAGACAGGTAGTCCTCCCCGATCAGCGCGACTGCAGCTCGCTGCAAACAGCCTTCCCATTTTCAGGAACGGCCTTGTGCGTCATTTTAGGCCATCGCTTCACAAGGAGCCAGTGCAGCCGAAAAAATCATCTAATACTATTTAAATATGAAGTGTCTGTATAAAAGGTGTTACGTTATTAAAGTAGAGAGCTTGTTTTTTAATAAAAAGCTTGGTAGGTCAGGTCAATAAGTTCATGCGTTTTTTGTTTCTTTTTCAGTGCCGGGTCCAAACAAAGACAGTTTCAGTTCTGAGAGTTTCACCTGCCAGCTGCTAATGTGTTGCGAGCATTCTTGCTGACCGCACAAGCCGGCATCCAGCCTACGTCCAACCGCCTGCGTTGGTGGTATAGTGGTGAGCATAGCTGCCTTCCAAGCAGTTGACCCGGGTTCGATTCCCGGCCAACGCATTGCCTTTTGTACGGCCAACTCCTTCTGTAACTCGTGGCTGGAGCAAAACTTTTGTATGGGTCTTTGGGCAGCAGTAAAGGACTAGGTCTCCCCGTCGGGGAATCGAACCCCGGTCTTCCGCGTGACAGGCGGAGATACTGTCCACTATACTAACGAGGAGTTGCAGAGACAGGTAGTCCTCCCCGATCAGCGCGACTGCAGCTCGCTGCAAACAGCCTTCCCATTTTCAGGAACGGCCTTGTGCGTCATTTTAGGCCATCGCTTCACAAGGAGCCAGTGCAGCCGAAAAAATCATCTAATTCTATTTAAATATGAAGTGTCTGTATAAAAGGTGTTACGTTATTAAAGTAGAGAGCTTGTTTTTTAATAAAAAGCTTGGTAGGTCAGGTCAATAAGTTCATGCGTTTTTTGTTTCTTTTTCAGTGCCGGGTCCAAACAAAGACAGTTTCAGTTCTGAGAGTTTCACCTGCCAGCTGCTAATGTGTTGCGAGCATTCTTGCTGACCGCACAAGCCGGCATCCAGCCTACGTCCAACCGCCTGCGTTGGTGGTATAGTGGTGAGCATAGCTGCCTTCCAAGCAGTTGACCCGGGTTCGATTCCCGGCCAACGCATTGCCTTTTGTACGGCCAACTCCTTCTGTAACTCGTGGCTGGAGCAAAACTTTTGTATGGGTCTTTGGGCAGCAGTAAAGGACTAGGTCTCCCCGTCGGGGAATCGAACCCCGGTCTTTCGCGTGACAGGCGGAGATACTGTCCACTATACTAACGAGGAGTTGCAGAGACAGGTAGTCCTCCCCGATCAGCGCGACTGCAGCTCGCTGCAAACAGCCTTTCCATTTTCAGGAACGGCCTCATTTTAGGCCATCGCTTCACAAGGAGCCAGTGCAGCCGAAAAAATCATCTAATACTATTTAAATATGAAGTGTCTGTATAAAAGGTGTTACGTTATTAAAGTAGAGAGCTTGTTTTTTAATAAAAAGCTTGGTAGGTCAGGTCAATAAGTTCATGCGTTTTTTGTTTCTTTTTCAGTGCCGGGTCCAAACAAAGACAGTTTCAGTTCTGAGAGTTTCACCTGCCAGCTGCTAATGTGTTGCGAGCATTCTTGCTGACCGCACAAGCCGGCATCCAGCCTACGTCCAACCGCCTGCGTTGGTGGTATAGTGGTTAGCATAGCTGCCTTCCAAGCAGTTGACCCGGGTTCGATTCCCGGCCAACGCATTGCCTTTTGTACGGCCAACTCCTTCTGTAACTCGTGGCTGGAGCAAAACTTTTGTATGGGTCTTTGGGCAGCAGTAAAGGACTAGGTCTCCCCGTCGGGGAATCGAACCCCGGTCTTCCGCATGACAGGCGGAGATACTGTCCACTATACTAACGTGGAGTTGCAGAGACAGGTAGTCCTCCCCGATCAGCGCGACTGCAGCTCGCTGCAAACAGCCTTTCCATTTTCAGGAACGGCCTTGTGCGTCATTTTAGGCCATCGCTTCACAAGGAGCCAGTGCAGCCGAAAAAATCATCTAATACTATTTAAATATGAAGTGTCTGTATAAAAGTCTGCGTACAGACAGGAGGTGGAGCAGCTGGCTCTTTGGTGCAGTTATAACAACCTGGAGCTGAACACGCTCAAAACAGTGGAGATGATCGTGGACTTCAGGAGAAACCCCCCTGCACTCCCTTCACTCACCATCATGGACAGCACTGTGACTGCAGTAGAGTCATTCAGGTTCCTGGGCACCACCATCTCTCAGGATCTGAAGTGGGACACTCACATAGACTCTATTGTGAAGAAAGCCCAACAGAGACTGTACTTCCTGCGTCAGCTGAGGAAATTCAACCTGCCACAGGAGCTGCTCGTACAGTTCTACTCAGCTGTCATCCAGTCCATCCTCTGCACTTCCATCACCGTCTGGTTCGGCTCTGCTACCAAAACCGACCTCCGTAGACTACAGCGGATAGTTCGGACTGCTGAGCGAATCACTGGCACTACCCTTCCCACACTCAAAGTACTGCACTCATCCAGAGTGAGTAAAAGGGCTCGCAAAATCACTCTGGACCCGTCACACCCAGCACACTCTCTGTTTGAACTGTTACCGTCTGGTCGACGCTACAGAGCACCGAGCACAAAAACAACCAGACACAGGAAAAGTTTCTTTCCCCAGGCCATCTACCTCATGAACACTTAAATGTTCCCCTACTGTGGAACAAACATGTGCAATACTTCCCTCAGACATTTCATTATAGCACCTTATAACTTTATATATATTTATAATTTATAATCTTTTTATTTTATTTTTTCTATATTTTTTTATTTTTTTTATTTTTATTTTTATTTTTTTATTTTTATTTTATTTATACCTGTTACTTGTCACTTGTCTTGTCACTTGTATTGTATGTGTACTGGAAGCTACTGTCACCAAGACAAATTCCTCGTATGCGCAAGCATACTTGGCAATAAAGCTCTTTCTGATTCTGATTCTGATTCTGATTCTAAAAGGTGTTACGTTATTAAAGTAGAGAGCTTGTTTTTTAATAAAAAGCTTGGTAGGTCAGGTCAATAAGTTCATGCGTTTTTTGTTTCTTTTTCAGTGCCGGGTCCAAACAAAGACAGTTTCAGTTCTGAGAGTTTCACCTGCCAGCTGCTAATGTGTTGCGAGCATTCTTGCTGACCGCACAAGCCGGCATCCAGCCTACGTCCAACCGCCTGCGTTGGTGGTATAGTGGTGAGCATAGCTGCCTTCCAAGCAGTTGACCCGGGTTCGATTCCCGGCCAACGCATTGCCTTTTGTACGGCCAACTCCTTCTGTAACTCGTGGCTGGAGCAAAACTTTTGTATGGGTCTTTGGGCAGCAGTAAAGGACTAGCTCTCCCCGTCGGGGAATCGAACCCCGGTCTTCCGCGTGACAGGCGGAGATACTGTCCACTATACTAACGAGGAGTTGCAGAGACAGGTAGTCCTCCCCGATCAGCGCGACTGCAGCTCGCTGCAAACAGCCTTCCCATTTTCAGGAACGGCCTCATTTTAGGCCATTGCTTCACAAGGAGCCAGTGCAGCCGAAAAAATCATCTAATACTATTTAAATATGAAGTGTCTGTATAAAAGGTGTTACGTTATTAAAGTAGAGAGCTTGTTTTTTAATAAAAAGCTTGGTAGGTCAGGTCAATAAGTTCATGCGTTTTTTGTTTCTTTTTCTGTGCCGGGTCCAAACAAAGAGAGATTCAGTTCTGAGAGTTTCACCTGCCAGCTGCTAATGTGTTGCGAGCATTCTTGCTGACCGCACAAGCCGGCATCCAGCCGCCTGCGTTGGTGGTAAAGTGGTGAGCATAGCTGCCTTCCAAGCAGTTGACCCGGGTTCGATTCCCGGCCAACGCATTGCCTTTTGTACGGCCAACTCCTTCTGTAACTCGTGGCTGGAGCAAAACTTTTGTATGGGTCTTTGGGCAGCAGTAAAGGAATAGGTCTCCCCGTCGGGGAATCGAACCCCGGTCTTCCGCGTGACAGGCGGAGATACTGTCCACTATACTAACGAGGAGTTGCAGAGACAGGTAGTCCTCCCCGATCAGCGCGACTGCAGCTCGCTGCAAACAGCCTTCCCATTTTCAGGAACGGCCTTGTGCGTCATTTTAGGCCATCGCTTCACAAGGAGCCAGTGCAGCCGAAAAAATCATCTAATACTATTTAAATATGAAGTGTCTGTATAAAAGGTGTTACGTTATTAAAGTAGAGAGCTTGTTTTTTAATAAAAAGCTTGGTAGGTCAGGTCAATAAGTTCATGCGTTTTTTGTTTCTTTTTCAGTGCCGGGTCCAAACAAAGACAGTTTCAGTTCTGAGAGTTTCACCTGCCAGCTGCTAATGTGTTGCGAGCATTCTTGCTGACCGCACAAGCCGGCATCCAGCCTACGTCCAACCGCCTGCGTTGGTGGTATAGTGGTGAGCATAGCTGCCTTCCAAGCAGTTGACCCGGGTTCGATTCCCGGCCAACGCATTGCCTTTTGTACGGCCAACTCCTTCTGTAACTCGTGGCTGGAGCAAAACTTTTGTATGGGTCTTTGGGCAGCAGTAAAGGACTAGGTCTCCCCGTCGGGGAATCGAACCCCGGTCTTCCGCGTGACAGGCGGAGATACTGTCCACTATACTAACGAGGAGTTGCAGAGACAGGTAGTCCTCCCCGATCAGCGCGACTGCAGCTCGCTGCAAACAGCCTTCCCATTTTCAGGAACGGCCTTGTGCGTCATTTTAGGCCATCGCTTCACAAGGAGCCAGTGCAGCCGAAAAAATCATCTAATACTATTTAAATATGAAGTGTCTGTATAAAAGGTGTTACGTTATTAAAGTAGAGAGCTTGTTTTTTAATAAAAAGCTTGGTAGGTCAGGTCAATAAGTTCATGCGTTTTTTGTTTCTTTTTCAGTGCCGGGTCCAAACAAAGACAGTTTCAGTTCTGAGAGTTTCACCTGCCAGCTGCTAATGTGTTGCGAGCATTCTTGCTGACCGCACAAGCCGGCATCCAGCCTACGTCCAACCGCCTGCGTTGGTGGTATAGTGGTGAGCATAGCTGCCTTCCAAGCAGTTGACCCGGGTTCGATTCCCGGCCAACGCATTGCCTTTTGTACGGCCAACTCCTTCTGTAACTCGTGGCTGGAGCAAAACTTTTGTATGGGTCTTTGGGCAGCAGTAAAGGACTAGGTCTCCCCGTCGGGGAATCGAACCCCGGTCTTTCGCGTGACAGGCGGAGATACTGTCCACTATACTAACGAGGAGTTGCAGAGACAGGTAGTCCTCCCCGATCAGCGCGACTGCAGCTCGCTGCAAACAGCCTTTCCATTTTCAGGAACGGCCTCATTTTAGGCCATCGCTTCACAAGGAGCCAGTGCAGCCGAAAAAATCATCTAATACTATTTAAATATGAAGTGTCTGTATAAAAGGTGTTACGTTATTAAAGTAGAGAGCTTGTTTTTTAATAAAAAGCTTGGTAGGTCAGGTCAATAAGTTCATGCGTTTTTTGTTTCTTTTTCAGTGCCGGGTCCAAACAAAGACAGTTTCAGTTCTGAGAGTTTCACCTGCCAGCTGCTAATGTGTTGCGAGCATTCTTGCTGACCGCACAAGCCGGCATCCAGCCTACGTCCAACCGCCTGCGTTGGTGGTATAGTGGTTAGCATAGCTGCCTTCCAAGCAGTTGACCCGGGTTCGATTCCCGGCCAACGCATTGCCTTTTGTACGGCCAACTCCTTCTGTAACTCGTGGCTGGAGCAAAACTTTTGTATGGGTCTTTGGGCAGCAGTAAAGGACTAGGTCTCCCCGTCGGGGAATCGAACCCCGGTCTTCCGCGTGACAGGCGGAGATACTGTCCACTATACTAACGAGGAGTTGCAGAGACAGGTAGTCCTCCCCGATCAGCGCGACTGCAGCTCGCTGCAAACAGCCTTCCCATTTTCAGGAACGGCCTTGTGCGTCATTTTAGGCCATCGCTTCACAAGGAGCCAGTGCAGCCGAAAAAATCATCTAATACTATTTAAATATGAAGTGTCTGTATAAAAGGTGTTACGTTATTAAAGTAGAGAGCTTGTTTTTTAATAAAAAGCTTGGTAGGTCAGGTCAATAAGTTCATGCGTTTTTTGTTTCTTTTTCAGTGCCGGGTCCAAACAAAGACAGTTTCAGTTCTGAGAGTTTCACCTGCCAGCTGCTAATGTGTTGCGAGCATTCTTGCTGACCGCACAAGCCGGCATCCAGCCTACGTCCAACCGCCTGCGTTGGTGGTATAGTGGTGAGCATAGCTGCCTTCCAAGCAGTTGACCCGGGTTCGATTCCCGGCCAACGCATTGCCTTTTGTACGGCCAACTCCTTCTGTAACTCGTGGCTGGAGCAAAACTTTTGTATGGGTCTTTGGGCAGCAGTAAAGGACTAGGTCTCCCCGTCGGGGAATCGAACCCCGGTCTTTCGCGTGACAGGCGGAGATACTGTCCACTATACTAACGAGGAGTTGCAGAGACAGGTAGTCCTCCCCGATCAGCGCGACTGCAGCTCGCTGCAAACAGCCTTCCCATTTTCAGGAACGGCCTTGTGCGTCATTTTAGGCCATCGCTTCACAAGGAGCCAGTGCAGCCGAAAAAATCATCTAATACTATTTAAATATGAAGTGTCTGTATAAAAGGTGTTACGTTATTAAAGTAGAGAGCTTGTTTTTTAATAAAAAGCTTGGTAGGTCAGGTCAATAAGTTCATGCGTTTTTTGTTTCTTTTTCAGTGCCGGGTCCAAACAAAGACAGTTTCAGTTCTGAGAGTTTCACCTGCCAGCTGCTAATGTGTTGCGAGCATTCTTGCTGACCGCACAAGCCGGCATCCAGCCTACGTCCAACCGCCTGCGTTGGTGGTATAGTGGTGAGCATAGCTGCCTTCCAAGCAGTTGACCCGGGTTCGATTCCCGGCCAACGCATTGCCTTTTGTACGGCCAACTCCTTCTGTAACTCGTGGCTGGAGCAAAACTTTTGTATGGGTCTTTGGGCAGCAGTAAAGGACTAGGTCTCCCGGTCGGGGAATCGAACCCCGGTCTTTCGCGTGACAGGCGGAGATACTGTCCACTATACTAACGAGGAGTTGCAGAGACAGGTAGTCCTCCCCGATCAGCGCGACTGCAGCTCGCTGCAAACAGCCTTTCCATTTTCAGGAACGGCCTCATTTTAGGCCATCGCTTCACAAGGAGCCAGTGCAGCCGAAAAAATCATCTAATACTATTTAAATATGAAGTGTCTGTATAAAAGGTGTTACGTTATTAAAGTAGAGAGCTTGTTTTTTAATAAAAAGCTTGGTAGGTCAGGTCAATAAGTTCATGCGTTTTTTGTTTCTTTTTCAGTGCCGGGTCCAAACAAAGACAGTTTCAGTTCTGAGAGTTTCACCTGCCAGCTGCTAATGTGTTGCGAGCATTCTTGCTGACCGCACAAGCCGGCATCCAGCCTACGTCCAACCGCCTGCGTTGGTGGTATAGTGGTGAGCATAGCTGCCTTCCAAGCAGTTGACCCGGGTTCGATTCCCGGCCAACGCATTGCCTTTTGTACGGCCAACTCCTTCTGTAACTCGTGGCTGGAGCAAAACTTTTGTATGGGTCTTTGGGCAGCAGTAAAGGACTAGGTCTCCCCGTCGGGGAATCGAACCCCGGTCTTTCGCGTGACAGGCGGAGATACTGTCCACTATACTAACGAGGAGTTGCAGAGACAGGTAGTCCTCCCCGATCAGCGCGACTGCAGCTCGCTGCAAACAGCCTTTCCATTTTCAGGAACGGCCTCATTTTAGGCCATCGCTTCACAAGGAGCCAGTGCAGCCGAAAAAATCATCTAATACTATTTAAATATGAAGTGTCTGTATAAAAGGTGTTACGTTATTAAAGTAGAGAGCTTGTTTTTTAATAAAAAGCTTGGTAGGTCAGGTCAATAAGTTCATGCGTTTTTTGTTTCTTTTTCAGTGCCGGGTCCAAACAAAGACAGTTTCAGTTCTGAGAGTTTCACCTGCCAGCTGCTAATGTGTTGCGAGCATTCTTGCTGACCGCACAAGCCGGCATCCAGCCTACGTCCAACCGCCTGCGTTGGTGGTATAGTGGTGAGCATAGCTGCCTTCCAAGCAGTTGACCCGGGTTCGATTCCCGGCCAACGCATTGCCTTTTGTACGGCCAACTCCTTCTGTAACTCGTGGCTGGAGCAAAACTTTTGTATGGGTCTTTGGGCAGCAGTAAAGGACTAGGTCTCCCCGTCGGGGAATCGAACCCCAGTCTTCCGCGTGACAGGCGGAGATACTGTCCACTATACTAACGAGGAGTTGCAGAGACAGGTAGTCCTCCCCGATCAGCGCGACTGCAGCTCGCTGCAAACAGCCTTTCCATTTTCAGGAACGGCCTCATTTTAGGCCATCGCTTCACAAGGAGCCAGTGCAGCCGAAAAAATCATCTAATACTATTTAAATATGAAGTGTCTGTATAAAAGGTGTTACGTTATTAAAGTAGAGAGCTTGTTTTTTAATAAAAAGCTTGGTAGGTCAGGTCAATAAGTTCATGCGTTTTTTGTTTCTTTTTCAGTGCCGGGTCCAAACAAAGACAGTTTCAGTTCTGAGAGTTTCACCTGCCAGCTGCTAATGTGTTGCGAGCATTCTTGCTGACCGCACAAGCCGGCATCCAGCCTACGTCCAACCGCCTGCGTTGGTGGTATAGTGGTGAGCATAGCTGCCTTCCAAGCAGTTGACCCGGGTTCGATTCCCGGCCAACGCATTGCCTTTTGTACGGCCAACTCCTTCTGTAACTCGTGGCTGGAGCAAAACTTTTGTATGGGTCTTTGGGCAGCAGTAAAGGACTAGCTCTCCCCGTCGGGGAATCGAACCCCGGTCTTCCGCGTGACAGGCGGAGATACTGTCCACTATACTAACGAGGAGTTGCAGAGACAGGTAGTCCTCCCCGATCAGCGCGACTGCAGCTCGCTGCAAACAGCCTTCCCATTTTCAGGAACGGCCTCATTTTAGGCCATTGCTTCACAAGGAGCCAGTGCAGCCGAAAAAATCATCTAATACTATTTAAATATGAAGTGTCTGTATAAAAGGTGTTACGTTATTAAAGTAGAGAGCTTGTTTTTTAATAAAAAGCTTGGTAGGTCAGGTCAATAAGTTCATGCGTTTTTTGTTTCTTTTTCTGTGCCGGGTCCAAACAAAGAGAGATTCAGTTCTGAGAGTTTCACCTGCCAGCTGCTAATGTGTTGCGAGCATTCTTGCTGACCGCACAAGCCGGCATCCAGCCGCCTGCGTTGGTGGTAAAGTGGTGAGCATAGCTGCCTTCCAAGCAGTTGACCCGGGTTCGATTCCCGGCCAACGCATTGCCTTTTGTACGGCCAACTCCTTCTGTAACTCGTGGCTGGAGCAAAACTTTTGTATGGGTCTTTGGGCAGCAGTAAAGGAATAGGTCTCCCCGTCGGGGAATCGAACCCCGGTCTTCCGCGTGACAGGCGGAGATACTGTCCACTATACTAACGAGGAGTTGCAGAGACAGGTAGTCCTCCCCGATCAGCGCGACTGCAGCTCGCTGCAAACAGCCTTCCCATTTTCAGGAACGGCCTTGTGCGTCATTTTAGGCCATCGCTTCACAAGGAGCCAGTGCAGCCGAAAAAATCATCTAATACTATTTAAATATGAAGTGTCTGTATAAAAGGTGTTACGTTATTAAAGTAGAGAGCTTGTTTTTTAATAAAAAGCTTGGTAGGTCAGGTCAATAAGTTCATGCGTTTTTTGTTTCTTTTTCAGTGCCGGGTCCAAACAAAGACAGTTTCAGTTCTGAGAGTTTCACCTGCCAGCTGCTAATGTGTTGCGAGCATTCTTGCTGACCGCACAAGCCGGCATCCAGCCTACGTCCAACCGCCTGCGTTGGTGGTATAGTGGTGAGCATAGCTGCCTTCCAAGCAGTTGACCCGGGTTCGATTCCCGGCCAACGCATTACCTTTTGTACGGCCAACTCCTTCTGTAACTCGTGGCTGGAGCAAAACTTTTGTATGGGTCTTTGGGCAGCAGTAAAGGACTAGGTCTCCCCGTCGGGGAATCGAACCCCGGTCTTCCGCGTGACAGGCGGAGATACTGTCCACTATACTAACGAGGAGTTGCAGAGACAGGTAGTCCTCCCCGATCAGCGCGACTGCAGCTCGCTGCAAACAGCCTTCCCATTTTCAGGAACGGCCTCATTTTAGGCCATAGTTTCACAAGGAGCCAGTGCAGCCGAAAAAATCATCTAATACTATTTAAATATGAAGTGTCTGTATAAAAGGTGTTACGTTATTAAAGTAGAGAGCTTGTTTTTTAATAAAAAGCTTGGTAGGTCAGGTCAATAAGTTCATGCGTTTTTTGTTTCTTTTTCTGTGCCGGGTCCAAACAAAGAGAGATTCAGTTCTGAGAGTTTCACCTGCCAGCTGCTAATGTGTTGCGAGCATTCTTGCTGACCGCACAAGCCGGCATCCAGCCGCCTGCGTTGGTGGTATAGTGGTGAGCATAGCTGCCTTCCAAGCAGTTGACCCGGGTTCGATTCCCGGCCAACGCATTGCCTTTTGTACGGCCAACTCCTTCTGTAACTCGTGGCTGGAACAAAACTTTTGTATGGGTCTTTGGGCAGCAGTAAAGGACTAGGTCTCCACGTCGGGGAATCGAACCCCGGTCTTCCGCGTGACAGGCGGAGATACTGTCCACTATACTAACGAGGAGTTGCAGAGACAGGTAGTCCTCCCCGATCAGCGCGACTGCAGCTCGCTGCAAACAGCCTTCCCATTTTCAGGAACGGCCTCATTTTAGGCCATTGCTTCACAAGGAGCCAGTGCAGCCGAAAAAATCATCTAATACTATTTAAATATGAAGTGTCTGTATAAAAGGTGTTACGTTATTAAAGTAGAGAGCTTGTTTTTTAATAAAAAGCTTGGTAGGTCAGGTCAATAAGTTCATGCGTTTTTTGTTTCTTTTTCTGTGCCGGGTCCAAACCAAGAGAGATTCAGTTCTGAGAGTTTCACCTGCCAGCTGCTAATGTGTTGCGAGCATTCTTGCTGACCGCACAAGCCGGCATCCAGCCGCCTGCGTTGGTGGTATAGTGGTGAGCATAGCTGCCTTCCAAGCAGTTGACCCGGGTTCGATTCCCGGCCAATGCATTGCCTTTTGTACGGCCAACTCCTTCTGTAACTCGTGGCTGGAGCAAAACTTTTGTATGGGTCTTTGGGCAGCAGTAAAGGAATAGATCTCCCCGTCGGGGAATCGAACCCCGGTCTTCCGCGTGACAGGCGGAGATACTGTCCACTATACTAACGAGGAGTTGCAGAGACAGGTAGTCCTCCCCGATCAGCGCGACTGCAGCTCGCTGCAAACAGCCTTCCCATTTTCAGGAACGGCCTTGTGCGTCATTTTAGGCCATCGCTTCACAAGGAGCCAGTGCAGCCGAAAAAATCATCTAATACTATTTAAATATGAAGTGTCTGTATAAAAGGTGTTACGTTATTAAAGTAGAGAGCTTGTTTTTTAATAAAAAGCTTGGTAGGTCAGGTCAATAAGTTCATGCGTTTTTTGTTTCTTTTTCAGTGCCGGGTCCAAACAAAGACAGTTTCAGTTCTGAGAGTTTCACCTGCCAGCTGCTAATGTGTTGCGAGCATTCTTGCTGACCGCACAAGCCGGCATCCAGCCTACGTCCAACCGCCTGCGTTGGTGGTATAGTGGTGAGCATAGCTCCCTTCCAAGCAGTTGACCCGGGTTCGATTCCCGGCCAACGCATTGCCTTTTGTACGGCCAACTCCTTCTGTAACTCGTGGCTGGAGCAAAACTTTTGTATGGGTCTTTGGGCAGCAGTAAAGGACTAGGTCTAACCGTCGGGGAATCGAACCCCGGTCTTCCGCGTGACAGGCGGAGATACTGTCCACTATACTAACGAGGAGTTGCAGAGACAGGTAGTCCTCCCCGATCAGCGCGACTGCAGCTCGCTGCAAACAGCCTTCCCATTTTCAGGAACGGCCTCATTTTAGGCCATTGCTTCACAAGGAGCCAGTGCAGCCGAAAAAATCATCTAATACTATTTAAATATGAAGTGTCTGTATAAAAGGTGTTACGTTATTAAAGTAGAGAGCTTGTTTTTTAATAAAAAGCTTGGTAGGTCAGGTCAATAAGTTCATGCGTTTTTTGTTTCTTTTTCTGTGCCGGGTCCAAACAAAGAGAGATTCAGTTCTGAGAGTTTCACCTGCCAGCTGCTAATGTGTTGCGAGCATTCTTGCTGACCGCACAAGCCGGCATCCAGCCGCCTGCGTTGGTGGTATAGTGGTGAGCATAGCTGCCTTCCAAGCAGTTGACCCGGGTTCGATTCCCGGCCAACGCATTGCCTTTTGTACGGCCAACTCCTTCTGTAACTCGTGGCTGGAGCAAAACTTTTGTATGGGTCTTTGGGCAGCAGTAAAGGAATAGGTCTCCCCGTCGGGGAATCGAACCCCGGTCTTCCGCGTGACAGGCGGAGATACTGTCCACTATACTAACGAGGATTTGCAGAGACAGGTAGTCCTCCCCGATCAGCGCGACTGCAGCTCGCTGCAAACAGCCTTCCCATTTTCAGGAACGGCCTTGTGCGTCATTTTAGGCCATCGCTTCACAAGGAGCCAGTGCAGCCGAAAAAATCATCTAATACTATTTAAATATGAAGTGTCTGTATAAAAGGTGTTACGTTATTAAAGTAGAGAGCTTGTTTTTTAATAAAAAGCTTGGTAGGTCAGGTCAATAAGTTCATGCGTTTTTTGTTTCTTTTTCAGTGCCGGGTCCAAACAAAGACAGTTTCAGTTCTGAGAGTTTCACCTGCCAGCTGCTAATGTGTTGCGAGCATTCTTGCTGACCGCACAAGCCGGCATCCAGCCTACGTCCAACCGCCTGCGTTGGTGGTATAGTGGTGAGCATAGCTGCCTTCCAAGCAGTTGACCCGGGTTCGATTCCCGGCCAACGCATTGCCTTTTGTACGGCCAACTCCTTCTGTAACTCGTGGCTGGAGCAAAACTTTTGTATGGGTCTTTGGGCAGCAGTAAAGGACTAGGTCTAACCGTCGGGGAATCGAACCCCGGTCTTCCGCGTGACAGGCGGAGATACTGTCCACTATACTAACGAGGAGTTGCAGAGACAGGTAGTCCTCCCCGATCAGCGCGACTGCAGCTCGCTGCAAACAGCCTTCCCATTTTCAGGAACGGCCTCATTTTAGGCCATTGCTTCACAAGGAGCCAGTGCAGCCGAAAAAATCATCTAATACTATTTAAATATGAAGTGTCTGTATAAAAGGTGTTACGTTATTAAAGTAGAGAGCTTGTTTTTTAATAAAAAGCTTGGTAGGTCAGGTCAATAAGTTCATGCGTTTTTTGTTTCTTTTTCTGTGCCGGGTCCAAACAAAGAGAGATTCAGTTCTGAGAGTTTCACCTGCCAGCTGCTAATGTGTTGCGAGCATTCTTGCTGACCGCACAAGCCGGCATCCAGCCGCCTGCGTTGGTGGTATAGTGGTGAGCATAGCTGCCTTCCAAGCAGTTGACCCGGGTTCGATTCCCGGCCAACGCATTGCCTTTTGTACGGCCAACTCCTTCTGTAACTCGTGGCTGGAGCAAAACTTTTGTATGGGTCTTTGGGCAGCAGAAAAGGACTAGGTCTCCCCGTCGGGGAATCGAACCCCGGTCTTCCGCGTGACAGGCGGAGATACTGTCCACTATACTAACGAGGAGTTGCAGAGACAGGTAGTCCTCGCCGATCAGTGCGACTGCAGCTCGCTGCAAACAGCCTTCCCATTTTCAGGAACGGCCTCGTGCGTCATTTTAGGCCATCGCTTCACAAGGAGCCAGTGCAGCCCAAAAAATCATCTAATACTATTTAAATATGAAGTGTCTGTATAAAAGGTGTTACGTTATTAAAGTAGAGAGCTTGTTTTTTAATAAAAAGCTTGGTAGGTCAGGTCAATAAGTTCATGCGTTTTTTGTTTCTTTTTCAGTGCCGGGTCCAAACAAAGACAGTTTCAGTTCTGAGAGTTTCACCTGCCAGCTGCTAATGTGTTGCGAGCATTCTTGCTGATCGCACAAGGCGGCATCCAGCCTACGTCCAACCGCCTGCGTTGGTGGTATAGTGGTGAGCATAGCTGCCTTCCAAGCAGTTGACCCGGGTTCGATTCCCCGCCAGCGCATTGCCTTTTGTACGGCCAACTCCTTCTGTAACTCGTGGCTGGAGCAAAACTTTTGTATGGGTCTTTGGGCAGCAGTAAAGGACTAGGTCTCCCCGTCGGGGAATCGAACCCCGGTCTTTCGCGTGACAGGCGGAGATACTGTCCACTATACTAACGAGGAGTTGCAGAGACAGGTAGTCCTCCCCGATCAGCGCGACTGCAGCTCGCTGCAAACAGCCTTTCCATTTTCAGGAACGGCCTCATTTTAGGCCATCGCTTCACAAGGAGCCAGTGCAGCCGAAAAAATCATCTAATACTATTTAAATATGAAGTGTCTGTATAAAAGGTGTTACGTTATTAAAGTAGAGAGCTTGTTTTTTAATAAAAAGCTTGGTAGGTCAGGTCAATAAGTTCATGCGTTTTTTGTTTCTTTTTCAGTGCCGGGTCCAAACAAAGACAGTTTCAGTTCTGAGAGTTTCACCTGCCAGCTGCTAATGTGTTGCGAGCATTCTTGCTGACCGCACAAGCCGGCATCCAGCCTACGTCCAACCGCCTGCGTTGGTGGTATAGTGGTTAGCATAGCTGCCTTCCAAGCAGTTGACCCGGGTTCGATTCCCGGCCAACGCATTGCCTTTTGTACGGCCAACTCCTTCTGTAACTCGTGGCTGGAGCAAAACTTTTGTATGGGTCTTTGGGCAGCAGTAAAGGACTAGGTCTCCCCGTCGGGGAATCGAACCCCGGTCTTCCGCGTGACAGGCGGAGATACTGTCCACTATACTAACGAGGAGTTGCAGAGACAGGTAGTCCTCCCCGATCAGCGCGACTGCAGCTCGCTGCAAACAGCCTTCCCATTTTCAGGAACGGCCTTGTGCGTCATTTTAGGCCATCGCTTCACAAGGAGCCAGTGCAGCCGAAAAAATCATCTAATACTATTTAAATATGAAGTGTCTGTATAAAAGGTGTTACGTTATTAAAGTAGAGAGCTTGTTTTTTAATAAAAAGCTTGGTAGGTCAGGTCAATAAGTTCATGCGTTTTTTGTTTCTTTTTCAGTGCCGGGTCCAAACAAAGACAGTTTCAGTTCTGAGAGTTTCACCTGCCAGCTGCTAATGTGTTGCGAGCATTCTTGCTGACCGCACAAGCCGGCATCCAGCCTACGTCCAACCGCCTGCGTTGGTGGTATAGTGGTGAGCATAGCTGCCTTCCAAGCAGTTGACCCGGGTTCGATTCCCGGCCAACGCATTGCCTTTTGTACGGCCAACTCCTTCTGTAACTCGTGGCTGGAGCAAAACTTTTGTATGGGTCTTTGGGCAGCAGTAAAGGACTAGGTCTCCCCGTCGGGGAATCGAACCCCGGTCTTTCGCGTGACAGGCGGAGATACTGTCCACTATACTAACGAGGAGTTGCAGAGACAGGTAGTCCTCCCCGATCAGCGCGACTGCAGCTCGCTGCAAACAGCCTTCCCATTTTCAGGAACGGCCTTGTGCGTCATTTTAGGCCATCGCTTCACAAGGAGCCAGTGCAGCCGAAAAAATCATCTAATACTATTTAAATATGAAGTGTCTGTATAAAAGGTGTTACGTTATTAAAGTAGAGAGCTTGTTTTTTAATAAAAAGCTTGGTAGGTCAGGTCAATAAGTTCATGCGTTTTTTGTTTCTTTTTCAGTGCCGGGTCCAAACAAAGACAGTTTCAGTTCTGAGAGTTTCACCTGCCAGCTGCTAATGTGTTGCGAGCATTCTTGCTGACCGCACAAGCCGGCATCCAGCCTACGTCCAACCGCCTGCGTTGGTGGTATAGTGGTGAGCATAGCTGCCTTCCAAGCAGTTGACCCGGGTTCGATTCCCGGCCAACGCATTGCCTTTTGTACGGCCAACTCCTTCTGTAACTCGTGGCTGGAGCAAAACTTTTGTATGGGTCTTTGGGCAGCAGTAAAGGACTAGGTCTCCCGGTCGGGGAATCGAACCCCGGTCTTTCGCGTGACAGGCGGAGATACTGTCCACTATACTAACGAGGAGTTGCAGAGACAGGTAGTCCTCCCCGATCAGCGCGACTGCAGCTCGCTGCAAACAGCCTTTCCATTTTCAGGAACGGCCTCATTTTAGGCCATCGCTTCACAAGGAGCCAGTGCAGCCGAAAAAATCATCTAATACTATTTAAATATGAAGTGTCTGTATAAAAGGTGTTACGTTATTAAAGTAGAGAGCTTGTTTTTTAATAAAAAGCTTGGTAGGTCAGGTCAATAAGTTCATGCGTTTTTTGTTTCTTTTTCAGTGCCGGGTCCAAACAAAGACAGTTTCAGTTCTGAGAGTTTCACCTGCCAGCTGCTAATGTGTTGCGAGCATTCTTGCTGACCGCACAAGCCGGCATCCAGCCTACGTCCAACCGCCTGCGTTGGTGGTATAGTGGTGAGCATAGCTGCCTTCCAAGCAGTTGACCCGGGTTCGATTCCCGGCCAACGCATTGCCTTTTGTACGGCCAACTCCTTCTGTAACTCGTGGCTGGAGCAAAACTTTTGTATGGGTCTTTGGGCAGCAGTAAAGGACTAGGTCTCCCCGTCGGGGAATCGAACCCCGGTCTTTCGCGTGACAGGCGGAGATACTGTCCACTATACTAACGAGGAGTTGCAGAGACAGGTAGTCCTCCCCGATCAGCGCGACTGCAGCTCGCTGCAAACAGCCTTTCCATTTTCAGGAACGGCCTCATTTTAGGCCATCGCTTCACAAGGAGCCAGTGCAGCCGAAAAAATCATCTAATACTATTTAAATATGAAGTGTCTGTATAAAAGGTGTTACGTTATTAAAGTAGAGAGCTTGTTTTTTAATAAAAAGCTTGGTAGGTCAGGTCAATAAGTTCATGCGTTTTTTGTTTCTTTTTCAGTGCCGGGTCCAAACAAAGACAGTTTCAGTTCTGAGAGTTTCACCTGCCAGCTGCTAATGTGTTGCGAGCATTCTTGCTGACCGCACAAGCCGGCATCCAGCCTACGTCCAACCGCCTGCGTTGGTGGTATAGTGGTGAGCATAGCTGCCTTCCAAGCAGTTGACCCGGGTTCGATTCCCGGCCAACGCATTGCCTTTTGTACGGCCAACTCCTTCTGTAACTCGTGGCTGGAGCAAAACTTTTGTATGGGTCTTTGGGCAGCAGTAAAGGACTAGGTCTCCCCGTCGGGGAATCGAACCCCAGTCTTCCGCGTGACAGGCGGAGATACTGTCCACTATACTAACGAGGAGTTGCAGAGACAGGTAGTCCTCCCCGATCAGCGCGACTGCAGCTCGCTGCAAACAGCCTTTCCATTTTCAGGAACGGCCTCATTTTAGGCCATCGCTTCACAAGGAGCCAGTGCAGCCGAAAAAATCATCTAATACTATTTAAATATGAAGTGTCTGTATAAAAGGTGTTACGTTATTAAAGTAGAGAGCTTGTTTTTTAATAAAAAGCTTGGTAGGTCAGGTCAATAAGTTCATGCGTTTTTTGTTTCTTTTTCAGTGCCGGGTCCAAACAAAGACAGTTTCAGTTCTGAGAGTTTCACCTGCCAGCTGCTAATGTGTTGCGAGCATTCTTGCTGACCGCACAAGCCGGCATCCAGCCTACGTCCAACCGCCTGCGTTGGTGGTATAGTGGTGAGCATAGCTGCCTTCCAAGCAGTTGACCCGGGTTCGATTCCCGGCCAACGCATTGCCTTTTGTACGGCCAACTCCTTCTGTAACTCGTGGCTGGAGCAAAACTTTTGTATGGGTCTTTGGGCAGCAGTAAAGGACTAGCTCTCCCCGTCGGGGAATCGAACCCCGGTCTTCCGCGTGACAGGCGGAGATACTGTCCACTATACTAACGAGGAGTTGCAGAGACAGGTAGTCCTCCCCGATCAGCGCGACTGCAGCTCGCTGCAAACAGCCTTCCCATTTTCAGGAACGGCCTCATTTTAGGCCATTGCTTCACAAGGAGCCAGTGCAGCCGAAAAAATCATCTAATACTATTTAAATATGAAGTGTCTGTATAAAAGGTGTTACGTTATTAAAGTAGAGAGCTTGTTTTTTAATAAAAAGCTTGGTAGGTCAGGTCAATAAGTTCATGCGTTTTTTGTTTCTTTTTCTGTGCCGGGTCCAAACAAAGAGAGATTCAGTTCTGAGAGTTTCACCTGCCAGCTGCTAATGTGTTGCGAGCATTCTTGCTGACCGCACAAGCCGGCATCCAGCCGCCTGCGTTGGTGGTAAAGTGGTGAGCATAGCTGCCTTCCAAGCAGTTGACCCGGGTTCGATTCCCGGCCAACGCATTGCCTTTTGTACGGCCAACTCCTTCTGTAACTCGTGGCTGGAGCAAAACTTTTGTATGGGTCTTTGGGCAGCAGTAAAGGAATAGGTCTCCCCGTCGGGGAATCGAACCCCGGTCTTCCGCGTGACAGGCGGAGATACTGTCCACTATACTAACGAGGAGTTGCAGAGACAGGTAGTCCTCCCCGATCAGCGCGACTGCAGCTCGCTGCAAACAGCCTTCCCATTTTCAGGAACGGCCTTGTGCGTCATTTTAGGCCATCGCTTCACAAGGAGCCAGTGCAGCCGAAAAAATCATCTAATACTATTTAAATATGAAGTGTCTGTATAAAAGGTGTTACGTTATTAAAGTAGAGAGCTTGTTTTTTAATAAAAAGCTTGGTAGGTCAGGTCAATAAGTTCATGCGTTTTTTGTTTCTTTTTCAGTGCCGGGTCCAAACAAAGACAGTTTCAGTTCTGAGAGTTTCACCTGCCAGCTGCTAATGTGTTGCGAGCATTCTTGCTGACCGCACAAGCCGGCATCCAGCCTACGTCCAACCGCCTGCGTTGGTGGTATAGTGGTGAGCATAGCTCCCTTCCAAGCAGTTGACCCGGGTTCGATTCCCGGCCAACGCATTGCCTTTTGTACGGCCAACTCCTTCTGTAACTCGTGGCTGGAGCAAAACTTTTGTATGGGTCTTTGGGCAGCAGTAAAGGACTAGGTCTAACCGTCGGGGAATCGAACCCCGGTCTTCCGCGTGACAGGCGGAGATACTGTCCACTATACTAACGAGGAGTTGCAGAGACAGGTAGTCCTCCCCGATCAGCGCGACTGCAGCTCGCTGCAAACAGCCTTCCCATTTTCAGGAACGGCCTCATTTTAGGCCATTGCTTCACAAGGAGCCAGTGCAGCCGAAAAAATCATCTAATACTATTTAAATATGAAGTGTCTGTATAAAAGGTGTTACGTTATTAAAGTAGAGAGCTTGTTTTTTAATAAAAAGCTTGGTAGGTCAGGTCAATAAGTTCATGCGTTTTTTGTTTCTTTTTCTGTGCCGGGTCCAAACAAAGAGAGATTCAGTTCTGAGAGTTTCACCTGCCAGCTGCTAATGTGTTGCGAGCATTCTTGCTGACCGCACAAGCCGGCATCCAGCCGCCTGCGTTGGTGGTATAGTGGTGAGCATAGCTGCCTTCCAAGCAGTTGACCCGGGTTCGATTCCCGGCCAACGCATTGCCTTTTGTACGGCCAACTCCTTCTGTAACTCGTGGCTGGAGCAAAACTTTTGTATGGGTCTTTGGGCAGCAGTAAAGGAATAGGTCTCCCCGTCGGGGAATCGAACCCCGGTCTTCCGCGTGACAGGCGGAGATACTGTCCACTATACTAACGAGGATTTGCAGAGACAGGTAGTCCTCCCCGATCAGCGCGACTGCAGCTCGCTGCAAACAGCCTTCCCATTTTCAGGAACGGCCTTGTGCGTCATTTTAGGCCATCGCTTCACAAGGAGCCAGTGCAGCCGAAAAAATCATCTAATACTATTTAAATATGAAGTGTCTGTATAAAAGGTGTTACGTTATTAAAGTAGAGAGCTTGTTTTTTAATAAAAAGCTTGGTAGGTCAGGTCAATAAGTTCATGCGTTTTTTGTTTCTTTTTCAGTGCCGGGTCCAAACAAAGACAGTTTCAGTTCTGAGAGTTTCACCTGCCAGCTGCTAATGTGTTGCGAGCATTCTTGCTGACCGCACAAGCCGGCATCCAGCCTACGTCCAACCGCCTGCGTTGGTGGTATAGTGGTGAGCATAGCTGCCTTCCAAGCAGTTGACCCGGGTTCGATTCCCGGCCAACGCATTGCCTTTTGTACGGCCAACTCCTTCTGTAACTCGTGGCTGGAGCAAAACTTTTGTATGGGTCTTTGGGCAGCAGTAAAGGACTAGGTCTAACCGTCGGGGAATCGAACCCCGGTCTTCCGCGTGACAGGCGGAGATACTGTCCACTATACTAACGAGGAGTTGCAGAGACAGGTAGTCCTCCCCGATCAGCGCGACTGCAGCTCGCTGCAAACAGCCTTCCCATTTTCAGGAACGGCCTCATTTTAGGCCATTGCTTCACAAGGAGCCAGTGCAGCCGAAAAAATCATCTAATACTATTTAAATATGAAGTGTCTGTATAAAAGGTGTTACGTTATTAAAGTAGAGAGCTTGTTTTTTAATAAAAAGCTTGGTAGGTCAGGTCAATAAGTTCATGCGTTTTTTGTCTCTTTTTCTGTGCCGGGTCCAAACAAAGAGAGATTCAGTTCTGAGAGTTTCACCTGCCAGCTGCTAATGTGTTGCGAGCATTCTTGCTGACCGCACAAGCCGGCATCCAGCCGCCTGCGTTGGTGGTATAGTGGTGAGCATAGCTGCCTTCCAAGCAGTTGACCCGGGTTCGATTCCCGGCCAACGCATTGCCTTTTGTACGGCCAACTCCTTCTGTAACTCGTGGCTGGAGCAAAACTTTTGTATGGGTCTTTGGGCAGCAGAAAAGGACTAGGTCTCCCCGTCGGGGAATCGAACCCCGGTCTTCCGCGTGACAGGCGGAGATACTGTCCACTATACTAACGAGGAGTTGCAGAGACAGGTAGTCCTCGCCGATCAGTGCGACTGCAGCTCGCTGCAAACAGCCTTCCCATTTTCAGGAACGGCCTCGTGCGTCATTTTAGTCCATCGCTTCACAAGGAGCCAGTGCAGCCCAAAAAATCATCTAATACTATTTAAATATGAAGTGTCTGTATAAAAGGTGTTACGTTATTAAAGTAGAGAGCTTGTTTTTTAATAAAAAGCTTGGTAGGTCAGGTCAATAAGTTCATGCGTTTTTTGTTTCTTTTTCAGTGCCGGGTCCAAACAAAGACAGTTTCAGTTCTGAGAGTTTCACCTGCCAGCTGCTAATGTGTTGCGAGCATTCTTGCTGATCGCACAAGGCGGCATCCAGCCTACGTCCAACCGCCTGCGTTGGTGGTATAGTGGTGAGCATAGCTGCCTTCCAAGCAGTTGACCCGGGTTCGATTCCCCGCCAGCGCATTGCCTTTTGTACGGCCAACTCCTTCTGTAACTCGTGGCTGGAGCAAAACTTTTGTATGGGTCTTTGGGCAGCAGTAAAGGACTAGGTCTCGCCGTCGGGGAATCGAACCCCGGTCTTCCGCGTGACAGGCGGAGATACTGTCCACTATACTAACGAGGAGTTGCAGAGACAGGTAGTCCTCCCAGATCAGTGCGACTGCAGCTCGCTGCAAACAGCCTTCCCATTTTCAGGAACGGCCTCATTTTAGGCCATCGCTTCACAAGGAGCCAGTGCAGCCCAAAAAATCATCTAATACTATTTAAATATGAAGTGTCTGTATAAAAGGTGTTACGGTATTAAAGTAGAGAGCTTGTTTTTTAATAAAAAGCTTGGTAGGTCAGGTCAATAAGTTCATGCATTTTTTGTTTCTTTTTCAGTGCCGGGTCCAAACAAAGACAGTTTCAGTTCTGAGAGTTTCACCTGCCAGCTGCTAATGTGTTGCGAGCATTCTTGCTGACCGCACAAGCCGGCATCCAGCCTACGTCCAACCGCCTGCATTGGTGGTATAGTGGTGAGCATAGCTGCCTTCCAAGCAGTTGACCCGGGTTCGATTCCCGGCCAACGCATTACCTTTTGTACGGCCAACTCCTTCTGTAACTCGTGGCTGGAGCAAAACTTTTGTATGGGTCTTTGGGCAGCAGTAAAGGACTAGGTCTCCCCGTCGGGGAATCGAACCCCGGTCTTCCGCGTGACAGGCGGAGATACTGTCCACTATACTAACGAGGAGTTGCAGAGACAGGTAGTCCTCCCCGATCAGCGCGACTGCAGCTCGCTGCAAACAGCCTTCCCATTTTCAGGAACGGCCTCATTTTAGGCCATTGCTTCACAAGGAGCCAGTGCAGCCGAAAAAATTCTCTAATACTATTTAAATATGAAGTGTCTGTATAAAAGGTGTTACGTTATTAAAGTAGAGAGCTTGTTTTTTAATAAAAAGCTTGGTAGGTCAGGTCAATAAGTTCATGCGTTTTTTGTTTCTTTTTCTGTGCCGGGTCCAAACAAAGAGAGATTCAGTTCTGAGAGTTTCACCTGCCAGCTGCTAATGTGTTGCGAGCATTCTTGCTGACCGCACAAGCCGGCATTCAGCCGCCTGCGTTGGTGGTATAGTGGTGAGCATAGCTGCCTTCCAAGCAGTTGACCCGGGTTCGATTCCCGGCCAACGCATTGCCTTTTGTACGGCCAACTCCTTCTGTAACTCGTGGCTGGAACAAAACTTTTGTATGGGTCTTTGGGCAGCAGTAAAGGACTAGGTCTCCCCGTCGGGGAATCGAACCCCGGTCTTCCGCGTGACAGGCGGAGATACTGTCCACTATACTAACGAGGAGTTGCAGAGACAGGTAGTCCTCCCCGATCAGCGCGACTGCAGCTCGCTGCAAACAGCCTTTCCATTTTCAGGAACGGCCTCATTTTAGGCCATCGCTTCACAAGGAGCCAGTGCAGCCGAAAAAATCATCTAATACTATTTAAATATGAAGTGTCTGTATAAAAGGTGTTACGTTATTAAAGTAGAGAGCTTGTTTTTTAATAAAAAGCTTGGTAGGTCAGGTCAATAAGTTCATGCGTTTTTTGTTTCTTTTTCAGTGCCGGGTCCAAACAAAGACAGTTTCAGTTCTGAGAGTTTCACCTGCCAGCTGCTAATGTGTTGCGAGCATTCTTGCTGACCGCACAAGCCGGCATCCAGCCTACGTCCAACCGCCTGCGTTGGTGGTATAGTGGTGAGCATAGCTCCCTTCCAAGCAGTTGACCCGGGTTCGATTCCCGGCCAACGCATTGCCTTTTGTACGGCCAACTCCTTCTGTAACTCGTGGCTGGAGCAAAACTTTTGTATGGGTCTTTGGGCAGCAGTAAAGGACTAGGTCTAACCGTCGGGGAATCGAACCCCGGTCTTCCGCGTGACAGGCGGAGATACTGTCCACTATACTAACGAGGAGTTGCAGAGACAGGTAGTCCTCCCCGATCAGCGCGACTGCAGCTCGCTGCAAACAGCCTTCCCATTTTCAGGAACGGCCTCATTTTAGGCCATTGCTTCACAAGGAGCCAGTGCAGCCGAAAAAATCATCTAATACTATTTAAATATGAAGTGTCTGTATAAAAGGTGTTACGTTATTAAAGTAGAGAGCTTGTTTTTTAATAAAAAGCTTGGTAGGTCAGGTCAATAAGTTCATGCGTTTTTTGTTTCTTTTTCTGTGCCGGGTCCAAACAAAGAGAGATTCAGTTCTGAGAGTTTCACCTGCCAGCTGCTAATGTGTTGCGAGCATTCTTGCTGACCGCACAAGCCGGCATCCAGCCGCCTGCGTTGGTGGTATAGTGGTGAGCATAGCTGCCTTCCAAGCAGTTGACCCGGGTTCGATTCCCGGCCAACGCATTGCCTTTTGTACGGCCAACTCCTTCTGTAACTCGTGGCTGGAGCAAAACTTTTGTATGGGTCTTTGGGCAGCAGTAAAGGAATAGGTCTCCCCGTCGGGGAATCGAACCCCGGTCTTCCGCGTGACAGGCGGAGATACTGTCCACTATACTAACGAGGATTTGCAGAGACAGGTAGTCCTCCCCGATCAGCGCGACTGCAGCTCGCTGCAAACAGCCTTCCCATTTTCAGGAACGGCCTTGTGCGTCATTTTAGGCCATCGCTTCACAAGGAGCCAGTGCAGCCGAAAAAATCATCTAATACTATTTAAATATGAAGTGTCTGTATAAAAGGTGTTACGTTATTAAAGTAGAGAGCTTGTTTTTTAATAAAAAGCTTGGTAGGTCAGGTCAATAAGTTCATGCGTTTTTTGTTTCTTTTTCAGTGCCGGGTCCAAACAAAGACAGTTTCAGTTCTGAGAGTTTCACCTGCCAGCTGCTAATGTGTTGCGAGCATTCTTGCTGACCGCACAAGCCGGCATCCAGCCGCCTGCGTTGGTGGTATAGTGGTGAGCATAGCTGCCTTCCAAGCAGTTGACCCGGGTTCGATTCCCGGCCAACGCATTGCCTTTTGTACGGCCAACTCCTTCTGTAAGTCGTGGCTGGAACAAAACTTTTGTATGGGTCTTTGGGCAGCAGTAAAGGACTAGGTCTCCACGTCGGGGAATCGAACCCCGGTCTTCCGCGTGACAGGCGGAGATACTGTCCACTATACTAACGAGGAGTTGCAGAGACAGGTAGTCCTCCCCGATCAGCGCGACTGCAGCTCGCTGCAAACAGCCTTTCCATTTTCAGGAACGGCCTCATTTTAGGCCATCGCTTCACAAGGAGCCAGTGCAGCCGAAAAAATCATCTAATACTATTTAAATATGAAGTGTCTGTATAAAAGGTGTTACGTTATTAAAGTAGAGAGCTTGTTTTTTAATAAAAAGCTTGGTAGGTCAGGTCAATAAGTTCATGCGTTTTTTGTTTCTTTTTCAGAGCCGGGTCCAAACAAAGACAGTTTCAGTTCTGAGAGTTTCACCTGCCAGCTGCTAATGTGTTGCGAGCATTCTTGCTGACCGCACAAGCCGGCATCCAGCCTACGTCCAACCGCCTGCGTTGGTGGTATAGTGGTGAGCATAGCTGCCTTCCAAGCAGTTGACCCGGGTTCGATTCCCGGCCAACGCATTGCCTTTTGTACGGCCAACTCCTTCTGTAACTCGTGGCTGGAGCAAAACTTTTGTATGGGTCTTTGGGCAGCAGTAAAGGACTAGGTCTAACCGTCGGGGAATCGAACCCCGGTCTTCCGCGTGACAGGCGGAGATACTGTCCACTATACTAACGAGGAGTTGCAGAGACAGGTAGTCCTCCCCGATCAGCGCGACTGCAGCTCGCTGCAAACAGCCTTCCCATTTTCAGGAACGGCCTCATTTTAGGCCATTGCTTCACAAGGAGCCAGTGCAGCCGAAAAAATCATCTAATACTATTTAAATATGAAGTGTCTGTATAAAAGGTGTTACGTTATTAAAGTAGAGAGCTTGTTTTTTAATAAAAAGCTTGGTAGGTCAGGTCAATAAGTTCATGCGTTTTTTGTTTCTTTTTCTGTGCCGGGTCCAAACAAAGAGAGATTCAGTTCTGAGAGTTTCACCTGCCAGCTGCTAATGTGTTGCGAGCATTCTTGCTGACCGCACAAGCCGGCATCCAGCCGCCTGCGTTGGTGGTATAGTGGTGAGCATAGCTGCCTTCCAAGCAGTTGACCCGGGTTCAATTCCCGGCCAACGCATTGCCTTTTGTACGGCCAACTCCTTCTGTAACTCGTGGCTGGAGCAAAACTTTTGTATGGGTCTTTGGGCAGCAGAAAAGGACTAGGTCTCCCCGTCGGGGAATCGAACCCCGGTCTTCCGCGTGACAGGCGGACATACTGTCCACTATACTAACGAGGAGTTGCAGAGACAGGTAGTCCTCGCCGATCAGTGCGACTGCAGCTCGCTGCAAACAGCCTTCCCATTTTCAGGAACGGCCTCGTGCGTCATTTTAGGCCATCGCTTCACAAGGAGCCAGTGCAGCCCAAAAAATCATCTAATACTATTTAAATATGAAGTGTCTGTATAAAAGGTGTTACGTTATTAAAGTAGAGAGCTTGTTTTTTAATAAAAAGCTTGGTAGGTCAGGTCAATAAGTTCATGCGTTTTTTGTTTCTTTTTCAGTGCCGGGTCCAAACAAAGACAGTTTCAGTTCTGAGAGTTTCACCTGCCAGCTGCTAATGTGTTGCGAGCATTCTTGCTGACCGCACAAGCCGGCATCCAGCCTACGTCCAACCGCCTGCGTTGGTGGTATAGTGGTGAGCATAGCTGCCTTCCAAGCAGTTGACCCGGGTTCGATTCCCGGCCAACGCATTGCCTTTTGTACGGCCAACTCCTTCTGTAACTCGTGGCTGGAGCAAAACTTTTGTATGGGTCTTTGGGCAGCAGTAAAGGACTAGGTCTCCCCGTCGGGGAATCGAACCCCGGTCTTCCGCATGACAGGCGGAGATACTGTCCACTATACTAACGAGGAGTTGCTGAGACAGGTAGTCCTCCCCGATCAGCGCGACTGCAGCTCGCTGCAAACAGCCTTTCCATTTTCAGGAACGGCCTCATTTTAGGCCATCGCTTCACAAGGAGCCAGTGCAGCCGAAAAAATCATCTAATACTATTTAAATATGAAGTGTCTGTATAAAAGGTGTTACGTTATTAAAGTAGAGAGCTTGTTTTTTAATAAAAAGCTTGGTAGGTCAGGTCAATAAGTTCATGCGTTTTTTGTTTCTTTTTCAGTGCCGGGTCCAAACAAAGACAGTTTCAGTTCTGAGAGTTTCACCTGCCAGCTGCTAATGTGTTGCGAGCATTCTTGCTGACCGCACAAGCCGGCATCCAGCCTACGTCCAACCGCCTGCGTTGGTGGTATAGTGGTGAGCATAGCTGCCTTCCAAGCAGTTGACCCGGGTTCGATTCCCGGCCAACGCATTGCCTTTTGTGCGGCCAACTCCTTCTGTAACTCGTGGCTGGAGCAAAACTTTTGTATGGGTCTTTGGGCAGCAGTAAAGGACTAGGTCTCCCCGTCGGGGAATCGAACCCCGGTCTTCCGCGTGACAGGCGGAGATACTGTCCACTATACTAACGAGGAATTGCAGCGACAGGTAGTCCTCCCCGATCAGCGCGACTGCAGCTCGCTGCAAACAGCCTTCCCATTTTCAGGAACGGCCTTGTGCGTCATTTTAGGCCATCGCTTCACAAGGAGCCAGTGCAGCCCAAAAAATCATCTAATACTATTTAAATATGAAGTGTCTGTATAAAAGGTGTTACGTTATTAAAGTAGAGAGCTTGTTTTTTAATAAAAAGCTTGGTAGGTCAGGTCAATAAGTTCATGCGTTTTTTGTTTCTTTTTCAGTGCCGGGTCCAAACAAAGACAGTTTCAGTTCTGAGAGTTTCACCTGCCAGCTGCTAATGTGTTGCGAGCATTCTTGCTGACCGCACAAGCCGGCATCCAGCCTACGTCCAACCGCCTGCGTTGGTGGTATAGTGGTGAGCATAGCTGCCTTCCAAGCAGTTGACCCGGGTTCGATTCCCGGCCAACGCATTGCCTTTTGTACGGCCAACTCCTTCTGTAACTCGTGGCTGGAGCAAAACTTTTGTATGGGTCTTTGGGCAGCAGTAAAGGACTAGGTCTCCCCGTCGGGGAATCGAACCCCGGTCTTCCGCATGACAGGCGGAGATACTGTCCACTATACTAACGTGGAGTTGCAGAGACAGGTAGTCCTCCCCGATCAGCGCGACTGCAGCTCGCTGCAAACAGCCTTTCCATTTTCAGGAACGGCCTTGTGCGTCATTTTAGGCCATCGCTTCACAAGGAGCCAGTGCAGCCGAAAAAATCATCTAATACTATTTAAATATGAAGTGTCTGTATAAAAGGTGTTACGTTATTAAAGTAGAGAGCTTGTTTTTTAATAAAAAGCTTGGTAGGTCAGGTCAATAAGTTCATGCGTTTTTTGTTTCTTTTTCAGTGCCGGGTCCAAACAAAGACAGTTTCAGTTCTGAGAGTTTCACCTGCCAGCTGCTAATGTGTTGCGAGCATTCTTGCTGACCGCACAAGCCGGCATCCAGCCTACGTCCAACCGCCTGCGTTGGTGGTATAGTGGTGAGCATAGCTGCCTTCCAAGCAGTTGACCCGGGTTCGATTCCCGGCCAACGCATTGCCTTTTGTACGGCCAACTCCTTCTGTAACTCGTGGCTGGAGCAAAACTTTTGTATGGGTCTTTGGGCAGCAGTAAAGGAATAGGTCTCCCCGTCGGGGAATCGAACCCTGGTCTTCCGCGTGACAGGCGGAGATACTGTCCACTATACTAACGAGGATTTGCAGAGACAGGTAGTCCTCCCCGATCAGCGCGACTGCAGCTCGCTGCAAACAGCCTTCCCATTTTCAGGAACGGCCTTGTGCGTCATTTTAGGCCATCGCTTCACAAGGAGCCAGTGCAGCCGAAAAAATCATCTAATACTATTTAAATATGAAGTGTCTGTATAAAAGGTGTTACGTTATTAAAGTAGAGAGCTTGTTTTTTAATAAAAAGCTTGGTAGGTCAGGTCAATAAGTTCATGCGTTTTTTGTTTCTTTTTCAGTGCCGGGTCCAAACAAAGACAGTTTCAGTTCTGAGAGTTTTACCTGCCAGCTGCTAATGTGTTGCGAGCATTCTTGCTGACCGCACAAGCCGGCATCCAGCCTACGTCCAACCGCCTGCGTTGGTGGTATAGTGGTGAGCATAGCTGCCTTCCAAGCAGTTGACCCGGGTTCGATTCCCGGCCAACGCATTGCCTTTTGTACGGCCAACTCCTTCTGTAACTCGTGGCTGGAGCAAAACTTTTGTATGGGTCTTTGGGCAGCAGTAAAGGACTAGGTCTAACCGTCGGGGAATCGAACACCGGTCTTCCGCGTGACAGGCGGAGATACTGTCCACTATACTAACGAGGAGTTGCAGAGACAGGTAGTCCTCCCCGATCAGCGCGACTGCAGCTCGCTGCAAACAGCCTTCCCATTTTCAGGAACGGCCTCATTTTAGGCCATTGCTTCACAAGGAGCCAGTGCAGCCGAAAAAATCATCTAATACTATTTAAATATGAAGTGTCTGTATAAAAGGTGTTACGTTATTAAAGTAGAGAGCTTGTTTTTTAATAAAAAGCTTGGTAGGTCAGGTCAATAAGTTCATGCGTTTTTTGTTTCTTTTTCTGTGCCGGGTCCAAACAAAGAGAGATTCAGTTCTGAGAGTTTCACCTGCCAGCTGCTAATGTGTTGCGAGCATTCTTGCTGACCGCACAAGCCGGCATCCAGCCGCCTGCGTTGGTGGTATAGTGGTGAGCATAGCTGCCTTCCAAGCAGTTGACCCGGGTTCGATTCCCGGCCAACGCATTGCCTTTTGTACGGCCAACTCCTTCTGTAACTCGTGGCTGGAGCAAAACTTTTGTATGGGTCTTTGGGCAGCAGAAAAGGACTAGGTCTCCCCGTCGGGGAATCGAACCCCGGTCTTCCGCGTGACAGGCGGAGATACTGTCCACTATACTAACGAGGAGTTGCAGAGACAGGTAGTCCTCGCCGATCAGTGCGACTGCAGCTCGCTGCAAACAGCCTTCCCATTTTCAGGAACGGCCTCGTGCGTCATTTTAGGCCATCGCTTCACAAGGAGCCAGTGCAGCCCAAAAAATCATCTAATACTATTTAAATATGAAGTGTCTGTATAAAAGGTGTTACGTTATTAAAGTAGAGAGCTTGTTTTTTAATAAAAAGCTTGGTAGGTCAGGTCAATAAGTTCATGCGTTTTTTGTTTCTTTTTCAGTGCCGGGTCCAAACAAAGACAGTTTCAGTTCTGAGAGTTTCACCTGCCAGCTGCTAATGTGTTGCGAGCATTCTTGCTGACCGCACAAGGCGGCATCCAGCCTACGTCCAACCGCCTGCGTTGGTGGTATAGTGGTGAGCATAGCTGCCTTCCAAGCAGTTGACCCGGGTTCGATTACCCGCCAGCGCATTGCCTTTTGTACGGCCAACTCCTTCTGTAACTCGTGGCTGGAGCAAAACTTTTGTATGGGTCTTTGGGCAGCAGTAAAGGACTAGGTCTCCCCGTCGGGGAATCGAACCCCGGTCTTCCGCGTGACAGGCGGAGATACTGTCCACTATACTAACGAGGAGTTGCAGAGACAGGTAGTCCTCCCAGATCAGTGCGACTGCAGCTCGCTGCAAACAGCCTTCCCATTTTCAGGAACGGCCTCATTTTAGGCCATCGCTTCACAAGGAGCCAGTGCAGCCCAAAAAATCATCTAATACTATTTAAATATGAAGTGTCTGTATAAAAGGTGTTACGGTATTAAAGTAGAGAGCTTGTTTTTTAATAAAAAGCTTGGTAGGTCAGGTCAATAAGTTCATGCGTTTTTTGTTTCTTTTTCAGTGCCGGGTCCAAACAAAGACAGTTTCAGTTCTGAGAGTTTCACCTGCCAGCTGCTAATGTGTTGCGAGCATACTTGCTGACCGCACAAGCCGGCATCCAGCCTACGTCCAACCGCCTGCATTGGTGGTATAGTGGTGAGCATAGCTGCCTTCCAAGCAGTTGACCCGGGTTCGATTCCCGGCCAACGCATTACCTTTTGTACGGCCAACTCCTTCTGTAACTCGTGGCTGGAGCAAAACTTTTGTATGGGTCTTTGGGCAGCAGTAAAGGACTAGGTCTCCCCGTCGGGGAATCGAACCCCGGTCTTCCGCGTGACAGGCGGAGATACTGTCCACTATACTAACGAGGAGTTGCAGAGACAGGTAGTCCTCCCCGATCAGCGCGACTGCAGCTCGCTGCAAACAGCCTTCCCATTTTCAGGAACGGCCTCATTTTAGGCCATTGCTTCACAAGGAGCCAGTGCAGCCGAAAAAATCATCTAATACTATTTAAATATGAAGTGTCTGTATAAAAGGTGTTACGTTATTAAAGTAGAGAGCTTGTTTTTTAATAAAAAGCTTGGTAGGTCAGGTCAATAAGTTCATGCGTTTTTTGTTTCTTTTTCTGTGCCGGGTCCAAACAAAGAGAGATTCAGTTCTGAGAGTTTCACCTGCCAGCTGCTAATGTGTTGCGAGCATTCTTGCTGACCGCACAAGCCGGCATCCAGCCGCCTGCGTTGGTGGTATAGTGGTGAGCATAGCTGCCTTCCAAGCAGTTGACCCGGGTTCGATTCCCGGCCAACGCATTGCCTTTTGTACGGCCAACTCCTTCTGTAAGTCGTGGCTGGAACAAAACTTTTGTATGGGTCTTTGGGCAGCAGTAAAGGACTAGGTCTCCACGTCGGGGAATCGAACCCCGGTCTTCCGCGTGACAGGCGGAGATACTGTCCACTATACTAACGAGGAGTTGCAGAGACAGGTAGTCCTCCCCGATCAGCGCGACTGCAGCTCGCTGCAAACAGCCTTTCCATTTTCAGGAACGGCCTCATTTTAGGCCATCGCTTCACAAGGAGCCAGTGCAGCCGAAAAAATCATCTAATACTATTTAAATATGAAGTGTCTGTATAAAAGGTGTTACGTTATTAAAGTAGAGAGCTTGTTTTTTAATAAAAAGCTTGGTAGGTCAGGTCAATAAGTTCATGCGTTTTTTGTTTCTTTTTCAGAGCCGGGTCCAAACAAAGACAGTTTCAGTTCTGAGAGTTTCACCTGCCAGCTGCTAATGTGTTGCGAGCATTCTTGCTGACCGCACAAGCCGGCATCCAGCCTACGTCCAACCGCCTGTGTTGGTGGTATAGTGGTGAGCATAGCTGCCTTCCAAGCAGTTGACCCGGGTTCGATTCCCGGCCAACGCATTGCCTTTTGTACGGCCAACTCCTTCTGTAACTCGTGGCTGGAGCAAAACTTTTGTATGGGTCTTTGGGCAGCAGTAAAGGACTAGGTCTAACCGTCGGGGAATCGAACCCCGGTCTTCCGCGTGACAGGCGGAGATACTGTCCACTATACTAACGAGGAGTTGCAGAGACAGGTAGTCCTCCCCGATCAGCGCGACTGCAGCTCGCTGCAAACAGCCTTCCCATTTTCAGGAACGGCCTCATTTTAGGCCATTGCTTCACAAGGAGCCAGTGCAGCCGAAAAAATCATCTAATACTATTTAAATATGAAGTGTCTGTATAAAAGGTGTTACGTTATTAAAGTAGAGAGCTTGTTTTTTAATAAAAAGCTTGGTAGGTCAGGTCAATAAGTTCATGCGTTTTTTGTTTCTTTTTCTGTGCCGGGTCCAAACAAAGAGAGATTCAGTTCTGAGAGTTTCACCTGCCAGCTGCTAATGTGTTGCGAGCATTCTTGCTGACCGCACAAGCCGGCATCCAGCCGCCTGCGTTGGTGGTATAGTGGTGAGCATAGCTGCCTTCCAAGCAGTTGACCCGGGTTCGATTCCCGGCCAACGCATTGCCTTTTGTACGGCCAACTCCTTCTGTAACTCGTGGCTGGAGCAAAACTTTTGTATGGGTCTTTGGGCAGCAGTAAAGGACTAGGTCTCCCCGTCGGGGAATCGAACCCCGGTCTTCCGCGTGACAGGCGGAGATACTGTCCACTATACTAACGAGGAATTGCAGCGACAGGTAGTCCTCCCCGATCAGCGCGACTGCAGCTCGCTGCAAACAGCCTTCCCATTTTCAGGAACGGCCTTGTGCGTCATTTTAGGCCATCGCTTCACAAGGAGCCAGTGCAGCCGAAAAAATCATCTAATACTATTTAAATATGAAGTGTCTGTATAAAAGGTGTTACGTTATTAAAGTAGAGAGCTTGTTTTTTAATAAAAAGCTTGGTAGGTCAGGTCAATAAGTTCATGCGTTTTTTGTTTCTTTTTCAGTGCCGGGTCCAAACAAAGACAGTTTCAGTTCTGAGAGTTTTACCTGCCAGCTGCTAATGTGTTGCGAGCATTCTTGCTGACCGCACAAGCCGGCATCCAGCCTACGTCCAACCGCCTGCGTTGGTGGTATAGTGGTGAGCATAGCTGCCTTCCAAGCAGTTGACCCGGGTTCGATTCCCGGCCAACGCATTGCCTTTTGTACGGCCAACTCCTTCTGTAACTCGTGGCTGGAGCAAAACTTTTGTATGGGTCTTTGGGCAGCAGTAAAGGACTAGGTCTAACCGTCGGGGAATCGAACCCCGGTCTTCCGCGTGACAGGCGGAGATACTGTCCACTATACTAACGAGGAGTTGCAGAGACAGGTAGTCCTCCCCGATCAGCGCGACTGCAGCTCGCTGCAAACAGCCTTCCCATTTTCAGGAACGGCCTCATTTTAGGCCATTGCTTCACAAGGAGCCAGTGCAGCCGAAAAAATCATCTAATACTATTTAAATATGAAGTGTCTGTATAAAAGGTGTTACGTTATTAAAGTAGAGAGCTTGTTTTTTAATAAAAAGCTTGGTAGGTCAGGTCAATAAGTTCATGCGTTTTTTGTTTCTTTTTCTGTGCCGGGTCCAAACAAAGAGAGATTCAGTTCTGAGAGTTTCACCTGCCAGCTGCTAATGTGTTGCGAGCATTCTTGCTGACCGCACAAGCCGGCATCCAGCCGCCTGCGTTGGTGGTATAGTGGTGAGCATAGCTGCCTTCCAAGCAGTTGACCCGGGTTCGATTCCCGGCCAACGCATTGCCTTTTGTACGGCCAACTCCTTCTGTAACTCGTGGCTGGAGCAAAACTTTTGTATGGGTCTTTGGGCAGCAGAAAACGACTAGGTCTCCCCGTCGGGGAATCGAACCCCGGTCTTCCGCGTGACAGGCGGAGATACTGTCCACTATACTAACGAGGAGTTGCAGAGACAGGTAGTCCTCGCCGATCAGTGCGACTGCAGCTCGCTGCAAACAGCCTTCCCATTTTCAGGAACGGCCTCGTGCGTCATTTTAGGCCATCGCTTCACAAGGAGCCAGTGCAGCCCAAAAAATCATCTAATACTATTTAAATATGAAGTGTCTGTATAAAAGGTGTTACGTTATTAAAGTAGAGAGCTTGTTTTTTAATAAAAAGCTTGGTAGGTCAGGTCAATAAGTTCATGCGTTTTTTGTTTCTTTTTCAGTGCCGGGTCCAAACAAAGACAGTTTCAGTTCTGAGAGTTTCACCTGCCAGCTGCTAATGTGTTGCGAGCATTCTTGCTGACCGCACAAGCCGGCATCCAGCCTACGTCCAACCGCCTGCGTTGGTGGTATAGTGGTGAGCATAGCTGCCTTCCAAGCAGTTGACCCGGGTTCGATTCCCGGCCAATGCATTGCCTTTTGTACGGCCAACTCCTTCTGTAACTCGTGGCTGGAGCAAAACTTTTCTATGGGTCTTTGGGCAGCAGTAAAGGACTAGGTCTCCCCGTCGGGGAATCGAACCCCGGTCTTCCGCGTGACAGGCGGAGATACTGTCCACTATACTAACGAGGAGTTGCAGCGACAGGTAGTCCTCCCCGATCAGCGCGACTGCAGCTCGCTGCAAACAGCCTTCCCATTTTCAGGAACGGCCTTGTGCGTCATTTTAGGCCATCGCTTCACAAGGAGCCAGTGCAGCCGAAAAAATCATCTAATACTATTTAAATATGAAGTGTCTGTATAAAAGGTGTTACGTTATTAAAGTAGAGAGCTTGTTTTTTAATAAAAAGCTTGGTAGGTCAGGTCAATAAGTTCATGCGTTTTTTGTTTCTTTTTCAGTGCCGGGTCCAAACAAAGACAGTTTCAGTTCTGAGAGTTTCACCTGCCAGCTGCTAATGTGTTGCGAGCATTCTTGCTGACCGCACAAGCCGGCATCCAGCCTACGTCCAACCGCCTGCGTTGGTGGTATAGTGGTGAGCATAGCTGCCTTCCAAGCAGTTGACCCGGGTTCGATTCCCGGCCAACGCATTGCCTTTTGTACGGCCAACTCCTTCTGTAACTCGTGGCTGGAGCAAAACTTTTGTATGGGTCTTTGGGCAGCAGTAAAGGACTAGGTCTCCACGTCGGGGAATCGAACCCCGGTCTTCCGCGTGACAGGCGGAGATACTGTCCACTATACTAACGAGGAGTTGCAGAGACAGGTAGTCCTCCCCGATCAGCGCGACTGCAGCTCGCTGCAAACAGCCTTTCCATTTTCAGGAACGGCCTCATTTTAGGCCATCGCTTCACAAGGAGCCAGTGCAGCCGAAAAAATCATCTAATACTATTTAAATATGAAGTGTCTGTATAAAAGGTGTTACGTTATTAAAGTAGAGAGCTTGTTTTTTAATAAAAAGCTTGGTAGGTCAGGTCAATAAGTTCATGCGTTTTTTGTTTCTTTTTCAGTGCCGGGTCCAAACAAAGACAGTTTCAGTTCTGAGAGTTTCACCTGCCAGCTGCTAATGTGTTGCGAGCATTCTTGCTGACCGCACAAGCCGGCATCCAGCCTACATCCAACCGCCTGTGTTGGTGGTATAGTGGTGAGCATAGCTGCCTTCCAAGCAGTTGACCCGGGTTCGATTCCCGGCCAACGCATTGCCTTTTGTACGGCCAACTCCTTCTGTAACTCGTGGCTGGAGCAAAACTTTTGTATGGGTCTTTGGGCAGCAGTAAAGGACTAGGTCTCCACGTCGGGGAATCGAACCCCGGTCTTCCGCGTGACAGGCGGAGATACTGTCCACTATACTAACGAGGAGTTGCAGAGACAGGTAGTCCTCCCCGATCAGCGCGACTGCAGCTCGCTGCAAACAGCCTTTCCATTTTCAGGAACGGCCTCATTTTAGGCCATCGCTTCACAAGGAGCCAGTGCAGCCGAAAAAATCATCTAATACTATTTAAATATGAAGTGTCTGTATAAAAGGTGTTACGTTATTAAAGTAGAGAGCTTGTTTTTTAATAAAAAGCTTGGTAGGTCAGGTCAATAAGTTCATGCGTTTTTTGTTTCTTTTTCAGTGCCGGGTCCAAACAAAGACAGTTTCAGTTCTGAGAGTTTCACCTGCCAGCTGCTAATGTGTTGCGAGCATTCTTGCTGACCGCACAAGCCGGCATCCAGCCTACGTCCAACCGCCTGCGTAGGTGGTATAGTGGTGAGCATAGCTGCCTTCCAAGCAGTTGACCCGGGTTCGATTCCCGGCCAACGCATTGCCTTTTGTGCGGCCAACTCCTTCTGTAACTCGTGGCTGGAGCAAAACTTTTGTATGGGTCTTTGGGCAGCAGTAAAGGACTAGGTCTCCCCGTCCGGGAATCGAACCCCGGTCTTCCGCGTGACAGGCGGAGATACTGTCCACTATACTAACGAGGAATTGCAGCGACAGGTAGTCCTCCCCGATCAGCGCGACTGCAGCTCGCTGCAAACAGCCTTCCCATTTTCAGGAACGGCCTTGTGCGTCATTTTAGGCCATCGCTTCACAAGGAGCCAGTGCAGCCGAAAAAATCATCTAATACTATTTAAATATGAAGTGTCTGTATAAAAGGTGTTACGTTATTAAAGTAGAGAGCTTGTTTTTTAATAAAAAGCTTGGTAGGTCAGGTCAATAAGTTCATGCGTTTTTTGTTTCTTTTTCAGTGCCGGGTCCAAACAAAGACAGTTTCAGTTCTGAGAGTTTCACCTGCCAGCTGCTAATGTGTTGCGAGCATTCTTGCTGACCGCACAAGCCGGCATCCAGCCTACGTCCAACCGCCTGCGTTGGTGGTATAGTGGTGAGCATAGCTGCCTTCCAAGCAGTTGACCCGGGTTTGATTCCCGGCCAACGCATTGCCTTTTGTACGGCCAACTCCTTCTGTAACTCGTGGCTGGAGCAAAACTTTTGTATGGGTCTTTGGGCAGCAGTAAAGGACTAGGTCTCCCCGTCGGGGAATCGAGCCCCGGTCTTCCGCGTGACAGGCGGAGATACTGTCCACTATACTAACGTGGAGTTGCAGAGACAGGTAGTCCTCCCCGATCAGCGCGACTGCAGCTCGCTGCAAACAGCCTTTCCATTTTCAGGAACGGCCTTGTGCGTCATTTTAGGCCATCGCTTCACAAGGAGCCAGTGCAGCCGAAAAAATCATCTAATACTATTTAAATATGAAGTGTCTGTATAAAAGGTGTTACGTTATTAAAGTAGAAAGCTTGTTTTTTAATAAAAAGCTTGGTAGGTCAGGTCAATAAGTTCATGCGTTTTTTGTTTCTTTTTCAGTGCCGGGTCCAAACAAAGACAGTTTCAGTTCTGAGAGTTTCACCTGCCAGCTGCTAATGTGTTGCGAGCATTCTTGCTGACCGCACAAGCCGGCATCCAGCCTACGTCCAACCGCCTGCGTTGGTGGTATAGTGGTGAGCATAGCTGCCTTCCAAGCAGTTGACCCGGGTTCGATTCCCGGCCAACGCATTGCCTTTTGTACGGCCAACTCCTTCTGTAACTCGTGGCTGGAGCAAAACTTTTGTATGGGTCTTTGGGCAGCAGTAAAGGAATAGGTCTCCCCGTCGGGGAATCGAACCCCGGTCTTCCGCGTGACAGGCGGAGATACTGTCCACTATACTAACGAGGATTTGCAGAGACAGGTAGTCCTCCCCGATCAGCGCGACTGCAGCTCGCTGCAAACAGCCTTCCCATTTTCAGGAACGGCCTTGTGCGTCATTTTAGGCATCGCTTCACAAGGAGCCAGTGCAGCCGAAAAAATCATCTAATACTATTTAAATATGAAGTGTCTGTATAAAAGGTGTTACGTTATTAAAGTAGAGAGCTTGTTTTTTAATAAAAAGCTTGGTAGGTCAGGTCAATAAGTTCATGCGTTTTTTGTTTCTTTTTCAGTGCCGGGTCCAAACAAAGACAGTTTCAGTTCTGAGAGTTTCACCTGCCAGCTGCTAATGTGTTGCGAGCATTCTTGCTGACCGCACAAGCCGGCATCCAGCCTACGTCCAACCGCCTGCGTTGGTGGTATAGTGGTGAGCATAGCTGCCTTCCAAGCAGTTGACCCGGGTTCGATTCCCGGCCAACGCATTGCCTTTTGTGCGGCCAACTCCTTCTGTAACTCGTGGCTGGAGCAAAACTTTTGTATGGGTCTTTGGGCAGCAGTAAAGGACTAGGTCTCTCCGTCGGGGAATCGAACCCCGGTCTTCCGCGTGACAGGCGGAGATACTGTCCACTATACTAACGAGGAATTGCAGCGACAGGTAGTCCTCCCCGATCAGCGCGACTGCAGCTCGCTGCAAACAGCCTTCCCATTTTCAGGAACGGCCTAGTGCGTCATTTTAGGCCATCGCTTCACAAGGAGCCAGTGCAGCCGAAAAAATCATCTAATACTATTTAAATATGAAGTGTCTGTATAAAAGGTGTTACGTTATTAAAGTAGAGAGCTTGTTTTTTAATAAAAAGCTTGGTAGGTCAGGTCAATAAGTTCATGCGTTTTTTGTTTCTTTTTCAGTGCCGGGTCCAAACAAAGACAGTTTCAGTTCTGAGAGTTTCACCTGCCAGCTGCTAATGTGTTGCGAGCATTCTTGCTGACCGCACAAGCCGGCATCCAGCCTACGTCCAACCGCCTGCGTTGGTGGTATAGTGGTGAGCATAGCTGCCTTCCAAGCAGTTGACCCGGGTTCGATTCCCGGCCAACGCATTGCCTTTTGTACGGCCAACTCCTTCTGTAACTCGTGGCTGGAGCAAAACTTTTGTATGGGTCTTTGGGCAGCAGTAAAGGACTAGGTCTCCCCGTCGGGGAATCGAACCCCGGTCTTCCGCGTGACAGGCGGAGATACTGTCCACTATAGTAACGAGGAGTTGCAGAGACAGGTAGTCCTCCCCGATCAGCGCGACTGCAGCTCGCTGCAAACAGCCTTTCCATTTTCAGGAACGGCCTTGTGCGTCATTTTAGGCCATCGCTTCACAAGGAGCCAGTGCAGCCGAAAAAATCATCTAATACTATTTAAATATGAAGTGTCTGTATAAAAGGTGTTACGTTATTAAAGTAGAGAGCTTGTTTTTTAATAAAAAGCTTGGTAGGTCAGGTCAATAAGTTCATGCGTTTTTTGTTTCTTTTTCAGTGCCGGGTCCAAACAAAGACAGTTTCAGTTCTGAGAGTTTCACCTGCCAGCTGCTAATGTGTTGCGAGCATTCTTGCTGACCGCACAAGCCGGCATCCAGCCTACGTCCAACCGCCTGCGTTGGTGGTATAGTGGTGAGCATAGCTGCCTTCCAAGCAGTTGACCCGGGTTCGATTCCCGGCCACGCATTGCCTTTTGTACGGCCAACTCCTTCTGTAACTCGTGGCTGGAGCAAAACTTTTGTATGGGTCTTTGGGCAGCAGTAAAGGACTAGGTCTCCCCGTCGGGGAATCGAACCCCGGTCTTCCGCATGACAGGCGGAGATACTGTCCACTATACTAACGAGGAGTTGCAGAGACAGGTAGTCCTCCCCGATCAGCGCGACTGCAGCTCGCTGCAAACAGCCTTTCCATTTTCAGGAACGGCCTTGTGCGTCATTTTAGGCCATCGCTTCACAAGGAGCCAGTGCAGCCGAAAAAATCATCTAATACTATTTAAATATGAAGTGTCTGTATAAAAGGTGTTACGTTATTAAAGTAGAGAGCTTGTTTTTTAATAAAAAGCTTGGTAGGTCAGGTCAATAAGTTCATGCGTTTTTTGTTTCTTTTTCAGTGCCGGGTCCAAACAAAGACAGTTTCAGTTCTGAGAGTTTCACCTGCCAGCTGCTAATGTGTTGCGAGCATTCTTGCTGACCGCACAAGCCGGCATCCAGCCTACGTCCAACCGCCTGCGTTGGTGGTATAGTGGTGAGCATAGCTGCCTTCCAAGCAGTTGACCCGGGTTCGATTCCCGGCCAACGCATTGCCTTTTGTACGGCCAACTCCTTCTGTAACTCGTGGCTGGAGCAAAACTTTTGTATGGGTCTTTGGGCAGCAGTAAAGGACTAGGTCTAACCGTCGGGGAATCGAACCCCGGTCTTCCGCGTGACAGGCGGAGATACTGTCCACTATACTAACGAGGAGTTGCAGAGACAGGTAGTCCTCCCCGATCAGCGCGACTGCAGCTCGCTGCAAACAGCCTTCCCATTTTCAGGAACGGCCTCATTTTAGGCCATTGCTTCACAAGGAGCCAGTGCAGCCGAAAAAATCATCTAATACTATTTAAATATGAAGTGTCTGTATAAAAGGTGTTACGTTATTAAAGTAGAGAGCTTGTTTTTTAATAAAAAGCTTGGTAGGTCAGGTCAATAAGTTCATGCGTTTTTTGTTTCTTTTTCAGTGCCGGGTCCAAACAAAGACAGTTTCAGTTCTGAGAGTTTCACCTGCCAGCTGCTAATGTGTTGCGAGCATTCTTGCTGACCGCACAAGCCGGCATCCAGCCTACGTCCAACCGCCTGCGTAGGTGGTATAGTGGTGAGCATAGCTGCCTTCCAAGCAGTTGACCCGGGTTCGATTCCCGGCCAACGCATTGCCTTTTGTGCGGCCAACTCCTTCTGTAACTCGTGGCTGGAGCAAAACTTTTGTATGGGTCTTTGGGCAGCAGTAAAGGACTAGGTCTCCCCGTCCGGGAATCGAACCCCGGTCTTCCGCGTGACAGGCGGAGATACTGTCCACTATACTAACGAGGAATTGCAGCGACAGGTAGTCCTCCCCGATCAGCGCGACTGCAGCTCGCTGCAAACAGCCTTCCCATTTTCAGGAACGGCCTTGTGCGTCATTTTAGGCCATCGCTTCACAAGGAGCCAGTGCAGCCGAAAAAATCATCTAATACTATTTAAATATGAAGTGTCTGTATAAAAGGTGTTACGTTATTAAAGTAGAGAGCTTGTTTTTTAATAAAAAGCTTGGTAGGTCAGGTCAATAAGTTCATGCGTTTTTTGTTTCTTTTTCAGTGCCGGGTCCAAACAAAGACAGTTTCAGTTCTGAGAGTTTCACCTGCCAGTTGCTAATGTGTTGCGAGCATTCTTGCTGACCGCACAAGCCGGCATCCAGCCTACGTCCAACCGCCTGCGTTGGTGGTATAGTGGTGAGCATAGCTGCCTTCCAAGCAGTTGACCCGGGTTCGATTCCCGGCCAACGCATTGCCTTTTGTACGGCCAACTCCTTCTGTAACTCGTGGCTGGAGCAAAACTTTTGTATGGGTCTTTGGGCAGCAGTAAAGGACTAGGTCTCCCCGTCGGGGAATCGAACCCCGGTCTTCCGCATGACAGGCGGAGATACTGTCCACTATACTAACGTGGAGTTGCAGAGACAGGTAGTCCTCCCCGATCAGCGCGACTGCAGCTCGCTGCAAACAGCCTTTCCATTTTCAGGAACGGCCTTGTGCGTCATTTTAGGCCATCGCTTCACAAGGAGCCAGTGCAGCCGAAAAAATCATCTAATACTATTTAAATATGAAGTGTCTGTATAAAAGGTGTTACGTTATTAAAGTAGAGAGCTTGTTTTTTAATAAAAAGCTTGGTAGGTCAGGTCAATAAGTTCATGCGTTTTTTGTTTCTTTTTCAGAGCCGGGTCCAAACAAAGACAGTTTCAGTTCTGAGAGTTTCACCTGCCAGCTGCTAATGTGTTGCGAGCATTCTTGCTGACCGCACAAGCCGGCATCCAGCCTACGTCCAACCGCCTGCGTTGGTGGTATAGTGGTGAGCATAGCTGCCTTCCAAGCAGTTGACCCGGGTTCGATTCCCGGCCAACGCATTGCCTTTTGTACGGCCAACTCCTTCTGTAACTCGTGGCTGGAGCAAAACTTTTGTATGGGTCTTTGGGCAGCAGTAAAGGAATAGGTCTCCCCGTCGGGGAATCGAACCCCGGTCTTCCGCGTGACAGGCGGAGATACTGTCCACTATACTAACGAGGATTTGCAGAGACAGGTAGTCCTCCCCGATCAGCGCGACTGCAGCTCGCTGCAAACAGCCTTCCCATTTTCAGGAACGGCCTTGTGCGTCATTTTAGGCCATCGCTTCACAAGGAGCCAGTGCAGCCGAAAAAATCATCTAATACTATTTAAATATGAAGTGTCTGTATAAAAGGTGTTACGTTATTAAAGTAGAGAGCTTGTTTTTTAATAAAAAGCTTGGTAGGTCAGGTCAATAAGTTCATGCGTTTTTTGTTTCTTTTTCAGTGCCGGGTCCAAACAAAGACAGTTTCAGTTCTGAGAGTTTCACCTGCCAGCTGCTAATGTGTTGCGAGCATTCTTGCTGACCGCACAAGCCGGCATCCAGCCTACGTCCAACTGCCTGCGTTGGTGGTATAGTGGTGAGCATAGCTGCCTTCCAAGCAGTTGACCCGGGTTCGATTCCCGGCCAACGCATTGCCTTTTGTGCGGCCAACTCCTTCTGTAACTCGTGGCTGGAGCAAAACTTTTGTATGGGTCTTTGGGCAGCAGTAAAGGACTAGGTCTCCCCGTCGGGGAATCGAACCCCGGTCTTCCGCGTGACAGGCGGAGATACTGTCCACTATACTAACGAGGAATTGCAGCGACAGATAGTCCTCCCCGATCAGCGCGACTGAAGCTCGCTGCAAACAGCCTTCCCATTTTCAGGAACGGCCTTGTGCGTCATTTTAGGCCATCGCTTCACAAGGAGCCAGTGCAGCCGAAAAAATCATCTAATACTATTTAAATATGAAGTGTCTGTATAAAAGGTGTTACGTTATTAAAGTAGAGAGCTTGTTTTTTAATAAAAAGCTTGGTAGGTCAGGTCAATAAGTTCATGCGTTTTTTGTTTCTTTTTCAGTGCCGGGTCCAAACAAAGACAGTTTCAGTTCTGAGAGTTTCACCTGCCAGCTGCTAATGTGTTGCGAGCATTCTTGCTGACCGCACAAGCCGGCATCCAGCCTACGTCCAACCGCCTGCGTTGGTGGTATAGTGGTGAGCATAGCTGCCTTCCAAGCAGTTGACCCGGGTTCAATTCCCGGCCAACGCATTGCCTTTTGTGCGGCCAACTCCTTCTGTAACTCGTGGCTGGAGCAAAACTTTTGTATGGGTCTTTGGGCAGCAGTAAAGGACTAGGTCTCCCCGTCGGGGAATCGAACCCCGGTCTTCCGCGTGACAGGCGGAGATACTGTCCACTATACTAACGAGGAATTGCAGCGACAGGTAGTCCTCCCCGATCAGCGCGACTGCAGCTCGCTGCAAACAGCCTTCCCATTTTCAGGAACGGCCTAGTGCGTCATTTTAGGCCATCGCTTCACAAGGAGCCAGTGCAGCCGAAAAAATCATCTAATACTATTTAAATATGAAGTGTCTGTATAAAAGGTGTTACGTTATTAAAGTAGAGAGCTTGTTTTTTAATAAAAAGCTTGGTAGGTCAGGTCAATAAGTTCATGCGTTTTTTGTTTCTTTTTCAGTGCCGGGTTCAAACAAAGACAGTTTCAGTTCTGAGAGTTTCACCTGCCAGCTGCTAATGTGTTGCGAGCATTCTTGCTGACCGCACAAGCCGGCATCCAGCCTACGTCCAACCGCCTGCGTTGGTGGTATAGTGGTGAGCATAGCTGCCTTCCAAGCAGTTGACCCGGGTTCGATTCCCGGCCAACGCATTGCCTTTTGTACGGCCAACTCCTTCTGTAACTCGTGGCTGGAGCAAAACTTTTGTATGGGTCTTTGGGCAGCAGTAAAGGACTAGGTCTCCCCGTCGGGGAATCGAACCCCGGTCTTCCGCGTGACAGGCGGAGATACTGTCCACTATAGTAACGAGGAGTTGCAGAGACAGGTAGTCCTCCCCGATCAGCGCGACTGCAGCTCGCTGCAAACAGCCTTTCCATTTTCAGGAACGGCCTTGTGCGTCATTTTAGGCCATCGCTTCACAAGGAGCCAGTGCAGCCGAAAAAATCATCTAATACTATTTAAATATGAAGTGTCTGTATAAAAGGTGTTACGTTATTAAAGTAGAGAGCTTGTTTTTTAATAAAAAGCTTGGTAGGTCAGGTCAATAAGTTCATGCGTTTTTTGTTTCTTTTTCAGTGCCGGGTCCAAACAAAGACAGTTTCAGTTCTGAGAGTTTCACCTGCCAGCTGCTAATGTGTTGCGAGCATTCTTGCTGACCGCACAAGCCGGCATCCAGCCTACGTCCAACCGCCTGCGTTGGTGGTATAGTGGTGAGCATAGCTGCCTTCCAAGCAGTTGACCCGGGTTCGATTCCCGGCCACGCATTGCCTTTTGTACGGCCAACTCCTTCTGTAACTCGTGGCTGGAGCAAAACTTTTGTATGGGTCTTTGGGCAGCAGTAAAGGACTAGGTCTCCCCGTCGGGGAATCGAACCCCGGTCTTCCGCATGACAGGCGGAGATACTGTCCACTATACTAACGAGGAGTTGCAGAGACAGGTAGTCCTCCCCGATCAGCGCGACTGCAGCTCGCTGCAAACAGCCTTTCCATTTTCAGGAACGGCCTTGTGCGTCATTTTAGGCCATCGCTTCACAAGGAGCCAGTGCAGCCGAAAAAATCATCTAATACTATTTAAATATGAAGTGTCTGTATAAAAGGTGTTACGTTATTAAAGTAGAGAGCTTGTTTTTTAATAAAAAGCTTGGTAGGTCAGGTCAATAAGTTCATGCGTTTTTTGTTTCTTTTTCAGTGCCGGGTCCAAACAAAGACAGTTTCAGTTCTGAGAGTTTCACCTGCCAGCTGCTAATGTGTTGCGAGCATTCTTGCTGACCGCACAAGCCGGCATCCAGCCTACGTCCAACCGCCTGCGTTGGTGGTATAGTGGTGAGCATAGCTGCCTTCCAAGCAGTTGACCCGGGTTCGATTCCCGGCCAACGCATTGCCTTTTGTACGGCCAACTCCTTCTGTAACTCGTGGCTGGAGCAAAACTTTTGTATGGGTCTTTGGGCAGCAGTAAAGGACTAGGTCTAACCGTCGGGGAATCGAACCCCGGTCTTCCGCGTGACAGGCGGAGATACTGTCCACTATACTAACGAGGAGTTGCAGAGACAGGTAGTCCTCCCCGATCAGCGCGACTGCAGCTCGCTGCAAACAGCCTTCCCATTTTCAGGAACGGCCTCATTTTAGGCCATTGCTTCACAAGGAGCCAGTGCAGCCGAAAAAATCATCTAATACTATTTAAATATGAAGTGTCTGTATAAAAGGTGTTACGTTATTAAAGTAGAGAGCTTGTTTTTTAATAAAAAGCTTGGTAGGTCAGGTCAATAAGTTCATGCGTTTTTTGTTTCTTTTTCAGTGCCGGGTCCAAACAAAGACAGTTTCAGTTCTGAGAGTTTCACCTGCCAGCTGCTAATGTGTTGCGAGCATTCTTGCTGACCGCACAAGCCGGCATCCAGCCTACGTCCAACCGCCTGCGTAGGTGGTATAGTGGTGAGCATAGCTGCCTTCCAAGCAGTTGACCCGGGTTCGATTCCCGGCCAACGCATTGCCTTTTGTGCGGCCAACTCCTTCTGTAACTCGTGGCTGGAGCAAAACTTTTGTATGGGTCTTTGGGCAGCAGTAAAGGACTAGGTCTCCCCGTCCGGGAATCGAACCCCGGTCTTCCGCGTGACAGGCGGAGATACTGTCCACTATACTAACGAGGAATTGCAGCGACAGGTAGTCCTCCCCGATCAGCGCGACTGCAGCTCGCTGCAAACAGCCTTCCCATTTTCAGGAACGGCCTTGTGCGTCATTTTAGGCCATCGCTTCACAAGGAGCCAGTGCAGCCGAAAAAATCATCTAATACTATTTAAATATGAAGTGTCTGTATAAAAGGTGTTACGTTATTAAAGTAGAGAGCTTGTTTTTTAATAAAAAGCTTGGTAGGTCAGGTCAATAAGTTCATGCGTTTTTTGTTTCTTTTTCAGTGCCGGGTCCAAACAAAGACAGTTTCAGTTCTGAGAGTTTCACCTGCCAGCTGCTAATGTGTTGCGAGCATTCTTGCTGACCGCACAAGCCGGCATCCAGCCTACGTCCAACCGCCTGCGTTGGTGGTATAGTGGTGAGCATAGCTGCCTTCCAAGCAGTTGACCCGGGTTCGATTCCCGGCCAACGCATTGCCTTTTGTACGGCCAACTCCTTCTGTAACTCGTGGCTGGAGCAAAACTTTTGTATGGGTCTTTGGGCAGCAGTAAAGGACTAGGTCTCCCCGTCGGGGAATCGAACCCCGGTCTTCCGCATGACAGGCGGAGATACTGTCCACTATACTAACGTGGAGTTGCAGAGACAGGTAGTCCTCCCCGATCAGCGCGACTGCAGCTCGCTGCAAACAGCCTTTCCATTTTCAGGAACGGCCTTGTGCGTCATTTTAGGCCATCGCTTCACAAGGAGCCAGTGCAGCCGAAAAAATCATCTAATTCTATTTAAATATGAAGTGTCTGTATAAAAGGTGTTACGTTATTAAAGTAGAGAGCTTGTTTTTTAATAAAAAGCTTGGTAGGTCAGGTCAATAAGTTCATGCGTTTTTTGTTTCTTTTTCAGTGCCGGGTCCAAACAAAGACAGTTTCAGTTCTGAGAGTTTCACCTGCCAGCTGCTAATGTGTTGCGAGCATTCTTGCTGACCGCACAAGCCGGCATCCAGCCTACGTCCAACCGCCTGCGTTGGTGGTATAGTGGTGAGCATAGCTGCCTTCCAAGCAGTTGACCCGGGTTCGATTCCCGGCCAACGCATTGCCTTTTGTACGGCCAACTCCTTCTGTAACTCGTGGCTGGAGCAAAACTTTTGTATGGGTCTTTGGGCAGCAGTAAAGGAATAGGTCTCCCCGTCGGGGAATCGAACCCCGGTCTTCCGCGTGACAGGCGGAGATACTGTCCACTATACTAACGAGGATTTGCAGAGACAGGTAGTCCTCCCCGATCAGCGCGACTGCAGCTCGCTGCAAACAGCCTTCCCATTTTCAGGAACGGCCTCGTGCGTCATTTTAGGCCATCGCTTCACAAGGAGCCAGTGCAGCCCAAAAAATCATCTAATACTATTTAAATATGAAGTGTCTGTATAAAAGGTGTTACGTTATTAAAGTAGAGAGCTTGTTTTTTAATAAAAAGCTTGGTAGGTCAGGTCAATAAGTTCATGCGTTTTTTGTTTCTTTTTCAGTGCCGGGTCCAAACAAAGACAGTTTCAGTTCTGAGAGTTTCACCTGCCAGCTGCTAATGTGTTGCGAGCATTCTTGCTGACCGCACAAGGCGGCATCCAGCCTACGTCCAACCGCCTGCGTTGGTGGTATAGTGGTGAGCATAGCTGCCTTCCAAGCAGTTGACCCGGGTTCGATTCCCCGCCAGCGCATTGCCTTTTGTACGGCCAACTCCTTCTGTAACTCGTGGCTGGAGCAAAACTTTTGTATGGGTCTTTGGGCAGCAGTAAAGGACTAGGTCTCCCCGTCGGGGAATCGAACCCCGGTCTTCCGCGTGACAGGCGGAGATACTGTCCACTATACTAACGAGGAGTTGCAGAGACAGGTAGTCCTCCCAGATCAGTGCGACTGCAGCTCGCTGCAAACAGCCTTCCCATTTTCAGGAACGGCCTCATTTTAGGCCATCGCTTCACAAGGAGCCAGTGCAGCCCAAAAAATCATCTAATACTATTTAAATATGAAGTGTCTGTATAAAAGGTGTTACGGTATTAAAGTAGAGAGCTTGTTTTTTAATAAAAAGCTTGGTAGGTCAGGTCAATAAGTTCATGCGTTTTTTGTTTCTTTTTCAGTGCCGGGTCCAAACAAAGACAGTTTCAGTTCTGAGAGTTTCACCTGCCAGCTGCTAATGTGTTGCGAGCATACTTGCTGACCGCACAAGCCGGCATCCAGCCTACGTCCAACCGCCTGCATTGGTGGTATAGTGGTGAGCATAGCTGCCTTCCAAGCAGTTGACCCGGGTTCGATTCCCGGCCAACGCATTACCTTTTGTACGGCCAACTCCTTCTGTAACTCGTGGCTGGAGCAAAACTTTTGTATGGGTCTTTGGGCAGCAGTAAAGGACTAGGTCTCCCCGTCGGGGAATCGAACCCCGGTCTTCCGCGTGACAGGCGGAGATACTGTCCACTATACTAACGAGGAGTTGCAGAGACAGGTAGTCCTCCCCGATCAGCGCGACTGCAGCTCGCTGCAAACAGCCTTCCCATTTTCAGGAACGGCCTCATTTTAGGCCATTGCTTCACAAGGAGCCAGTGCAGCCGAAAAAATCATCTAATACTATTTAAATATGAAGTGTCTGTATAAAAGGTGTTACGTTATTAAAGTAGAGAGCTTGTTTTTTAATAAAAAGCTTGGTAGGTCAGGTCAATAAGTTCATGCGTTTTTTGTTTCTTTTTCAGTGCCGGGTCCAAACAAAGACAGTTTCAGTTCTGAGAGTTTCACCTGCCAGCTGCTAATGTGTTGCGAGCATTCTTGCTGACCGCACAAGCCGGCATCCAGCCTACGTCCAACCGCCTGCGTTGGTGGTATAGTGGTGAGCATAGCTGCCTTCCAAGCAGTTGACCCGGGTTCGATTCCCGGCCAACGCATTGCCTTTTGTACGGCCAACTCCTTCTGTAACTCGTGGCTGGAGCAAAACTTTTGTATGGGTCTTTGGGCAGCAGTAAAGGAATAGGTCTCCCCGTCGGGGAATCGAACCCTGGTCTTCCGCGTGACAGGCGGAGATACTGTCCACTATACTAACGAGGATTTGCAGAGACAGGTAGTCCTCCCCGATCAGCGCGACTGCAGCTCGCTGCAAACAGCCTTCCCATTTTCAGGAACGGCCTTGTGCGTCATTTTAGGCCATCGCTTCACAAGGAGCCAGTGCAGCCGAAAAAATCATCTAATACTATTTAAATATGAAGTGTCTGTATAAAAGGTGTTACGTTATTAAAGTAGAGAGCTTGTTTTTTAATAAAAAGCTTGGTAGGTCAGGTCAATAAGTTCATGCGTTTTTTGTTTCTTTTTCAGTGCCGGGTCCAAACAAAGACAGTTTCAGTTCTGAGAGTTTCACCTGCCAGCTGCTAATGTGTTGCGAGCATTCTTGCTGACCGCACAAGCCGGCATCCAGCCTACGTCCAACCGCCTGCGTTGGTGGTATAGTGGTGAGCATAGCTGCCTTCCAAGCAGTTGACCCGGGTTCGATTCCCGGCCAACGCATTGCCTTTTGTGCGGCCAACTCCTTCTGTAACTCGTGGCTGGAGCAAAACTTTTGTATGGGTCTTTGGGCAGCAGTAAAGGACTAGGTCTCCCCGTCGGGGAATCGAACCCCGGTCTTCCGCGTGACAGGCGGAGATACTGTCCACTATACTAACGAGGAATTGCAGCGACAGGTAGTCCTCCCCGATCAGCGCGACTGCAGCTCGCTGCAAACAGCCTTCCCATTTTCAGGAACGGCCTTGTGCGTCATTTTAGGCCATCGCTTCACAAGGAGCCAGTGCAGCCGAAAAAATCATCTAATACTATTTAAATATGAAGTGTCTGTATAAAAGGTGTTACGTTATTAAAGTAGAGAGCTTGTTTTTTAATAAAAAGCTTGGTAGGTCAGGTCAATAAGTTCATGCGTTTTTTGTTTCTTTTTCAGTGCCGGGTCCAAACAAAGACAGTTTCAGTTCTGAGAGTTTCACCTGCCAGCTGCTAATGTGTTGCGAGCATTCTTGCTGACCGCACAAGCCGGCATCCAGCCTACGTCCAACCGCCTGCGTTGGTGGTATAGTGGTGAGCATAGCTGCCTTCCAAGCAGTTGACCCGGGTTCGATTCCCGGCCAACGCATTGCCTTTTGTGCGGCCAACTCCTTCTGTAACTCGTGGCTGGAGCAAAACTTTTGTATGGGTCTTTGGGCAGCAGTAAAGGACTAGGTCTCCCCGTCGGGGAATCGAACCCCGGTCTTCCGCGTGACAGGCGGAGATACTGTCCACTATACTAACGAGGAATTGCAGCGACAGGTAGTCCTCCCCGATCAGCGCGACTGCAGCTCGCTGCAAACAGCCTTCCCATTTTCAGGAACGGCCTAGTGCGTCATTTTAGGCCATCGCTTCACAAGGAGCCAGTGCAGCCGAAAAAATCATCTAATACTATTTAAATATGAAGTGTCTGTATAAAAGGTGTTACGTTATTAAAGTAGAGAGCTTGTTTTTTAATAAAAAGCTTGGTAGGTCAGGTCAATAAGTTCATGCGTTTTTTGTTTCTTTTTCAGTGCCGGGTCCAAACAAAGACAGTTTCAGTTCTGAGAGTTTCACCTGCCAGCTGCTAATGTGTTGCGAGCATTCTTGCTGACCGCACAAGCCGGCATCCAGCCTACGTCCAACCGCCTGCGTTGGTGGTATAGTGGTGAGCATAGCTGCCTTCCAAGCAGTTGACCCGGGTTCGATTCCCGGCCAACGCATTGCCTTTTGTACGGCCAACTCCTTCTGTAACTCGTGGCTGGAGCAAAACTTTTGTATGGGTCTTTGGGCAGCAGTAAAGGACTAGGTCTCCCCGTCGGGGAATCGAACCCCGGTCTTCCGCGTGACAGGCGGAGATACTGTCCACTATAGTAACGAGGAGTTGCAGAGACAGGTAGTCCTCCCCGATCAGCGCGACTGCAGCTCGCTGCAAACAGCCTTTCCATTTTCAGGAACGGCCTTGTGCGTCATTTTAGGCCATCGCTTCACAAGGAGCCAGTGCAGCCGAAAAAATCATCTAATACTATTTAAATATGAAGTGTCTGTATAAAAGGTGTTACGTTATTAAAGTAGAGAGCTTGTTTTTTAATAAAAAGCTTGGTAGGTCAGGTCAATAAGTTCATGCGTTTTTTGTTTCTTTTTCAGTGCCGGGTCCAAACAAAGACAGTTTCAGTTCTGAGAGTTTCACCTGCCAGCTGCTAATGTGTTGCGAGCATTCTTGCTGACCGCACAAGCCGGCATCCAGCCTACGTCCAACCGCCTGCGTTGGTGGTATAGTGGTGAGCATAGCTGCCTTCCAAGCAGTTGACCCGGGTTCGATTCCCGGCCAACGCATTGCCTTTTGTACGGCCAACTCCTTCTGTAACTCGTGGCTGGAGCAAAACTTTTGTATGGGTCTTTGGGCAGCAGTAAAGGACTAGGTCTAACCGTCGGGGAATCGAACCCCGGTCTTCCGCGTGACAGGCGGAGATACTGTCCACTATACTAACGAGGAGTTGCAGAGACAGGTAGTCCTCCCCGATCAGCGCGACTGCAGCTCGCTGCAAACAGCCTTCCCATTTTCAGGAACGGCCTCATTTTAGGCCATTGCTTCACAAGGAGCCAGTGCAGCCGAAAAAATCATCTAATACTATTTAAATATGAAGTGTCTGTATAAAAGGTGTTACGTTATTAAAGTAGAGAGCTTGTTTTTTAATAAAAAGCTTGGTAGGTCAGGTCAATAAGTTCATGCGTTTTTTGTTTCTTTTTCAGTGCCGGGTCCAAACAAAGACAGTTTCAGTTCTGAGAGTTTCACCTGCCAGCTGCTAATGTGTTGCGAGCATTCTTGCTGACCGCACAAGCCGGCATCCAGCCTACGTCCAACCGCCTGCGTAGGTGGTATAGTGGTGAGCATAGCTGCCTTCCAAGCAGTTGACCCGGGTTCGATTCCCGGCCAACGCATTGCCTTTTGTGCGGCCAACTCCTTCTGTAACTCGTGGCTGGAGCAAAACTTTTGTATGGGTCTTTGGGCAGCAGTAAAGGACTAGGTCTCCCCGTCCGGGAATCGAACCCCGGTCTTCCGCGTGACAGGCGGAGATACTGTCCACTATACTAACGAGGAATTGCAGCGACAGGTAGTCCTCCCCGATCAGCGCGACTGCAGCTCGCTGCAAACAGCCTTCCCATTTTCAGGAACGGCCTTGTGCGTCATTTTAGGCCATCGCTTCACAAGGAGCCAGTGCAGCCGAAAAAATCATCTAATACTATTTAAATATGAAGTGTCTGTATAAAAGGTGTTACGTTATTAAAGTAGAGAGCTTGTTTTTTAATAAAAAGCTTGGTAGGTCAGGTCAATAAGTTCATGCGTTTTTTGTTTCTTTTTCAGTGCCGGGTCCAAACAAAGACAGTTTCAGTTCTGAGAGTTTCACCTGCCAGCTGCTAATGTGTTGCGAGCATTCTTGCTGACCGCACAAGCCGGCATCCAGCCTACGTCCAACCGCCTGCGTTGGTGGTATAGTGGTGAGCATAGCTGCCTTCCAAGCAGTTGACCCGGGTTCGATTCCCGGCCAACGCATTGCCTTTTGTACGGCCAACTCCTTCTGTAACTCGTGGCTGGAGCAAAACTTTTGTATGGGTCTTTGGGCAGCAGTAAAGGACTAGGTCTCCCCGTCGGGGAATCGAACCCCGGTCTTCCGCATGACAGGCGGAGATACTGTCCACTATACTAACGTGGAGTTGCAGAGACAGGTAGTCCTCCCCGATCAGCGCGACTGCAGCTCGCTGCAAACAGCCTTTCCATTTTCAGGAACGGCCTTGTGCGTCATTTTAGGCCATCGCTTCACAAGGAGCCAGTGCAGCCGAAAAAATCATCTAATACTATTTAAATATGAAGTGTCTGTATAAAAGGTGTTACGTTATTAAAGTAGAGAGCTTGTTTTTTAATAAAAAGCTTGGTAGGTCAGGTCAATAAGTTCATGCGTTTTTTGTTTCTTTTTCAGTGCCGGGTCCAAACAAAGACAGTTTCAGTTCTGAGAGTTTCACCTGCCAGCTGCTAATGTGTTGCGAGCATTCTTGCTGACCGCACAAGCCGGCATCCAGCCTACGTCCAACCGCCTGCGTTGGTGGTATAGTGGTGAGCATAGCTGCCTTCCAAGCAGTTGACCCGGGTTCGATTCCCGGCCAACGCATTGCCTTTTGTACGGCCAACTCCTTCTGTAACTCGTGGCTGGAGCAAAACTTTTGTATGGGTCTTTGGGCAGCAATAAAGGAATAGGTCTCCCCGTCGGGGAATCGAACCCCGGTCTTCCGCGTGACAGGCGGAGATACTGTCCACTATACTAACGAGGATTTGCAGAGACAGGTAGTCCTCCCCGATCAGCGCGACTGCAGCTCGCTGCAAACAGCCTTCCCATTTTCAGGAACGGCCTCATTTTAGGCCATTGCTTCACAAGGAGCCAGTGCAGCCGAAAAAATCATCTAATACTATTTAAATATGAAGTGTCTGTATAAAAGGTGTTACGTTATTAAAGTAGAGAGCTTGTTTTTTAATAAAAAGCTTGGTAGGTCAGGTCAATAAGTTCATGCGTTTTTTGTTTCTTTTTCTGTGCCGGGTCCAAACAAAGAGAGATTCAGTTCTGAGAGTTTCACCTGCCAGCTGCTAATGTGTTGCGAGCATTCTTGCTGACCGCACAAGCCGGCATCCAGCCGCCTGCGTTGGTGGTATAGTGGTGAGCATAGCTGCCTTCCAAGCAGTTGACCCGGGTTCGATTCCCGGCCAACGCATTGCCTTTTGTACGGCCAACTCCTTCTGTAACTCGTGGCTGGAGCAAAACTTTTGTATGGGTCTTTGGGCAGCAGTAAAGGAATAGGTCTCCCCGTCGGGGAATCGAACCCCGGTCTTCCGCGTGACAGGCGGAGATACTGTCCACTATACTAACGAGGATTTGCAGAGATAGGTAGTCCTCCCCGATCAGCGCGACTGCAGCTCGCTGCAAACAGCCTTCCCATTTTCAGGAACGGCCTTGTGCGTCATTTTAGGCCATCGCTTCACAAGGAGCCAGTGCAGCCGAAAAAATCATCTAATACTATTTAAATATGAAGTGTCTGTATAAAAGGTGTTACGTTATTAAAGTAGAGAGCTTGTTTTTTAATAAAAAGCTTGGTAGGTCAGGTCAATAAGTTCATGCGTTTTTTGTTTCTTTTTCAGTGCCGGGTCCAAACAAAGACAGTTTCAGTTCTGAGAGTTTCACCTGCCAGCTGCTAATGTGTTGCGAGCATTCTTGCTGACCGCACAAGCCGGCATCCAGCCGCCTGCGTTGGTGGTATAGTGGTGAGCATAGCTGCCTTCCAAGCAGTTGACCCGGGTTCGATTCCCGGCCAACGCATTGCCTTTTGTACGGCCAACTCCTTCTGTAAGTCGTGGCTGGAACAAAACTTTTGTATGGGTCTTTGGGCAGCAGTAAAGGACTAGGTCTCCACGTCGGGGAATCGAACCCCGGTCTTCCGCGTGACAGGCGGAGATACTGTCCACTATACTAACGAGGAGTTGCAGAGACAGGTAGTCCTCCCCGATCAGCGCGACTGCAGCTCGCTGCAAACAGCCTTTCCATTTTCAGGAACGGCCTCATTTTAGGCCATCGCTTCACAAGGAGCCAGTGCAGCCGAAAAAATCATCTAATACTATTTAAATATGAAGTGTCTGTATAAAAGGTGTTACGTTATTAAAGTAGAGAGCTTGTTTTTTAATAAAAAGCTTGGTAGGTCAGGTCAATAAGTTCATGCGTTTTTTGTTTCTTTTTCAGAGCCGGGTCCAAACAAAGACAGTTTCAGTTCTGAGAGTTTCACCTGCCAGCTGCTAATGTGTTGCGAGCATTCTTGCTGACCGCACAAGCCGGCATCCAGCCTACGTCCAACCGCCTGCGTTGGTGGTATAGTGGTGAGCATAGCTGCCTTCCAAGCAGTTGACCCGGGTTCGATTCCCGGCCAACGCATTGCCTTTTGTACGGCCAACTCCTTCTGTAACTCGTGGCTGGAGCAAAACTTTTGTATGGGTCTTTGGGCAGCAGTAAAGGACTAGGTCTAACCGTCGGGGAATCGAACCCCGGTCTTCCGCGTGACAGGCGGAGATACTGTCCACTATACTAACGAGGAGTTGCAGAGACAGTTAGTCCTCCCCGATCAGCGCGACTGCAGCTCGCTGCAAACAGCCTTCCCATTTTCAGGAACGGCCTCATTTTAGGCCATTGCTTCACAAGGAGCCAGTGCAGCCGAAAAAATCATCTAATACTATTTAAATATGAAGTGTCTGTATAAAAGGTGTTACGTTATTAAAGTAGAGAGCTTGTTTTTTAATAAAAAGCTTGGTAGGTCAGGTCAATAAGTTCATGCGTTTTTTGTTTCTTTTTCTGTGCCGGGTCCAAACAAAGAGAGATTCAGTTCTGAGAGTTTCACCTGCCAGCTGCTAATGTGTTGCGAGCATTCTTGCTGACCGCACAAGCCGGCATCCAGCCGCCTGCGTTGGTGGTATAGTGGTGAGCATAGCTGCCTTCCAAGCAGTTGACCCGGGTTCAATTCCCGGCCAACGCATTGCCTTTTGTACGGCCAACTCCTTCTGTAACTCGTGGCTGGAGCAAAACTTTTGTATGGGTCTTTGGGCAGCAGAAAAGGACTAGGTCTCCCCGTCGGGGAATCGAACCCCGGTCTTCCGCGTGACAGGCGGACATACTGTCCACTATACTAACGAGGAGTTGCAGAGACAGGTAGTCCTCGCCGATCAGTGCGACTGCAGCTCGCTGCAAACAGCCTTCCCATTTTCAGGAACGGCCTCGTGCGTCATTTTAGGCCATCGCTTCACAAGGAGCCAGTGCAGCCCAAAAAATCATCTAATACTATTTAAATATGAAGTGTCTGTATAAAAGGTGTTACGTTATTAAAGTAGAGAGCTTGTTTTTTAATAAAAAGCTTGGTAGGTCAGGTCAATAAGTTCATGCGTTTTTTGTTTCTTTTTCAGTGCCGGGTCCAAACAAAGACAGTTTCAGTTCTGAGAGTTTCACCTGCCAGCTGCTAATGTGTTGCGAGCATTCTTGCTGACCGCACAAGCCGGCATCCAGCCTACGTCCAACCGCCTGCGTTGGTGGTATAGTGGTGAGCATAGCTGCCTTCCAAGCAGTTGACCCGGGTTCGATTCCCGGCCAACGCATTGCCTTTTGTACGGCCAACTCCTTCTGTAACTCGTGGCTGGAGCAAAACTTTTGTATGGGTCTTTGGGCAGCAGTAAAGGACTAGGTCTCCCCGTCGGGGAATCGAACCCCGGTCTTCCGCATGACAGGCGGAGATACTGTCCACTATACTAACGAGGAGTTGCAGAGACAGGTAGTCCTCCCCGATCAGCGCGACTGCAGCTCGCTGCAAACAGCCTTTCCATTTTCAGGAACGGCCTTGTGCGTCATTTTAGGCCATCGCTTCACAAGGAGCCAGTGCAGCCGAAAAAATCATCTAATACTATTTAAATATGAAGTGTCTGTATAAAAGGTGTTACGTTATTAAAGTAGAGAGCTTGTTTTTTAATAAAAAGCTTGGTAGGTCAGGTCAATAAGTTCATGCGTTTTTTGTTTCTTTTTCAGTGCCGGGTCCAAACAAAGACAGTTTCAGTTCTGAGAGTTTCACCTGCCAGCTGCTAATGTGTTGCGAGCATTCTTGCTGACCGCACAAGCCGGCATCCAGCCTACGTCCAACCGCCTGCGTTGGTGGTATAGTGGTGAGCATAGCTGCCTTCCAAGCAGTTGACCCGGGTTCGATTCCCGGCCACGCATTGCCTTTTGTACGGCCAACTCCTTCTGTAACTCGTGGCTGGAGCAAAACTTTTGTATGGGTCTTTGGGCAGCAGTAAAGGACTAGGTCTCCCCGTCGGGGAATCGAACCCCGGTCTTCCGCATGACAGGCGGAGATACTGTCCACTATACTAACGAGGAGTTGCAGAGACAGGTAGTCCTCCCCGATCAGCGCGACTGCAGCTCGCTGCAAACAGCCTTTCCATTTTCAGGAACGGCCTTGTGCGTCATTTTAGGCCATCGCTTCACAAGGAGCCAGTGCAGCCGAAAAAATCATCTAATACTATTTAAATATGAAGTGTCTGTATAAAAGGTGTTACGTTATTAAAGTAGAGAGCTTGTTTTTTAATAAAAAGCTTGGTAGGTCAGGTCAATAAGTTCATGCGTTTTTTGTTTCTTTTTCAGTGCCGGGTCCAAACAAAGACAGTTTCAGTTCTGAGAGTTTCACCTGCCAGCTGCTAATGTGTTGCGAGCATTCTTGCTGACCGCACAAGCCGGCATCCAGCCTACGTCCAACCGCCTGCGTTGGTGGTATAGTGGTGAGCATAGCTGCCTTCCAAGCAGTTGACCCGGGTTCGATTCCCGGCCAACGCATTGCCTTTTGTACGGCCAACTCCTTCTGTAACTCGTGGCTGGAGCAAAACTTTTGTATGGGTCTTTGGGCAGCAGTAAAGGACTAGGTCTAACCGTCGGGGAATCGAACCCCGGTCTTCCGCGTGACAGGCGGAGATACTGTCCACTATACTAACGAGGAGTTGCAGAGACAGGTAGTCCTCCCCGATCAGCGCGACTGCAGCTCGCTGCAAACAGCCTTCCCATTTTCAGGAACGGCCTCATTTTAGGCCATTGCTTCACAAGGAGCCAGTGCAGCCGAAAAAATCATCTAATACTATTTAAATATGAAGTGTCTGTATAAAAGGTGTTACGTTATTAAAGTAGAGAGCTTGTTTTTTAATAAAAAGCTTGGTAGGTCAGGTCAATAAGTTCATGCGTTTTTTGTTTCTTTTTCAGTGCCGGGTCCAAACAAAGACAGTTTCAGTTCTGAGAGTTTCACCTGCCAGCTGCTAATGTGTTGCGAGCATTCTTGCTGACCGCACAAGCCGGCATCCAGCCTACGTCCAACCGCCTGCGTAGGTGGTATAGTGGTGAGCATAGCTGCCTTCCAAGCAGTTGACCCGGGTTCGATTCCCGGCCAACGCATTGCCTTTTGTGCGGCCAACTCCTTCTGTAACTCGTGGCTGGAGCAAAACTTTTGTATGGGTCTTTGGGCAGCAGTAAAGGACTAGGTCTCCCCGTCCGGGAATCGAACCCCGGTCTTCCGCGTGACAGGCGGAGATACTGTCCACTATACTAACGAGGAATTGCAGCGACAGGTAGTCCTCCCCGATCAGCGCGACTGCAGCTCGCTGCAAACAGCCTTCCCATTTTCAGGAACGGCCTTGTGCGTCATTTTAGGCCATCGCTTCACAAGGAGCCAGTGCAGCCGAAAAAATCATCTAATACTATTTAAATATGAAGTGTCTGTATAAAAGGTGTTACGTTATTAAAGTAGAGAGCTTGTTTTTTAATAAAAAGCTTGGTAGGTCAGGTCAATAAGTTCATGCGTTTTTTGTTTCTTTTTCAGTGCCGGGTCCAAACAAAGACAGTTTCAGTTCTGAGAGTTTCACCTGCCAGCTGCTAATGTGTTGCGAGCATTCTTGCTGACCGCACAAGCCGGCATCCAGCCTACGTCCAACCGCCTGCGTTGGTGGTATAGTGGTGAGCATAGCTGCCTTCCAAGCAGTTGACCCGGGTTCGATTCCCGGCCAACGCATTGCCTTTTGTACGGCCAACTCCTTCTGTAACTCGTGGCTGGAGCAAAACTTTTGTATGGGTCTTTGGGCAGCAGTAAAGGACTAGGTCTCCCCGTCGGGGAATCGAACCCCGGTCTTCCGCATGACAGGCGGAGATACTGTCCACTATACTAACGTGGAGTTGCAGAGACAGGTAGTCCTCCCCGATCAGCGCGACTGCAGCTCGCTGCAAACAGCCTTTCCATTTTCAGGAACGGCCTTGTGCGTCATTTTAGGCCATCGCTTCACAAGGAGCCAGTGCAGCCGAAAAAATCATCTAATTCTATTTAAATATGAAGTGTCTGTATAAAAGGTGTTACGTTATTAAAGTAGAGAGCTTGTTTTTTAATAAAAAGCTTGGTAGGTCAGGTCAATAAGTTCATGCGTTTTTTGTTTCTTTTTCAGTGCCGGGTCCAAACAAAGACAGTTTCAGTTCTGAGAGTTTCACCTGCCAGCTGCTAATGTGTTGCGAGCATTCTTGCTGACCGCACAAGCCGGCATCCAGCCTACGTCCAACCGCCTGCGTTGGTGGTATAGTGGTGAGCATAGCTGCCTTCCAAGCAGTTGACCCGGGTTCGATTCCCGGCCAACGCATTGCCTTTTGTACGGCCAACTCCTTCTGTAACTCGTGGCTGGAGCAAAACTTTTGTATGGGTCTTTGGGCAGCAGTAAAGGAATAGGTCTCCCCGTCGGGGAATCGAACCCCGGTCTTCCGCGTGACAGGCGGAGATACTGTCCACTATACTAACGAGGATTTGCAGAGACAGGTAGTCCTCCCCGATCAGCGCGACTGCAGCTCGCTGCAAACAGCCTTCCCATTTTCAGGAACGGCCTTGTGCGTCATTTTAGGCCATCGCTTCACAAGGAGCCAGTGCAGCCGAAAAAATCATCTAATACTATTTAAATATGAAGTGTCTGTATAAAAGGTGTTACGTTATTAAAGTAGAGAGCTTGTTTTTTAATAAAAAGCTTGGTAGGTCAGGTCAATAAGTTCATGCGTTTTTTGTTTCTTTTTCAGTGCCGGGTCCAAACAAAGACAGTTTCAGTTCTGAGAGTTTCACCTGCCAGCTGCTAATGTGTTGCGAGCATTCTTGCTGACCGCACAAGCCGGCATCCAGCCTACGTCCAACCGCCTGCGTTGGTGGTATAGTGGTGAGCATAGCTGCCTTCCAAGCAGTTGACCCGGGTTCGATTCCCGGCCAACGCATTGCCTTTTGTGCGGCCAACTCCTTCTGTAACTCGTGGCTGGAGCAAAACTTTTGTATGGGTCTTTGGGCAGCAGTAAAGGACTAGGTCTCCCCGTCGGGGAATCGAACCCCGGTCTTCCGCGTGACAGGCGGAGATACTGTCCACTATACTAACGAGGAATTGCAGCGACAGGTAGTCCTCCCCGATCAGCGCGACTGCAGCTCGCTGCAAACAGCCTTCCCATTTTCAGGAACGGCCTTGTGCGTCATTTTAGGCCATCGCTTCACAAGGAGCCAGTGCAGCCGAAAAAATCATCTAATACTATTTAAATATGAAGTGTCTGTATAAAAGGTGTTACGTTATTAAAGTAGAGAGCTTGTTTTTTAATAAAAAGCTTGGTAGGTCAGGTCAATAAGTTCATGCGTTTTTTGTTTCTTTTTCAGTGCCGGGTCCAAACAAAGACAGTTTCAGTTCTGAGAGTTTCACCTGCCAGCTGCTAATGTGTTGCGAGCATTCTTGCTGACCGCACAAGCCGGCATCCAGCCTACGTCCAACCGCCTGCGTTGGTGGTATAGTGGTGAGCATAGCTGCCTTCCAAGCAGTTGACCCGGGTTCGATTCCCGGCCAACGCATTGCCTTTTGTACGGCCAACTCCTTCTGTAACTCGTGGCTGGAGCAAAACTTTTGTATGGGTCTTTGGGCAGCAGTAAAGGACTAGGTCTCCCCGTCGGGGAATCGAACCCCGGTCTTCCGCATGACAGGCGGAGATACTGTCCACTATACTAACGTGGAGTTGCAGAGACAGGTAGTCCTCCCCGATCAGCGCGACTGCAGCTCGCTGCAAACAGCCTTTCCATTTTCAGGAACGGCCTTGTGCGTCATTTTAGGCCATCGCTTCACAAGGAGCCAGTGCAGCCGAAAAAATCATCTAATACTATTTAAATATGAAGTGTCTGTATAAAAGGTGTTACGTTATTAAAGTAGAGAGCTTGTTTTTTAATAAAAAGCTTGGTAGGTCAGGTCAATAAGTTCATGCGTTTTATGTTTCTTTTTCAGTGCCGGGTCCAAACAAAGACAGTTTCAGTTCTGAGAGTTTCACCTGCCAGCTGCTAATGTGTTGCGAGCATTCTTGCTGACCGCACAAGCCGGCATCCAGCCTACGTCCAACCGCCTGCGTTGGTGGTATAGTGGTGAGCATAGCTGCCTTCCAAGCAGTTGACCCGGGTTCGATTCCCGGCCAACGCATTGCCTTTTGTACGGCCAACTCCTTCTGTAACTCGTGGCTGGAGCAAAACTTTTGTATGGGTCTTTGGGCAGCAGTAAAGGAATAGGTCTCCCCGTCGGGGAATCGAACCCTGGTCTTCCGCGTGACAGGCGGAGATACTGTCCACTATACTAACGAGGATTTGCAGAGACAGGTAGTCCTCCCCGATCAGCGCGACTGCAGCTCGCTGCAAACAGCCTTCCCATTTTCAGGAACGGCCTTGTGCGTCATTTTAGGCCATCGCTTCACAAGGAGCCAGTGCAGCCGAAAAAATCATCTAATACTATTTAAATATGAAGTGTCTGTATAAAAGGTGTTACGTTATTAAAGTAGAGAGCTTGTTTTTTAATAAAAAGCTTGGTAGGTCAGGTCAATAAGTTCATGCGTTTTTTGTTTCTTTTTCAGTGCCGGGTCCAAACAAAGACAGTTTCAGTTCTGAGAGTTTCACCTGCCAGCTGCTAATGTGTTGCGAGCATTCTTGCTGACCGCACAAGCCGGCATCCAGCCTACGTCCAACCGCCTGCGTTGGTGGTATAGTGGTGAGCATAGCTGCCTTCCAAGCAGTTGACCCGGGTTCGATTCCCGGCCACGCATTGCCTTTTGTACGGCCAACTCCTTCTGTAACTCGTGGCTGGAGCAAAACTTTTGTATGGGTCTTTGGGCAGCAGTAAAGGACTAGGTCTCCCCGTCGGGGAATCGAACCCCGGTCTTCCGCATGACAGGCGGAGATACTGTCCACTATACTAACGAGGAGTTGCAGAGACAGGTAGTCCTCCCCGATCAGCGCGACTGCAGCTCGCTGCAAACAGCCTTTCCATTTTCAGGAACGGCCTTGTGCGTCATTTTAGGCCATCGCTTCACAAGGAGCCAGTGCAGCCGAAAAAATCATCTAATACTATTTAAATATGAAGTGTCTGTATAAAAGGTGTTACGTTATTAAAGTAGAGAGCTTGTTTTTTAATAAAAAGCTTGGTAGGTCAGGTCAATAAGTTCATGCGTTTTTTGTTTCTTTTTCAGTGCCGGGTCCAAACAAAGACAGTTTCAGTTCTGAGAGTTTCACCTGCCAGCTGCTAATGTGTTGCGAGCATTCTTGCTGACCGCACAAGCCGGCATCCAGCCTACGTCCAACCGCCTGCGTTGGTGGTATAGTGGTGAGCATAGCTGCCTTCCAAGCAGTTGACCCGGGTTCGATTCCCGGCCAACGCATTGCCTTTTGTACGGCCAACTCCTTCTGTAACTCGTGGCTGGAGCAAAACTTTTGTATGGGTCTTTGGGCAGCAGTAAAGGACTAGGTCTCCCCGTCGGGGAATCGAACCCCGGTCTTCCGCATGACAGGCGGAGATACTGTCCACTATACTAACGAGGAGTTGCAGAGACAGGTAGTCCTCCCCGATCAGCGCGACTGCAGCTCGCTGCAAACAGCCTTTCCATTTTCAGGAACGGCCTCATTTTAGGCCATCGCTTCACAAGGAGCCAGTGCAGCCGAAAAAATCATCTAATACTATTTAAATATGAAGTGTCTGTATAAAAGGTGTTACGTTATTAAAGTAGAGAGCTTGTTTTTTAATAAAAAGCTTGGTAGGTCAGGTCAATAAGTTCATGCGTTTTTTGTTTCTTTTTCAGTGCCGGGTCCAAACAAAGACAGTTTCAGTTCTGAGAGTTTCACCTGCCAGCTGCTAATGTGTTGCGAGCATTCTTGCTGACCGCACAAGCCGGCATCCAGCCTACGTCCAACCGCCTGCGTTGGTGGTATAGTGGTGAGCATAGCTGCCTTCCAAGCAGTTGACCCGGGTTCGATTCCCGGCCAACGCATTGCCTTTTGTGCGGCCAACTCCTTCTGTAACTCGTGGCTGGAGCAAAACTTTTGTATGGGTCTTTGGGCAGCAGTAAAGGACTAGGTCTCCCCGTCGGGGAATCGAACCCCGGTCTTCCGCGTGACAGGCGGAGATACTGTCCACTATACTAACGAGGAATTGCAGCGACAGGTAGTCCTCCCCGATCAGCGCGACTGCAGCTCGCTGCAAACAGCCTTCCCATTTTCAGGAACGGCCTTGTGCGTCATTTTAGGCCATCGCTTCACAAGGAGCCAGTGCAGCCGAAAAAATCATCTAATACTATTTAAATATGAAGTGTCTGTATAAAAGGTGTTACGTTATTAAAGTAGAGAGCTTGTTTTTTAATAAAAAGCTTGGTAGGTCAGGTCAATAAGTTCATGCGTTTTTTGTTTCTTTTTCAGTGCCGGGTCCAAACAAAGACAGTTTCAGTTCTGAGAGTTTCACCTGCCAGCTGCTAATGTGTTGCGAGCATTCTTGCTGACCGCACAAGCCGGCATCCAGCCTACGTCCAACCGCCTGCGTTGGTGGTATAGTGGTGAGCATAGCTGCCTTCCAAGCAGTTGACCCGGGTTCGATTCCCGGCCAACGCATTGCCTTTTGTACGGCCAACTCCTTCTGTAACTCGTGGCTGGAGCAAAACTTTTGTATGGGTCTTTGGGCAGCAGTAAAGGACTAGGTCTCCCCGTCGGGGAATCGAACCCCGGTCTTCCGCATGACAGGCGGAGATACTGTCCACTATACTAACGTGGAGTTGCAGAGACAGGTAGTCCTCCCCGATCAGCGCGACTGCAGCTCGCTGCAAACAGCCTTTCCATTTTCAGGAACGGCCTTGTGCGTCATTTTAGGCCATCGCTTCACAAGGAGCCAGTGCAGCCGAAAAAATCATCTAATACTATTTAAATATGAAGTGTCTGTATAAAAGGTGTTACGTTATTAAAGTAGAGAGCTTGTTTTTTAATAAAAAGCTTGGTAGGTCAGGTCAATAAGTTCATGCGTTTTTTGTTTCTTTTTCAGTGCCGGGTCCAAACAAAGACAGTTTCAGTTCTGAGAGTTTCACCTGCCAGCTGCTAATGTGTTGCGAGCATTCTTGCTGACCGCACAAGCCGGCATCCAGCCTACGTCCAACCGCCTGCGTTGGTGGTATAGTGGTGAGCATAGCTGCCTTCCAAGCAGTTGACCCGGGTTCGATTCCCGGCCAACGCATTGCCTTTTGTACGGCCAACTCCTTCTGTAACTCGTGGCTGGAGCAAAACTTTTGTATGGGTCTTTGGGCAGCAGTAAAGGAATAGGTCTCCCCGTCGGGGAATCGAACCCTGGTCTTCCGCGTGACAGGCGGAGATACTGTCCACTATACTAACGAGGATTTGCAGAGACAGGTAGTCCTCCCCGATCAGCGCGACTGCAGCTCGCTGCAAACAGCCTTCCCATTTTCAGGAACGGCCTTGTGCGTCATTTTAGGCCATCGCTTCACAAGGAGCCAGTGCAGCCGAAAAAATCATCTAATACTATTTAAATATGAAGTGTCTGTATAAAAGGTGTTACGTTATTAAAGTAGAGAGCTTGTTTTTTAATAAAAAGCTTGGTAGGTCAGGTCAATAAGTTCATGCGTTTTTTGTTTCTTTTTCAGTGCCGGGTCCAAACAAAGACAGTTTCAGTTCTGAGAGTTTCACCTGCCAGCTGCTAATGTGTTGCGAGCATTCTTGCTGACCGCACAAGCCGGCATCCAGCCTACGTCCAACCGCCTGCGTTGGTGGTATAGTGGTGAGCATAGCTGCCTTCCAAGCAGTTGACCCGGGTTCGATTCCCGGCCAACGCATTGCCTTTTGTGCGGCCAACTCCTTCTGTAACTCGTGGCTGGAGCAAAACTTTTGTATGGGTCTTTGGGCAGCAGTAAAGGACTAGGTCTCCCCGTCGGGGAATCGAACCCCGGTCTTCCGCGTGACAGGCGGAGATACTGTCCACTATACTAACGAGGAATTGCAGCGACAGGTAGTCCTCCCCGATCAGCGCGACTGCAGCTCGCTGCAAACAGCCTTCCCATTTTCAGGAACGGCCTTGTGCGTCATTTTAGGCCATCGCTTCACAAGGAGCCAGTGCAGCCGAAAAAATCATCTAATACTATTTAAATATGAAGTGTCTGTATAAAAGGTGTTACGTTATTAAAGTAGAGAGCTTGTTTTTTAATAAAAAGCTTGGTAGGTCAGGTCAATAAGTTCATGCGTTTTTTGTTTCTTTTTCAGTGCCGGGTCCAAACAAAGACAGTTTCAGTTCTGAGAGTTTCACCTGCCAGCTGCTAATGTGTTGCGAGCATTCTTGCTGACCGCACAAGCCGGCATCCAGCCTACGTCCAACCGCCTGCGTTGGTGGTATAGTGGTGAGCATAGCTGCCTTCCAAGCAGTTGACCCGGGTTCGATTCCCGGCCAACGCATTGCCTTTTGTACGGCCAACTCCTTCTGTAACTCGTGGCTGGAGCAAAACTTTTGTATGGGTCTTTGGGCAGCAGTAAAGGACTAGGTCTCCCCGTCGGGGAATCGAACCCCGGTCTTCCGCGTGACAGGCGGAGATACTGTCCACTATACTAACGAGGAATTGCAGCGACAGGTAGTCCTCCCCGATCAGCGCGACTGCAGCTCGCTGCAAACAGCCTTCCCATTTTCAGGAACGGCCTTGTGCGTCATTTTAGGCCATCGCTTCACAAGGAGCCAGTGCAGCCGAAAAAATCATCTAATACTATTTAAATATGAAGTGTCTGTATAAAAGGTGTTACGTTATTAAAGTAGAGAGCTTGTTTTTTAATAAAAAGCTTGGTAGGTCAGGTCAATAAGTTCATGCGTTTTTTGTTTCTTTTTCAGTGCCGGGTCCAAACAAAGACAGTTTCAGTTCTGAGAGTTTCACCTGCCAGCTGCTAATGTGTTGCGAGCATTCTTGCTGACCGCACAAGCCGGCATCCAGCCTACGTCCAACCGCCTGCGTTGGTGGTATAGTGGTGAGCATAGCTGCCTTCCAAGCAGTTGACCCGGGTTCGATTCCCGGCCAACGCATTGCCTTTTGTACGGCCAACTCCTTCTGTAACTCGTGGCTGGAGCAAAACTTTTGTATGGGTCTTTGGGCAGCAGTAAAGGACTAGGTCTCCCCGTCGGGGAATCGAACCCCGGTCTTCCGCGTGACAGGCGGAGATACTGTCCACTATACTAACGAGGAGTTGCAGAGACAGGTAGTCCTCCCCGATCAGCGCGACTGCAGCTCGCTGCAAACAGCCTTTCCATTTTCAGGAACGGCCTTGTGCGTCATTTTAGGCCATCGCTTCACAAGGAGCCAGTGCAGCCGAAAAAATCATCTAATACTATTTAAATATGAAGTGTCTGTATAAAAGGTGTTACGTTATTAAAGTAGAGAGCTTGTTTTTTAATAAAAAGCTTGGTAGGTCAGGTCAATAAGTTCATGCGTTTTTTGTTTCTTTTTCAGTGCCGGGTCCAAACAAAGACAGTTTCAGTTCTGAGAGTTTCACCTGCCAGCTGCTAATGTGTTGCGAGCATTCTTGCTGACCGCACAAGCCGGCATCCAGCCTACATCCAACCGCCTGCGTTGGTGGTATAGTGGTGAGCATAGCTGCCTTCCAAGCAGTTGACCCGGGTTCGATTCCCCGCCAGCGCATTGCCTTTTGTACGGCCAACTCCTTCTGTAACTCGTGGCTGGAGCAAAACTTTTGTATGGGTCTTTGGGCAGCAGTAAAGGACTAGGTCTCCCCGTCGGGGAATCGAACCCCGGTCTTGCGCGTGACAGGCGGAGATACTGTCCACTATACTAACGAGGAGTTGCAGAGACAGGTAGTCCTCCCAGATCAGTGCGACTGCAGCTCGCTGCAAACAGCCTTCCCATTTTCAGGAACGGCCTCATTTTAGGCCATCGCTTCACAAGGAGCCAGTGCAGCCCAAAAAATCATCTAATACTATTTAAATATGAAGTGTCTGTATAAAAGGTGTTACGTTATTAAAGTAGAGAGCTTGTTTTTTAATAAAAAGCTTGGTAGGTCAGGTCAATAAGTTCATGCGTTTTTTGTTTCTTTTTCAGTGCCGGGTCCAAACAAAGACAGTTTCAGTTCTGAGAGTTTCACCTGCCAGCTGCTAATGTGTTGCGAGCATTCTTGCTGACCGCACAAGCCGGCATCCAGCCTACGTCCAACCGCCTGCGTTGGTGGTATAGTGGTGAGCATAGCTGCCTTCCAAGCAGTTGACCCGGGTTCGATTCCCGGCCAACGCATTGCCTTTTGTACGGCCAACTCCTTCTGTAACTCGTGGCTGGAGCAAAACTTTTGTATGGGTCTTTGGGCAGCAGTAAAGGACTAGGTCTCCCCGTCGGGGAATCGAACCCCGGTCTTCCGCATGACAGGCGGAGATACTGTCCACTATACTAACGAGGAGTTGCAGAGACAGGTAGTCCTCCCCGATCAGCGCGACTGCAGCTCGCTGCAAACAGCCTTTCCATTTTCAGGAACGGCCTCATTTTAGGCCATCGCTTCACAAGGAGCCAGTGCAGCCGAAAAAATCATCTAATACTATTTAAATATGAAGTGTCTGTATAAAAGGTGTTACGTTATTAAAGTAGAGAGCTTGTTTTTTAATAAAAAGCTTGGTAGGTCAGGTCAATAAGTTCATGCGTTTTTTGTTTCTTTTTCAGTGCCGGGTCCAAACAAAGACAGTTTCAGTTCTGAGAGTTTCACCTGCCAGCTGCTAATGTGTTGCGAGCATTCTTGCTGACCGCACAAGCCGGCATCCAGCCTACGTCCAACCGCCTGCGTTGGTGGTATAGTGGTGAGCATAGCTGCCTTCCAAGCAGTTGACCCGGGTTCGATTCCCGGCCAACGCATTGCCTTTTGTGCGGCCAACTCCTTCTGTAACTCGTGGCTGGAGCAAAACTTTTGTATGGGTCTTTGGGCAGCAGTAAAGGACTAGGTCTCCCCGTCGGGGAATCGAACCCCGGTCTTCCGCGTGACAGGCGGAGATACTGTCCACTATACTAACGAGGAGTTGCAGAGACAGGTAGTCCTCCCCGATCAGCGCGACTGCAGCTCGCTGCAAACAGCCTTCCCATTTTCAGGAACGGCCTTGTGCGTCATTTTAGGCCATCGCTTCACAAGGAGCCAGTGCAGCCGAAAAAATCATCTAATACTATTTAAATATGAAGTGTCTGTATAAAAGGTGTTACGTTATTAAAGTAGAGAGCTTGTTTTTTAATAAAAAGCTTGGTAGGTCAGGTCAATAAGTTCATGCGTTTTTTGTTTCTTTTTCAGTGCCGGGTCCAAACAAAGACAGTTTCAGTTCTGAGAGTTTCACCTGCCAGCTGCTAATGTGTTGCGAGCATTCTTGCTGACCGCACAAGCCGGCATCCAGCCTACGTCCAACCGCCTGCGTTGGTGGTATAGTGGTGAGCATAGCTGCCTTCCAAGCAGTTGACCCGGGTTCGATTCCCGGCCAACGCATTGCCTTTTGTACGGCCAACTCCTTCTGTAACTCGTGGCTGGAGCAAAACTTTTGTATGGGTCTTTGGGCAGCAGTAAAGGACTAGGTCTCCCCGTCGGGGAATCGAACCCCGGTCTTCCGCATGACAGGCGGAGATACTGTCCACTATACTAACGTGGAGTTGCAGAGACAGGTAGTCCTCCCCGATCAGCGCGACTGCAGCTCGCTGCAAACAGCCTTTCCATTTTCAGGAACGGCCTTGTGCGTCATTTTAGGCCATCGCTTCACAAGGAGCCAGTGCAGCCGAAAAAATCATCTAATACTATTTAAATATGAAGTGTCTGTATAAAAGGTGTTACGTTATTAAAGTAGAGAGCTTGTTTTTTAATAAAAAGCTTGGTAGGTCAGGTCAATAAGTTCATGCGTTTTTTGTTTCTTTTTCAGTGCCGGGTCCAAACAAAGACAGTTTCAGTTCTGAGAGTTTCACCTGCCAGCTGCTAATGTGTTGCGAGCATTCTTGCTGACCGCACAAGCCGGCATCCAGCCTACGTCCAACCGCCTGCGTTGGTGGTATAGTGGTGAGCATAGCTGCCTTCCAAGCAGTTGACCCGGGTTCGACTCCCGGCCAACGCATTGCCTTTTGTACGGCCAACTCCTTCTGTAACTCGTGGCTGGAGCAAAACTTTTGTATGGGTCTTTGGGCAGCAGTAAAGGAATAGGTCTCCCCGTCGGGGAATCGAACCCTGGTCTTCCGCGTGACAGGCGGAGATACTGTCCACTATACTAACGAGGATTTGCAGAGACAGGTAGTCCTCCCCGATCAGCGCGACTGCAGCTCGCTGCAAACAGCCTTCCCATTTTCAGGAACGGCCTTGTGCGTCATTTTAGGCCATCGCTTCACAAGGAGCCAGTGCAGCCGAAAAAATCATCTAATACTATTTAAATATGAAGTGTCTGTATAAAAGGTGTTACGTTATTAAAGTAGAGAGCTTGTTTTTTAATAAAAAGCTTGGTAGGTCAGGTCAATAAGTTCATGCGTTTTTTGTTTCTTTTTCAGTGCCGGGTCCAAACAAAGACAGTTTCAGTTCTGAGAGTTTCACCTGCCAGCTGCTAATGTGTTGCGAGCATTCTTGCTGACTGCACAAGCCGGCATCCAGCCTACGTCCAACCGCCTGCGTTGGTGGTATAGTGGTGAGCATAGCTGCCTTCCAAGCAGTTGACCCGGGTTCGATTCCCGGCCAACGCATTGCCTTTTGTGCGGCCAACTCCTTCTGTAACTCGTGGCTGGAGCAAAACTTTTGTATGGGTCTTTGGGCAGCAGTAAAGGACTAGGTCTCCCCGTCGGGGAATCGAACCCCGGTCTTCCGCGTGACAGGCGGAGATACTGTCCACTATACTAACGAGGAATTGCAGCGACAGATAGTCCTCCCCGATCAGCGCGACTGCAGCTCGCTGCAAACAGCCTTCCCATTTTCAGGAACGGCCTTGTGCGTCATTTTAGGCCATCGCTTCACAAGGAGCCAGTGCAGCCGAAAAAATCATCTAATACTATTTAAATATGAAGTGTCTGTATAAAAGGTGTTACGTTATTAAAGTAGAGAGCTTGTTTTTTAATAAAAAGCTTGGTAGGTCAGGTCAATAAGTTCATGCGTTTTTTGTTTCTTTTTCAGTGCCGGGTCCAAACAAAGACAGTTTCAGTTCTGAGAGTTTCACCTGCCAGCTGCTAATGTGTTGCGAGCATTCTTGCCGACCGCACAAGCCGGCATCCAGCCTACGTCCAACCGCCTGCGTTGGTGGTATAGTGGTGAGCATAGCTGCCTTCCAAGCAGTTGACCCGGGTTCGATTCCCGGCCAACGCATTGCCTTTTGTACGGCCAACTCCTTCTGTAACTCGTGCCTGGAGCAAAACTTTTGTATGGGTCTTTGGGCAGCAGTAAAGGACTAGGTCTAACCGTCGGGGAATCGAACCCCGGTCTTCCGCGTGACAGGCGGAGATACTGTCCACTATACTAACGAGGAGTTGCAGAGACAGGTAGTCCTCCCCGATCAGCGCGACTGCAGCTCGCTGCAAACAGCCTTCCCATTTTCAGGAACGGCCTCATTTTAGGCCATTGCTTCACAAGGAGCCAGTGCAGCCGAAAAAATCATCTAATACTATTTAAATATGAAGTGTCTGTATAAAAGGTGTTACGTTATTAAAGTAGAGAGCTTGTTTTTTAATAAAAAGCTTGGTAGGTCAGGTCAATAAGTTCATGCGTTTTTTGTTTCTTTTTCTGTGCCGGGTCCAAACAAAGAGAGATTCAGTTCTGAGAGTTTCACCTGCCAGCTGCTAATGTGTTGCGAGCATTCTTGCTGACCGCACAAGCCGGCATCCAGCCGCCTGCGTTGGTGGTATAGTGGTGAGCATAGCTGCCTTCCAAGCAGTTGACCCGGGTTCGATTCCCGGCCAACGCATTGCCTTTTGTACGGCCAACTCCTTCTGTAACTCGTGGCTGGAGCAAAACTTTTGTATGGGTCTTTGGGCAGCAGAAAAGGACTAGGTCTCCCCGTCGGGGAATCGAACCCCGGTCTTCCGCGTGACAGGCGGAGATACTGTCCACTATACTAACGAGGAGTTGCAGAGACAGGTAGTCCTCGCCGATCAGTGCGACTGCAGCTCGCTGCAAACAGCCTTCCCATTTTCAGGAACGGCCTCGTGCGTCATTTTAGGCCATCGCTTCACAAGGAGCCAGTGCAGCCCAAAAAATCATCTAATACTATTTAAATATGAAGTGTCTGTATAAAAGGTGTTACGTTATTAAAGTAGAGAGCTTGTTTTTTAATAAAAAGCTTGGTAGGTCAGGTCAATAAGTTCATGCGTTTTTTGTTTCTTTTTCAGTGCCGGGTCCAAACAAAGACAGTTTCAGTTCTGAGAGTTTCACCTGCCAGCTGCTAATGTGTTGCGAGCATTCTTGCTGACCGCACAAGGCGGCATCCAGCCTACGTCCAACCGCCTGCGTTGGTGGTATAGTGGTGAGCATAGCTGCCTTCCAAGCAGTTGACCCGGGTTCGATTCCCGGCCAACGCATTGCCTTTTGTGCGGCCAACTCCTTCTGTAACTCGTGGCTGGAGCAAAACTTTTGTATGGGTCTTTGGGCAGCAGTAAAGGACTAGGTCTCCCCGTCGGGGAATCGAACCCCGGTCTTCCGCGTGACAGGCGGAGATACTGTCCACTATACTAACGAGGAATTGCAGCGACAGGTAGTCCTCCCCGATCAGCGCGACTGCAGCTCGCTGCAAACAGCCTTCCCATTTTCAGGAACGGCCTTGTGCGTCATTTTAGGCCATCGCTTCACAAGGAGCCAGTGCAGCCGAAAAAATCATCTAATACTATTTAAATATGAAGTGTCTGTATAAAAGGTGTTACGTTATTAAAGTAGAGAGCTTGTTTTTTAATAAAAAGCTTGGTAGGTCAGGTCAATAAGTTCATGCGTTTTTTGTTTCTTTTTCAGTGCCGGGTCCAAACAAAGACAGTTTCAGTTCTGAGAGTTTCACCTGCCAGCTGCTAATGTGTTGCGAGCATTCTTGCTGACCGCACAAGCCGGCATCCAGCCTACGTCCAACCGCCTGCGTTGGTGGTATAGTGGTGAGCATAGCTGCCTTCCAAGCAGTTGACCCGGGTTCGATTCCCGGCCAACGCATTGCCTTTTGTACGGCCAACTCCTTCTGTAACTCGTGGCTGGAGCAAAACTTTTGTATGGGTCTTTGGGCAGCAGTAAAGGACTAGGTCTAACCGTCGGGGAATCGAACCCCGGTCTTCCGCGTGACAGGCGGAGATACTGTCCACTATACTAACGAGGAGTTGCAGAGACAGGTAGTCCTCCCCGATCAGCGCGACTGCAGCTCGCTGCAAACAGCCTTCCCATTTTCAGGAACGGCCTCATTTTAGGCCATTGCTTCACAAGGAGCCAGTGCAGCCGAAAAAATCATCTAATACTATTTAAATATGAAGTGTCTGTATAAAAGGTGTTACGTTATTAAAGTAGAGAGCTTGTTTTTTAATAAAAAGCTTGGTAGGTCAGGTCAATAAGTTCATGCGTTTTTTGTTTCTTTTTCTGTGCCGGGTCCAAACAAAGAGAGATTCAGTTCTGAGAGTTTCACCTGCCAGCTGCTAATGTGTTGCGAGCATTCTTGCTGACCGCACAAGCCGGCATCCAGCCGCCTGCGTTGGTGGTATAGTGGTGAGCATAGCTGCCTTCCAAGCAGTTGACCCGGGTTCGATTCCCGGCCAACGCATTGCCTTTTGTACGGCCAACTCCTTCTGTAACTCGTGGCTGGAGCAAAACTTTTGTATGGGTCTTTGGGCAGCAGAAAAGGACTAGGTCTCCCCGTCGGGGAATCGAACCCCGGTCTTCCGCGTGACAGGCGGAGATACTGTCCACTATACTAACGAGGAGTTGCAGAGACAGGTAGTCCTCGCCGATCAGTGCGACTGCAGCTCGCTGCAAACAGCCTTCCCATTTTCAGGAACGGCCTCGTGCGTCATTTTAGGCCATCGCTTCACAAGGAGCCAGTGCAGCCCAAAAAATCATCTAATACTATTTAAATATGAAGTGTCTGTATAAAAGGTGTTACGTTATTAAAGTAGAGAGCTTGTTTTTTAATAAAAAGCTTGGTAGGTCAGGTCAATAAGTTCATGCGTTTTTTGTTTCTTTTTCAGTGCCGGGTCCAAACAAAGACAGTTTCAGTTCTGAGAGTTTCACCTGCCAGCTGCTAATGTGTTGCGAGCATTCTTGCTGACCGCACAAGGCGGCATCCAGCCTACGTCCAACCGCCTGCGTTGGTGGTATAGTGGTGAGCATAGCTGCCTTCCAAGCAGTTGACCCGGGTTCGATTCCCCGCCAGCGCATTGCCTTTTGTACGGCCAACTCCTTCTGTAACTCGTGGCTGGAGCAAAACTTTTGTATGGGTCTTTGGGCAGCAGTAAAGGACTAGGTCTCCCCGTCGGGGAATCGAACCCCGGTCTTCCGCGTGACAGGCGGAGATACTGTCCACTATACTAACGAGGAGTTGCAGAGACAGGTAGTCCTCCCAGATCAGTGCGACTGCAGCTCGCTGCAAACAGCCTTCCCATTTTCAGGAACGGCCTCATTTTAGGCCATCGCTTCACAAGGAGCCAGTGCAGCCCAAAAAATCATCTAATACTATTTAAATATGAAGTGTCTGTATAAAAGGTGTTACGGTATTAAAGTAGAGAGCTTGTTTTTTAATAAAAAGCTTGGTAGGTCAGGTCAATAAGTTCATGCGTTTTTTGTTTCTTTTTCAGTGCCGGGTCCAAACAAAGACAGTTTCAGTTCTGAGAGTTTCACCTGCCAGCTGCTAATGTGTTGCGAGCATACTTGCTGACCGCACAAGCCGGCATCCAGCCTACGTCCAACCGCCTGCATTGGTGGTATAGTGGTGAGCATAGCTGCCTTCCAAGCAGTTGACCCGGGTTCGATTCCCGGCCAACGCATTACCTTTTGTACGGCCAACTCCTTCTGTAACTCGTGGCTGGAGCAAAACTTTTGTATGGGTCTTTGGGCAGCAGTAAAGGACTAGGTCTCCCCGTCGGGGAATCGAACCCCGGTCTTCCGCGTGACAGGCGGAGATACTGTCCACTATACTAACGAGGAGTTGCAGAGACAGGTAGTCCTCCCCGATCAGCGCGACTGCAGCTCGCTGCAAACAGCCTTCCCATTTTCAGGAACGGCCTCATTTTAGGCCATTGCTTCACAAGGAGCCAGTGCAGCCGAAAAAATCATCTAATACTATTTAAATATGAAGTGTCTGTATAAAAGGTGTTACGTTATTAAAGTAGAGAGCTTGTTTTTTAATAAAAAGCTTGGTAGGTCAGGTCAATAAGTTCATGCGTTTTTTGTTTCTTTTTCTGTGCCGGGTCCAAACAAAGAGAGATTCAGTTCTGAGAGTTTCACCTGCCAGCTGCTAATGTGTTGCGAGCATTCTTGCTGACCGCACAAGCCGGCATCCAGCCGCCTGCGTTGGTGGTATAGTGGTGAGCATAGCTGCCTTCCAAGCAGTTGACCCGGGTTCGATTCCCGGCCAACGCATTGCCTTTTGTACGGCCAACTCCTTCTGTAACTCGTGGCTGGAACAAAACTTTTGTATGGGTCTTTGGGCAGCAGTAAAGGACTAGGTCTCCACGTCGGGGAATCGAACCCCGGTCTTCCGCGTGACAGGCGGAGATACTGTCCACTATACTAACGAGGAGTTGCAGAGACAGGTAGTCCTCCCCGATCAGCGCGACTGCAGCTCGCTGCAAACAGCCTTTCCATTTTCAGGAACGGCCTCATTTTAGGCCATCGCTTCACAAGGAGCCAGTGCAGCCGAAAAAATCATCTAATACTATTTAAATATGAAGTGTCTGTATAAAAGGTGTTACGTTATTAAAGTAGAGAGCTTGTTTTTTAATAAAAAGCTTGGTAGGTCAGGTCAATAAGTTCATGCGTTTTTTGTTTCTTTTTCAGAGCCGGGTCCAAACAAAGACAGTTTCAGTTCTGAGAGTTTCACCTGCCAGCTGCTAATGTGTTGCGAGCATTCTTGCTGACCGCACAAGCCGGCATCCAGCCTACGTCCAACCGCCTGCGTTGGTGGTATAGTGGTGAGCATAGCTGCCTTCCAAGCAGTTGACCCGGGTTCGATTCCCGGCCAACGCATTGCCTTTTGTACGGCCAACTCCTTCTGTAACTCGTGGCTGGAGCAAAACTTTTGTATGGGTCTTTGGGCAGCAGTAAAGGACTAGGTCTAACCGTCGGGGAATCGAACCCCGGTCTTCCGCGTGACAGGCGGAGATACTGTCCACTATACTAACGAGGAGTTGCAGAGACAGGTAGTCCTCCCCGATCAGCGCGACTGCAGCTCGCTGCAAACAGCCTTCCCATTTTCAGGAACGGCCTCATTTTAGGCCATTGCTTCACAAGGAGCCAGTGCAGCCGAAAAAATCATCTAATACTATTTAAATATGAAGTGTCTGTATAAAAGGTGTTACGTTATTAAAGTAGAGAGCTTGTTTTTTAATAAAAAGCTTGGTAGGTCAGGTCAATAAGTTCATGCGTTTTTTGTTTCTTTTTCTGTGCCGGGTCCAAACAAAGAGAGATTCAGTTCTGAGAGTTTCACCTGCCAGCTGCTAATGTGTTGCGAGCATTCTTGCTGACCGCACAAGCCGGCATCCAGCCGCCTGCGTTGGTGGTATAGTGGTGAGCATAGCTGCCTTCCAAGCAGTTGACCCGGGTTCGATTCCCGGCCAACGCATTGCCTTTTGTACGGCCAACTCCTTCTGTAACTCGTGGCTGGAGCAAAACTTTTGTATGGGTCTTTGGGCAGCAGAAAAGGACTAGGTCTCCCCGTCGGGGAATCGAACCCCGGTCTTCCGCGTGACAGGCGGAGATACTGTCCACTATACTAACGAGGAGTTGCAGAGACAGGTAGTCCTCGCCGATCAGTGCGACTGCAGCTCGCTGCAAACAGCCTTCCCATTTTCAGGAACGGCCTCGTGCGTCATTTTAGGCCATCGCTTCACAAGGAGCCAGTGCAGCCCAAAAAATCATCTAATACTATTTAAATATGAAGTGTCTGTATAAAAGGTGTTACGTTATTAAAGTAGAGAGCTTGTTTTTTAATAAAAAGCTTGGTAGGTCAGGTCAATAAGTTCATGCGTTTTTTGTTTCTTTTTCAGTGCCGGGTCCAAACAAAGACAGTTTCAGTTCTGAGAGTTTCACCTGCCAGCTGCTAATGTGTTGCGAGCATTCTTGCTGACCGCACAAGGCGGCATCCAGCCTACGTCCAACCGCCTGCGTTGGTGGTATAGTGGTGAGCATAGCTGCCTTCCAAGCAGTTGACCCGGGTTCGATTCCCCGCCAGCGCATTGCCTTTTGTACGGCCAACTCCTTCTGTAACTCGTGGCTGGAGCAAAACTTTTGTATGGGTCTTTGGGCAGCAGTAAAGGACTAGGTCTCCCCGTCGGGGAATCGAACCCCGGTCTTGCGCGTGACAGGCGGAGATACTGTCCACTATACTAACGAGGAGTTGCAGAGACAGGTAGTCCTCCCAGATCAGTGCGACTGCAGCTCGCTGCAAACAGCCTTCCCATTTTCAGGAACGGCCTCATTTTAGGCCATCGCTTCACAAGGAGCCAGTGCAGCCCAAAAAATCATCTAATACTATTTAAATATGAAGTGTCTGTATAAAAGGTGTTACGGTATTAAAGTAGAGAGCTTGTTTTTTAATAAAAAGCTTGGTAGGTCAGGTCAATAAGTTCATGCGTTTTTTGTTTCTTTTTCAGTGCCGGGTCCAAACAAAGACAGTTTCAGTTCTGAGAGTTTCACCTGCCAGCTGCTAATGTGTTGCGAGCATTCTTGCTGACCGCACAAGCCGGCATCCAGCCTACGTCCAACCGCCTGCATTGGTGGTATAGTGGTGAGCATAGCTGCCTTCCAAGCAGTTGACCCGGGTTCGATTCCCGGCCAACGCATTACCTTTTGTACGGCCAACTCCTTCTGTAACTCGTGGCTGGAGCAAAACTTTTGTATGGGTCTTTGGGCAGCAGTAAAGGACTAGGTCTCCCCATCGGGGAATCGAACCCCGGTCTTCCGCGTGACAGGCGGAGATACTGTCCACTATACTAACGAGGAGTTGCAGAGACAGGTAGTCCTCCCCGATCAGCGCGACTGCAGCTCGCTGCAAACAGCCTTCCCATTTTCAGGAACGGCCTCATTTTAGGCCATTGCTTCACAAGGAGCCAGTGCAGCCGAAAAAATCATCTAATACTATTTAAATATGAAGTGTCTGTATAAAAGGTGTTACGTTATTAAAGTAGAGAGCTTGTTTTTTAATAAAAAGCTTGGCAGGTCAGGTCAATAAGTTCATGCGTTTTTTGTTTCTTTTTCTGTGCCGGGTCCAAACAAAGAGAGATTCAGTTCTGAGAGTTTCACCTGCCAGCTGCTAATGTGTTGCGAGCATTCTTGCTGACCGCACAAGCCGGCATCCAGCCGCCTGCGTTGGTGGTATAGTGGTGAGCATAGCTGCCTTCCAAGCAGTTGACCCGGGTTCGATTCCCGGCCAACGCATTGCCTTTTGTACGGCCAACTCCTTCTGTAACTCGTGGCTGGAACAAAACTTTTGTATGGGTCTTTGGGCAGCAGTAAAGGACTAGGTCTCCACGTCGGGGAATCGAACCCCGGTCTTCCGCGTGACAGGCGGAGATACTGTCCACTATACTAACGAGGAGTTGCAGAGACAGGTAGTCCTCCCCGATCAGCGCGACTGCAGCTCGCTGCAAACAGCCTTTCCATTTTCAGGAACGGCCTCATTTTAGGCCATCGCTTCACAAGGAGCCAGTGCAGCCGAAAAAATCATCTAATACTATTTAAATATGAAGTGTCTGTATAAAAGGTGTTACGTTATTAAAGTAGAGAGCTTGTTTTTTAATAAAAAGCTTGGTAGGTCAGGTCAATAAGTTCATGCGTTTTTTGTTTCTTTTTCAGTGCCGGGTCCAAACAAAGACAGTTTCAGTTCTGAGAGTTTCACCTGCCAGCTGCTAATGTGTTGCGAGCATTCTTGCTGACCGCACAAGCCGGCATCCAGCCTACGTCCAACCGCCTGCGTTGGTGGTATAGTGGTGAGCATAGCTGCCTTCCAAGCAGTTGACCCGGGTTCGATTCCCGGCCAACGCATTGCCTTTTGTGCGGCCAACTCCTTCTGTAACTCGTGGCTGTAGCAAAACTTTTGTATGGGTCTTTGGGCAGCAGTAAAGGACTAGGTCTCCCCGTCGGGGAATCGAACCCCGGTCTTCCGCGTGACAGGCGGAGATACTGTCCACTATACTAACGAGGAATTGCAGCGACAGGTAGTCCTCCCCGATCAGCGCGACTGCAGCTCGCTGCAAACAGCCTTCCCATTTTCAGGAACGGCCTTGTGCGTCATTTTAGGCCATCGCTTCACAAGGAGCCAGTGCAGCCGAAAAAATCATCTAATACTATTTAAATATGAAGTGTCTGTATAAAAGGTGTTACGTTATTAAAGTAGAGAGCTTGTTTTTTAATAAAAAGCTTGGTAGGTCAGGTCAATAAGTTCATGCGTTTTTTGTTTCTTTTTCAGTGCCGGGTCCAAACAAAGACAGTTTCAGTTCTGAGAGTTTCACCTGCCAGCTGCTAATGTGTTGCGAGCATTCTTGCTGACCGCACAAGCCGGCATCCAGCCTATGTCCAACCGCCTGCGTTGGTGGTATAGTGGTGAGCATAGCTGCCTTCCAAGCAGTTGACCCGGGTTCGATTCCCGGCCAACGCATTACCTTTTGTACGGCCAACTCCTTCTGTAACTCGTGGCTGGAGCAAAACTTTTGTATGGGTCTTTGGGCAGCAGTAAAGGACTAGGTCTCCCCATCGGGGAATCGAACCCCGGTCTTCCGCGTGACAGGCGGAGATACTGTCCACTATACTAACGAGGAGTTGCAGAGACAGGTAGTCCTCCCCGATCAGCGCGACTGCAGCTCGCTGCAAACAGCCTTTCCATTTTCAGGAACGGCCTCATTTTAGGCCATCGCTTCACAAGGAGCCAGTGCAGCCGAAAAAATCATCTAATACTATTTAAATATGAAGTGTCTGTATAAAAGGTGTTACGTTATTAAAGTAGAGAGCTTGTTTTTTAATAAAAAGCTTGGTAGGTCAGGTCAATAAGTTCATGCGTTTTTTGTTTCTTTTTCAGTGCCGGGTCCAAACAAAGACAGTTTCAGTTCTGAGAGTTTCACCTGCCAGCTGCTAATGTGTTGCGAGCATTCTAGCTGACCGCACAAGCCGGCATCCAGCCTACGTCCAACCGCCTGCGTTGGTGGTATAGTGGTGAGCATAGCTGCCTTCCAAGCAGTTGACCCGGGTTCGATTCCCGGCCAACGCATTGCCTTTTGTGCGGCCAACTCCTTCTGTAACTCGTGGCTGGAGCAAAACTTTTGTATGGGTCTTTGGGCAGCAGTAAAGGACTAGGTCTCCCCGTCGGGGAATCGAACCCCGGTCTTCCGCGTGACAGGCGGAGATACTGTCCACTATACTAACGAGGAGTTGCAGAGACAGGTAGTCCTCCCCGATCAGCGCGACTGCAGCTCGCTGCAAACAGCCTTCCCATTTTCAGGAACGGCCTTGTGCGTCATTTTAGGCCATCGCTTCACAAGGAGCCAGTGCAGCCGAAAAAATCATCTAATACTATTTAAATATGAAGTGTCTGTATAAAAGGTGTTACGTTATTAAAGTAGAGAGCTTGTTTTTTAATAAAAAGCTTGGTAGGTCAGGTCAATAAGTTCATGCGTTTTTTGTTTCTTTTTCAGTGCCGGGTCCAAACAAAGACAGTTTCAGTTCTGAGAGTTTCACCTGCCAGCTGCTAATGTGTTGCGAGCATTCTTGCTGACCGCACAAGCCGGCATCCAGCCTACGTCCAACCGCCTGCGTTGGTGGTATAGTGGTGAGCATAGCTGCCTTCCAAGCAGTTGACCCGGGTTCGATTCCCGGCCAACGCATTGCCTTTTGTACGGCCAACTCCTTCTGTAACTCGTGGCTGGAGCAAAACTTTTGTATGGGTCTTTGGGCAGCAGTAAAGGACTAGGTCTCCCCGTCGGGGAATCGAACCCCGGTCTTCCGCATGACAGGCGGAGATACTGTCCACTATACTAACGTGGAGTTGCAGAGACAGGTAGTCCTCCCCGATCAGCGCGACTGCAGCTCGCTGCAAACAGCCTTTCCATTTTCAGGAACGGCCTTGTGCGTCATTTTAGGCCATCGCTTCACAAGGAGCCAGTGCAGCCGAAAAAATCATCTAATACTATTTAAATATGAAGTGTCTGTATAAAAGGTGTTACGTTATTAAAGTAGAGAGCTTGTTTTTTAATAAAAAGCTTGGTAGGTCAGGTCAATAAGTTCATGCGTTTTTTGTTTCTTTTTCAGTGCCGGGTCCAAACAAAGACAGTTTCAGTTCTGAGAGTTTCACCTGCCAGCTGCTAATGTGTTGCGAGCATTCTTGCTGACCGCACAAGCCGGCATCCAGCCTACGTCCAACCGCCTGCGTTGGTGGTATAGTGGTGAGCATAGCTGCCTTCCAAGCAGTTGACCCGGGTTCGACTCCCGGCCAACGCATTGCCTTTTGTACGGCCAACTCCTTCTGTAACTCGTGGCTGGAGCAAAACTTTTGTATGGGTCTTTGGGCAGCAGTAAAGGAATAGGTCTCCCCGTCGGGGAATCGAACCCTGGTCTTCCGCGTGACAGGCGGAGATACTGTCCACTATACTAACGAGGATTTGCAGAGACAGGTAGTCCTCCCCGATCAGCGCGACTGCAGCTCGCTGCAAACAGCCTTCCCATTTTCAGGAACGGCCTTGTGCGTCATTTTAGGCCATCGCTTCACAAGGAGCCAGTGCAGCCGAAAAAATCATCTAATACTATTTAAATATGAAGTGTCTGTATAAAAGGTGTTACGTTATTAAAGTAGAGAGCTTGTTTTTTAATAAAAAGCTTGGTAGGTCAGGTCAATAAGTTCATGCGTTTTTTGTTTCTTTTTCAGTGCCGGGTCCAAACAAAGACAGTTTCAGTTCTGAGAGTTTCACCTGCCAGCTGCTAATGTGTTGCGAGCATTCTTGCTGACTGCACAAGCCGGCATCCAGCCTACGTCCAACCGCCTGCGTTGGTGGTATAGTGGTGAGCATAGCTGCCTTCCAAGCAGTTGACCCGGGTTCGATTCCCGGCCAACGCATTGCCTTTTGTGCGGCCAACTCCTTCTGTAACTCGTGGCTGGAGCAAAACTTTTGTATGGGTCTTTGGGCAGCAGTAAAGGACTAGGTCTCCCCGTCGGGGAATCGAACCCCGGTCTTCCGCGTGACAGGCGGAGATACTGTCCACTATACTAACGAGGAATTGCAGCGACAGATAGTCCTCCCCGATCAGCGCGACTGCAGCTCGCTGCAAACAGCCTTCCCATTTTCAGGAACGGCCTTGTGCGTCATTTTAGGCCATCGCTTCACAAGGAGCCAGTGCAGCCGAAAAAATCATCTAATACTATTTAAATATGAAGTGTCTGTATAAAAGGTGTTACGTTATTAAAGTAGAGAGCTTGTTTTTTAATAAAAAGCTTGGTAGGTCAGGTCAATAAGTTCATGCGTTTTTTGTTTCTTTTTCAGTGCCGGGTCCAAACAAAGACAGTTTCAGTTCTGAGAGTTTCACCTGCCAGCTGCTAATGTGTTGCGAGCATTCTTGCCGACCGCACAAGCCGGCATCCAGCCTACGTCCAACCGCCTGCGTTGGTGGTATAGTGGTGAGCATAGCTGCCTTCCAAGCAGTTGACCCGGGTTCGATTCCCGGCCAACGCATTGCCTTTTGTACGGCCAACTCCTTCTGTAACTCGTGCCTGGAGCAAAACTTTTGTATGGGTCTTTGGGCAGCAGTAAAGGACTAGGTCTAACCGTCGGGGAATCGAACCCCGGTCTTCCGCGTGACAGGCGGAGATACTGTCCACTATACTAACGAGGAGTTGCAGAGACAGGTAGTCCTCCCCGATCAGCGCGACTGCAGCTCGCTGCAAACAGCCTTCCCATTTTCAGGAACGGCCTCATTTTAGGCCATTGCTTCACAAGGAGCCAGTGCAGCCGAAAAAATCATCTAATACTATTTAAATATGAAGTGTCTGTATAAAAGGTGTTACGTTATTAAAGTAGAGAGCTTGTTTTTTAATAAAAAGCTTGGTAGGTCAGGTCAATAAGTTCATGCGTTTTTTGTTTCTTTTTCTGTGCCGGGTCCAAACAAAGAGAGATTCAGTTCTGAGAGTTTCACCTGCCAGCTGCTAATGTGTTGCGAGCATTCTTGCTGACCGCACAAGCCGGCATCCAGCCGCCTGCGTTGGTGGTATAGTGGTGAGCATAGCTGCCTTCCAAGCAGTTGACCCGGGTTCGATTCCCGGCCAACGCATTGCCTTTTGTACGGCCAACTCCTTCTGTAACTCGTGGCTGGAGCAAAACTTTTGTATGGGTCTTTGGGCAGCAGAAAAGGACTAGGTCTCCCCGTCGGGGAATCGAACCCCGGTCTTCCGCGTGACAGGCGGAGATACTGTCCACTATACTAACGAGGAGTTGCAGAGACAGGTAGTCCTCGCCGATCAGTGCGACTGCAGCTCGCTGCAAACAGCCTTCCCATTTTCAGGAACGGCCTCGTGCGTCATTTTAGGCCATCGCTTCACAAGGAGCCAGTGCAGCCCAAAAAATCATCTAATACTATTTAAATATGAAGTGTCTGTATAAAAGGTGTTACGTTATTAAAGTAGAGAGCTTGTTTTTTAATAAAAAGCTTGGTAGGTCAGGTCAATAAGTTCATGCGTTTTTTGTTTCTTTTTCAGTGCCGGGTCCAAACAAAGACAGTTTCAGTTCTGAGAGTTTCACCTGCCAGCTGCTAATGTGTTGCGAGCATTCTTGCTGACCGCACAAGGCGGCATCCAGCCTACGTCCAACCGCCTGCGTTGGTGGTATAGTGGTGAGCATAGCTGCCTTCCAAGCAGTTGACCCGGGTTCGATTCCCGGCCAACGCATTGCCTTTTGTGCGGCCAACTCCTTCTGTAACTCGTGGCTGGAGCAAAACTTTTGTATGGGTCTTTGGGCAGCAGTAAAGGACTAGGTCTCCCCGTCGGGGAATCGAACCCCGGTCTTCCGCGTGACAGGCGGAGATACTGTCCACTATACTAACGAGGAATTGCAGCGACAGGTAGTCCTCCCCGATCAGCGCGACTGCAGCTCGCTGCAAACAGCCTTCCCATTTTCAGGAACGGCCTTGTGCGTCATTTTAGGCCATCGCTTCACAAGGAGCCAGTGCAGCCGAAAAAATCATCTAATACTATTTAAATATGAAGTGTCTGTATAAAAGGTGTTACGTTATTAAAGTAGAGAGCTTGTTTTTTAATAAAAAGCTTGGTAGGTCAGGTCAATAAGTTCATGCGTTTTTTGTTTCTTTTTCAGTGCCGGGTCCAAACAAAGACAGTTTCAGTTCTGAGAGTTTCACCTGCCAGCTGCTAATGTGTTGCGAGCATTCTTGCTGACCGCACAAGCCGGCATCCAGCCTACGTCCAACCGCCTGCGTTGGTGGTATAGTGGTGAGCATAGCTGCCTTCCAAGCAGTTGACCCGGGTTCGATTCCCGGCCAACGCATTGCCTTTTGTACGGCCAACTCCTTCTGTAACTCGTGGCTGGAGCAAAACTTTTGTATGGGTCTTTGGGCAGCAGTAAAGGACTAGGTCTAACCGTCGGGGAATCGAACCCCGGTCTTCCGCGTGACAGGCGGAGATACTGTCCACTATACTAACGAGGAGTTGCAGAGACAGGTAGTCCTCCCCGATCAGCGCGACTGCAGCTCGCTGCAAACAGCCTTCCCATTTTCAGGAACGGCCTCATTTTAGGCCATTGCTTCACAAGGAGCCAGTGCAGCCGAAAAAATCATCTAATACTATTTAAATATGAAGTGTCTGTATAAAAGGTGTTACGTTATTAAAGTAGAGAGCTTGTTTTTTAATAAAAAGCTTGGTAGGTCAGGTCAATAAGTTCATGCGTTTTTTGTTTCTTTTTCTGTGCCGGGTCCAAACAAAGAGAGATTCAGTTCTGAGAGTTTCACCTGCCAGCTGCTAATGTGTTGCGAGCATTCTTGCTGACCGCACAAGCCGGCATCCAGCCGCCTGCGTTGGTGGTATAGTGGTGAGCATAGCTGCCTTCCAAGCAGTTGACCCGGGTTCGATTCCCGGCCAACGCATTGCCTTTTGTACGGCCAACTCCTTCTGTAACTCGTGGCTGGAGCAAAACTTTTGTATGGGTCTTTGGGCAGCAGAAAAGGACTAGGTCTCCCCGTCGGGGAATCGAACCCCGGTCTTCCGCGTGACAGGCGGAGATACTGTCCACTATACTAACGAGGAGTTGCAGAGACAGGTAGTCCTCGCCGATCAGTGCGACTGCAGCTCGCTGCAAACAGCCTTCCCATTTTCAGGAACGGCCTCGTGCGTCATTTTAGGCCATCGCTTCACAAGGAGCCAGTGCAGCCCAAAAAATCATCTAATACTATTTAAATATGAAGTGTCTGTATAAAAGGTGTTACGTTATTAAAGTAGAGAGCTTGTTTTTTAATAAAAAGCTTGGTAGGTCAGGTCAATAAGTTCATGCGTTTTTTGTTTCTTTTTCAGTGCCGGGTCCAAACAAAGACAGTTTCAGTTCTGAGAGTTTCACCTGCCAGCTGCTAATGTGTTGCGAGCATTCTTGCTGACCGCACAAGGCGGCATCCAGCCTACGTCCAACCGCCTGCGTTGGTGGTATAGTGGTGAGCATAGCTGCCTTCCAAGCAGTTGACCCGGGTTCGATTCCCCGCCAGCGCATTGCCTTTTGTACGGCCAACTCCTTCTGTAACTCGTGGCTGGAGCAAAACTTTTGTATGGGTCTTTGGGCAGCAGTAAAGGACTAGGTCTCCCCGTCGGGGAATCGAACCCCGGTCTTCCGCGTGACAGGCGGAGATGCTGTCCACTATACTAACGAGGAGTTGCAGAGACAGGTAGTCCTCCCAGATCAGTGCGACTGCAGCTCGCTGCAAACAGCCTTCCCATTTTCAGGAACGGCCTCATTTTAGGCCATCGCTTCACAAGGAGCCAGTGCAGCCCAAAAAATCATCTAATACTATTTAAATATGAAGTGTCTGTATAAAAGGTGTTACGGTATTAAAGTAGAGAGCTTGTTTTTTAATAAAAAGCTTGGTAGGTCAGGTCAATAAGTTCATGCGTTTTTTGTTTCTTTTTCAGTGCCGGGTCCAAACAAAGACAGTTTCAGTTCTGAGAGTTTCACCTGCCAGCTGCTAATGTGTTGCGAGCATACTTGCTGACCGCACAAGCCGGCATCCAGCCTACGTCCAACCGCCTGCATTGGTGGTATAGTGGTGAGCATAGCTGCCTTCCAAGCAGTTGACCCGGGTTCGATTCCCGGCCAACGCATTACCTTTTGTACGGCCAACTCCTTCTGTAACTCGTGGCTGGAGCAAAACTTTTGTATGGGTCTTTGGGCAGCAGTAAAGGACTAGGTCTCCCCGTCGGGGAATCGAACCCCGGTCTTCCGCGTGACAGGCGGAGATACTGTCCACTATACTAACGAGGAGTTGCAGAGACAGGTAGTCCTCCCCGATCAGCGCGACTGCAGCTCGCTGCAAACAGCCTTCCCATTTTCAGGAACGGCCTCATTTTAGGCCATTGCTTCACAAGGAGCCAGTGCAGCCGAAAAAATCATCTAATACTATTTAAATATGAAGTGTCTGTATAAAAGGTGTTACGTTATTAAAGTAGAGAGCTTGTTTTTTAATAAAAAGCTTGGTAGGTCAGGTCAATAAGTTCATGCGTTTTTTGTTTCTTTTTCTGTGCCGGGTCCAAACAAAGAGAGATTCAGTTCTGAGAGTTTCACCTGCCAGCTGCTAATGTGTTGCGAGCATTCTTGCTGACCGCACAAGCCGGCATCCAGCCGCCTGCGTTGGTGGTATAGTGGTGAGCATAGCTGCCTTCCAAGCAGTTGACCCGGGTTCGATTCCCGGCCAACGCATTGCCTTTTGTACGGCCAACTCCTTCTGTAACTCGTGGCTGGAACAAAACTTTTGTATGGGTCTTTGGGCAGCAGTAAAGGACTAGGTCTCCACGTCGGGGAATCGAACCCCGGTCTTCCGCGTGACAGGCGGAGATACTGTCCACTATACTAACGAGGAGTTGCAGAGACAGGTAGTCCTCCCCGATCAGCGCGACTGCAGCTCGCTGCAAACAGCCTTTCCATTTTCAGGAACGGCCTCATTTTAGGCCATCGCTTCACAAGGAGCCAGTGCAGCCGAAAAAATCATCTAATACTATTTAAATATGAAGTGTCTGTATAAAAGGTGTTACGTTATTAAAGTAGAGAGCTTGTTTTTTAATAAAAAGCTTGGTAGGTCAGGTCAATAAGTTCATGCGTTTTTTGTTTCTTTTTCAGAGCCGGGTCCAAACAAAGACAGTTTCAGTTCTGAGAGTTTCACCTGCCAGCTGCTAATGTGTTGCGAGCATTCTTGCTGACCGCACAAGCCGGCATCCAGCCTACGTCCAACCGCCTGCGTTGGTGGTATAGTGGTGAGCATAGCTGCCTTCCAAGCAGTTGACCCGGGTTCGATTCCCGGCCAACGCATTGCCTTTTGTACGGCCAACTCCTTCTGTAACTCGTGGCTGGAGCAAAACTTTTGTATGGGTCTTTGGGCAGCAGTAAAGGACTAGGTCTAACCGTCGGGGAATCGAACCCCGGTCTTCCGCGTGACAGGCGGAGATACTGTCCACTATACTAACGAGGAGTTGCAGAGACAGGTAGTCCTCCCCGATCAGCGCGACTGCAGCTCGCTGCAAACAGCCTTCCCATTTTCAGGAACGGCCTCATTTTAGGCCATTGCTTCACAAGGAGCCAGTGCAGCCGAAAAAATCATCTAATACTATTTAAATATGAAGTGTCTGTATAAAAGGTGTTACGTTATTAAAGTAGAGAGCTTGTTTTTTAATAAAAAGCTTGGTAGGTCAGGTCAATAAGTTCATGCGTTTTTTGTTTCTTTTTCTGTGCCGGGTCCAAACAAAGAGAGATTCAGTTCTGAGAGTTTCACCTGCCAGCTGCTAATGTGTTGCGAGCATTCTTGCTGACCGCACAAGCCGGCATCCAGCCGCCTGCGTTGGTGGTATAGTGGTGAGCATAGCTGCCTTCCAAGCAGTTGACCCGGGTTCGATTCCCGGCCAACGCATTGCCTTTTGTACGGCCAACTCCTTCTGTAACTCGTGGCTGGAGCAAAACTTTTGTATGGGTCTTTGGGCAGCAGAAAAGGACTAGGTCTCCCCGTCGGGGAATCGAACCCCGGTCTTCCGCGTGACAGGCGGAGATACTGTCCACTATACTAACGAGGAGTTGCAGAGACAGGTAGTCCTCGCCGATCAGTGCGACTGCAGCTCGCTGCAAACAGCCTTCCCATTTTCAGGAACGGCCTCGTGCGTCATTTTAGGCCATCGCTTCACAAGGAGCCAGTGCAGCCCAAAAAATCATCTAATACTATTTAAATATGAAGTGTCTGTATAAAAGGTGTTACGTTATTAAAGTAGAGAGCTTGTTTTTTAATAAAAAGCTTGGTAGGTCAGGTCAATAAGTTCATGCGTTTTTTGTTTCTTTTTCAGTGCCGGGTCCAAACAAAGACAGTTTCAGTTCTGAGAGTTTCACCTGCCAGCTGCTAATGTGTTGCGAGCATTCTTGCTGACCGCACAAGGCGGCATCCAGCCTACGTCCAACCGCCTGCGTTGGTGGTATAGTGGTGAGCATAGCTGCCTTCCAAGCAGTTGACCCGGGTTCGATTCCCCGCCAGCGCATTGCCTTTTGTACGGCCAACTCCTTCTGTAACTCGTGGCTGGAGCAAAACTTTTGTATGGGTCTTTGGGCAGCAGTAAAGGACTAGGTCTCCCCGTCGGGGAATCGAACCCCGGTCTTCCGCGTGACAGGCGGAGATGCTGTCCACTATACTAACGAGGAGTTGCAGAGACAGGTAGTCCTCCCAGATCAGTGCGACTGCAGCTCGCTGCAAACAGCCTTCCCATTTTCAGGAACGGCCTCATTTTAGGCCATCGCTTCACAAGGAGCCAGTGCAGCCCAAAAAATCATCTAATACTATTTAAATATGAAGTGTCTGTATAAAAGGTGTTACGGTATTAAAGTAGAGAGCTTGTTTTTTAATAAAAAGCTTGGTAGGTCAGGTCAATAAGTTCATGCGTTTTTTGTTTCTTTTTCAGTGCCGGGTCCAAACAAAGACAGTTTCAGTTCTGAGAGTTTCACCTGCCAGCTGCTAATGTGTTGCGAGCATACTTGCTGACCGCACAAGCCGGCATCCAGCCTACGTCCAACCGCCTGCATTGGTGGTATAGTGGTGAGCATAGCTGCCTTCCAAGCAGTTGACCCGGGTTCGATTCCCGGCCAACGCATTACCTTTTGTACGGCCAACTCCTTCTGTAACTCGTGGCTGGAGCAAAACTTTTGTATGGGTCTTTGGGCAGCAGTAAAGGACTAGGTCTCCCCGTCGGGGAATCGAACCCCGGTCTTCCGCGTGACAGGCGGAGATACTGTCCACTATACTAACGAGGAGTTGCAGAGACAGGTAGTCCTCCCCGATCAGCGCGACTGCAGCTCGCTGCAAACAGCCTTCCCATTTTCAGGAACGGCCTCATTTTAGGCCATTGCTTCACAAGGAGCCAGTGCAGCCGAAAAAATCATCTAATACTATTTAAATATGAAGTGTCTGTATAAAAGGTGTTACGTTATTAAAGTAGAGAGCTTGTTTTTTAATAAAAAGCTTGGTAGGTCAGGTCAATAAGTTCATGCGTTTTTTGTTTCTTTTTCTGTGCCGGGTCCAAACAAAGAGAGATTCAGTTCTGAGAGTTTCACCTGCCAGCTGCTAATGTGTTGCGAGCATTCTTGCTGACCGCACAAGCCGGCATCCAGCCGCCTGCGTTGGTGGTATAGTGGTGAGCATAGCTGCCTTCCAAGCAGTTGACCCGGGTTCGATTCCCGGCCAACGCATTGCCTTTTGTACGGCCAACTCCTTCTGTAACTCGTGGCTGGAACAAAACTTTTGTATGGGTCTTTGGGCAGCAGTAAAGGACTAGGTCTCCACGTCGGGGAATCGAACCCCGGTCTTCCGCGTGACAGGCGGAGATACTGTCCACTATACTAACGAGGAGTTGCAGAGACAGGTAGTCCTCCCCGATCAGCGCGACTGCAGCTCGCTGCAAACAGCCTTTCCATTTTCAGGAACGGCCTCATTTTAGGCCATCGCTTCACAAGGAGCCAGTGCAGCCGAAAAAATCATCTAATACTATTTAAATATGAAGTGTCTGTATAAAAGGTGTTACGTTATTAAAGTAGAGAGCTTGTTTTTTAATAAAAAGCTTGGTAGGTCAGGTCAATAAGTTCATGCGTTTTTTGTTTCTTTTTCAGAGCCGGGTCCAAACAAAGACAGTTTCAGTTCTGAGAGTTTCACCTGCCAGCTGCTAATGTGTTGCGAGCATTCTTGCTGACCGCACAAGCCGGCATCCAGCCTACGTCCAACCGCCTGCGTTGGTGGTATAGTGGTGAGCATAGCTGCCTTCCAAGCAGTTGACCCGGGTTCGATTCCCGGCCAACGCATTGCCTTTTGTACGGCCAACTCCTTCTGTAACTCGTGGCTGGAGCAAAACTTTTGTATGGGTCTTTGGGCAGCAGTAAAGGACTAGGTCTAACCGTCGGGGAATCGAACCCCGGTCTTCCGCGTGACAGGCGGAGATACTGTCCACTATACTAACGAGGAGTTGCAGAGACAGGTAGTCCTCCCCGATCAGCGCGACTGCAGCTCGCTGCAAACAGCCTTCCCATTTTCAGGAACGGCCTCATTTTAGGCCATTGCTTCACAAGGAGCCAGTGCAGCCGAAAAAATCATCTAATACTATTTAAATATGAAGTGTCTGTATAAAAGGTGTTACGTTATTAAAGTAGAGAGCTTGTTTTTTAATAAAAAGCTTGGTAGGTCAGGTCAATAAGTTCATGCGTTTTTTGTTTCTTTTTCTGTGCCGGGTCCAAACAAAGAGAGATTCAGTTCTGAGAGTTTCACCTGCCAGCTGCTAATGTGTTGCGAGCATTCTTGCTGACCGCACAAGCCGGCATCCAGCCGCCTGCGTTGGTGGTATAGTGGTGAGCATAGCTGCCTTCCAAGCAGTTGACCCGGGTTCGATTCCCGGCCAACGCATTGCCTTTTGTACGGCCAACTCCTTCTGTAACTCGTGGCTGGAGCAAAACTTTTGTATGGGTCTTTGGGCAGCAGAAAAGGACTAGGTCTCCCCGTCGGGGAATCGAACCCCGGTCTTCCGCGTGACAGGCGGAGATACTGTCCACTATACTAACGAGGAGTTGCAGAGACAGGTAGTCCTCGCCGATCAGTGCGACTGCAGCTCGCTGCAAACAGCCTTCCCATTTTCAGGAACGGCCTCGTGCGTCATTTTAGGCCATCGCTTCACAAGGAGCCAGTGCAGCCCAAAAAATCATCTAATACTATTTAAATATGAAGTGTCTGTATAAAAGGTGTTACGTTATTAAAGTAGAGAGCTTGTTTTTTAATAAAAAGCTTGGTAGGTCAGGTCAATAAGTTCATGCGTTTTTTGTTTCTTTTTCAGTGCCGGGTCCAAACAAAGACAGTTTCAGTTCTGAGAGTTTCACCTGCCAGCTGCTAATGTGTTGCGAGCATTCTTGCTGACCGCACAAGGCGGCATCCAGCCTACGTCCAACCGCCTGCGTTGGTGGTATAGTGGTGAGCATAGCTGCCTTCCAAGCAGTTGACCCGGGTTCGATTCCCCGCCAGCGCATTGCCTTTTGTACGGCCAACTCCTTCTGTAACTCGTGGCTGGAGCAAAACTTTTGTATGGGTCTTTGGGCAGCAGTAAAGGACTAGGTCTCCCCGTCGGGGAATCGAACCCCGGTCTTCCGCGTGACAGGCGGAGATGCTGTCCACTATACTAACGAGGAGTTGCAGAGACAGGTAGTCCTCCCAGATCAGTGCGACTGCAGCTCGCTGCAAACAGCCTTCCCATTTTCAGGAACGGCCTCATTTTAGGCCATCGCTTCACAAGGAGCCAGTGCAGCCCAAAAAATCATCTAATACTATTTAAATATGAAGTGTCTGTATAAAAGGTGTTACGGTATTAAAGTAGAGAGCTTGTTTTTTAATAAAAAGCTTGGTAGGTCAGGTCAATAAGTTCATGCGTTTTTTGTTTCTTTTTCAGTGCCGGGTCCAAACAAAGACAGTTTCAGTTCTGAGAGTTTCACCTGCCAGCTGCTAATGTGTTGCGAGCATACTTGCTGACCGCACAAGCCGGCATCCAGCCTACGTCCAACCGCCTGCATTGGTGGTATAGTGGTGAGCATAGCTGCCTTCCAAGCAGTTGACCCGGGTTCGATTCCCGGCCAACGCATTACCTTTTGTACGGCCAACTCCTTCTGTAACTCGTGGCTGGAGCAAAACTTTTGTATGGGTCTTTGGGCAGCAGTAAAGGACTAGGTCTCCCCGTCGGGGAATCGAACCCCGGTCTTCCGCGTGACAGGCGGAGATACTGTCCACTATACTAACGAGGAGTTGCAGAGACAGGTAGTCCTCCCCGATCAGCGCGACTGCAGCTCGCTGCAAACAGCCTTCCCATTTTCAGGAACGGCCTCATTTTAGGCCATTGCTTCACAAGGAGCCAGTGCAGCCGAAAAAATCATCTAATACTATTTAAATATGAAGTGTCTGTATAAAAGGTGTTACGTTATTAAAGTAGAGAGCTTGTTTTTTAATAAAAAGCTTGGTAGGTCAGGTCAATAAGTTCATGCGTTTTTTGTTTCTTTTTCTGTGCCGGGTCCAAACAAAGAGAGATTCAGTTCTGAGAGTTTCACCTGCCAGCTGCTAATGTGTTGCGAGCATTCTTGCTGACCGCACAAGCCGGCATCCAGCCGCCTGCGTTGGTGGTATAGTGGTGAGCATAGCTGCCTTCCAAGCAGTTGACCCGGGTTCGATTCCCGGCCAACGCATTGCCTTTTGTACGGCCAACTCCTTCTGTAACTCGTGGCTGGAACAAAACTTTTGTATGGGTCTTTGGGCAGCAGTAAAGGACTAGGTCTCCACGTCGGGGAATCGAACCCCGGTCTTCCGCGTGACAGGCGGAGATACTGTCCACTATACTAACGAGGAGTTGCAGAGACAGGTAGTCCTCCCCGATCAGCGCGACTGCAGCTCGCTGCAAACAGCCTTTCCATTTTCAGGAACGGCCTCATTTTAGGCCATCGCTTCACAAGGAGCCAGTGCAGCCGAAAAAATCATCTAATACTATTTAAATATGAAGTGTCTGTATAAAAGGTGTTACGTTATTAAAGTAGAGAGCTTGTTTTTTAATAAAAAGCTTGGTAGGTCAGGTCAATAAGTTCATGCGTTTTTTGTTTCTTTTTCAGAGCCGGGTCCAAACAAAGACAGTTTCAGTTCTGAGAGTTTCACCTGCCAGCTGCTAATGTGTTGCGAGCATTCTTGCTGACCGCACAAGCCGGCATCCAGCCTACGTCCAACCGCCTGCGTTGGTGGTATAGTGGTGAGCATAGCTGCCTTCCAAGCAGTTGACCCGGGTTCGATTCCCGGCCAACGCATTGCCTTTTGTACGGCCAACTCCTTCTGTAACTCGTGGCTGGAGCAAAACTTTTGTATGGGTCTTTGGGCAGCAGTAAAGGACTAGGTCTAACCGTCGGGGAATCGAACCCCGGTCTTCCGCGTGACAGGCGGAGATACTGTCCACTATACTAACGAGGAGTTGCAGAGACAGGTAGTCCTCCCCGATCAGCGCGACTGCAGCTCGCTGCAAACAGCCTTCCCATTTTCAGGAACGGCCTCATTTTAGGCCATTGCTTCACAAGGAGCCAGTGCAGCCGAAAAAATCATCTAATACTATTTAAATATGAAGTGTCTGTATAAAAGGTGTTACGTTATTAAAGTAGAGAGCTTGTTTTTTAATAAAAAGCTTGGTAGGTCAGGTCAATAAGTTCATGCGTTTTTTGTTTCTTTTTCTGTGCCGGGTCCAAACAAAGAGAGATTCAGTTCTGAGAGTTTCACCTGCCAGCTGCTAATGTGTTGCGAGCATTCTTGCTGACCGCACAAGCCGGCATCCAGCCGCCTGCGTTGGTGGTATAGTGGTGAGCATAGCTGCCTTCCAAGCAGTTGACCCGGGTTCGATTCCCGGCCAACGCATTGCCTTTTGTACGGCCAACTCCTTCTGTAACTCGTGGCTGGAGCAAAACTTTTGTATGGGTCTTTGGGCAGCAGAAAAGGACTAGGTCTCCCCGTCGGGGAATCGAACCCCGGTCTTCCGCGTGACAGGCGGAGATACTGTCCACTATACTAACGAGGAGTTGCAGAGACAGGTAGTCCTCGCCGATCAGTGCGACTGCAGCTCGCTGCAAACAGCCTTCCCATTTTCAGGAACGGCCTCGTGCGTCATTTTAGGCCATCGCTTCACAAGGAGCCAGTGCAGCCCAAAAAATCATCTAATACTATTTAAATATGAAGTGTCTGTATAAAAGGTGTTACGTTATTAAAGTAGAGAGCTTGTTTTTTAATAAAAAGCTTGGTAGGTCAGGTCAATAAGTTCATGCGTTTTTTGTTTCTTTTTCAGTGCCGGGTCCAAACAAAGACAGTTTCAGTTCTGAGAGTTTCACCTGCCAGCTGCTAATGTGTTGCGAGCATTCTTGCTGACCGCACAAGGCGGCATCCAGCCTACGTCCAACCGCCTGCGTTGGTGGTATAGTGGTGAGCATAGCTGCCTTCCAAGCAGTTGACCCGGGTTCGATTCCCCGCCAGCGCATTGCCTTTTGTACGGCCAACTCCTTCTGTAACTCGTGGCTGGAGCAAAACTTTTGTATGGGTCTTTGGGCAGCAGTAAAGGACTAGGTCTCCCCGTCGGGGAATCGAACCCCGGTCTTCCGCGTGACAGGCGGAGATGCTGTCCACTATACTAACGAGGAGTTGCAGAGACAGGTAGTCCTCCCAGATCAGTGCGACTGCAGCTCGCTGCAAACAGCCTTCCCATTTTCAGGAACGGCCTCATTTTAGGCCATCGCTTCACAAGGAGCCAGTGCAGCCCAAAAAATCATCTAATACTATTTAAATATGAAGTGTCTGTATAAAAGGTGTTACGGTATTAAAGTAGAGAGCTTGTTTTTTAATAAAAAGCTTGGTAGGTCAGGTCAATAAGTTCATGCGTTTTTTGTTTCTTTTTCAGTGCCGGGTCCAAACAAAGACAGTTTCAGTTCTGAGAGTTTCACCTGCCAGCTGCTAATGTGTTGCGAGCATACTTGCTGACCGCACAAGCCGGCATCCAGCCTACGTCCAACCGCCTGCATTGGTGGTATAGTGGTGAGCATAGCTGCCTTCCAAGCAGTTGACCCGGGTTCGATTCCCGGCCAACGCATTACCTTTTGTACGGCCAACTCCTTCTGTAACTCGTGGCTGGAGCAAAACTTTTGTATGGGTCTTTGGGCAGCAGTAAAGGACTAGGTCTCCCCGTCGGGGAATCGAACCCCGGTCTTCCGCGTGACAGGCGGAGATACTGTCCACTATACTAACGAGGAGTTGCAGAGACAGGTAGTCCTCCCCGATCAGCGCGACTGCAGCTCGCTGCAAACAGCCTTTCCATTTTCAGGAACGGCCTCATTTTAGGCCATCGCTTCACAAGGAGCCAGTGCAGCCGAAAAAATCATCTAATACTATTTAAATATGAAGTGTCTGTATAAAAGGTGTTACGTTATTAAAGTAGAGAGCTTGTTTTTTAATAAAAAGCTTGGTAGGTCAGGTCAATAAGTTCATGCGTTTTTTGTTTCTTTTTCAGTGCCGGGTCCAAACAAAGACAGTTTCAGTTCTGAGAGTTTCACCTGCCAGCTGCTAATGTGTTGCGAGCATTCTTGCTGACCGCACAAGCCGGCATCCAGCCTACGTCCAACCGCCTGCGTTGGTGGTATAGTGGTGAGCATAGCTGCCTTCCAAGCAGTTGACCCGGGTTCGATTCCCGGCCAATGCATTGCCTTTTGTACGGCCAACTCCTTCTGTAACTCGTGGCTGGAGCAAAACTTTTCTATGGGTCTTTGGGCAGCAGTAAAGGACTAGGTCTCCCCGTCGGGGAATCGAACCCCGGTCTTCCGCGTGACAGGCGGAGATACTGTCCACTATACTAACGAGGAGTTGCAGCGACAGGTAGTCCTCCCCGATCAGCGCGACTGCAGCTCGCTGCAAACAGCCTTCCCATTTTCAGGAACGGCCTTGTGCGTCATTTTAGGCCATCGCTTCACAAGGAGCCAGTGCAGCCGAAAAAATCATCTAATACTATTTAAATATGAAGTGTCTGTATAAAAGGTGTTACGTTATTAAAGTAGAGAGCTTGTTTTTTAATAAAAAGCTTGGTAGGTCAGGTCAATAAGTTCATGCGTTTTTTGTTTCTTTTTCAGTGCCGGGTCCAAACAAAGACAGTTTCAGTTCTGAGAGTTTCACCTGCCAGCTGCTAATGTGTTGCGAGCATTCTTGCTGACCGCACAAGCCGGCATCCAGCCTACGTCCAACCGCCTGCGTTGGTGGTATAGTGGTGAGCATAGCTGCCTTCCAAGCAGTTGACCCGGGTTCGATTCCCGGCCAACGCATTGCCTTTTGTACGGCCAACTCCTTCTGTAACTCGTGGCTGGAGCAAAACTTTTGTATGGGTCTTTGGGCAGCAGTAAAGGACTAGGTCTCCCCGTCGGGGAATCGAACCCCGGTCTTCCGCGTGACAGGCGGAGATACTGTCCACTATACTAACGAGGAGTTGCAGAGACAGGTAGTCCTCCCCGATCAGCGCGACTGCAGCTCGCTGCAAACAGCCTTTCCATTTTCAGGAACGGCCTTGTGCGTCATTTTAGGCCATCGCTTCACAAGGAGCCAGTGCAGCCGAAAAAATCATCTAATACTATTTAAATATGAAGTGTCTGTATAAAAGGTGTTACGTTATTAAAGTAGAGAGCTTGTTTTTTAATAAAAAGCTTGGTAGGTCAGGTCAATAAGTTCATGCGTTTTTTGTTTCTTTTTCAGTGCCGGGTCCAAACAAAGACAGTTTCAGTTCTGAGAGTTTCACCTGCCAGCTGCTAATGTGTTGCGAGCATTCTTGCTGACCGCACAAGCCGGCATCCAGCCTACATCCAACCGCCTGCGTTGGTGGTATAGTGGTGAGCATAGCTGCCTTCCAAGCAGTTGACCCGGGTTCGATTCCCGGCCAACGCATTGCCTTTTGTACGGCCAACTCCTTCTGTAACTCGTGGCTGGAGCAAAACTTTTGTATGGGTCTTTGGGCAGCAGTAAAGGACTAGGTCTCCACGTCGGGGAATCGAACCCCGGTCTTCCGCGTGACAGGCGGAGATACTGTCCACTATACTAACGAGGAGTTGCAGAGACAGGTAGTCCTCCCCGATCAGCGCGACTGCAGCTCGCTGCAAACAGCCTTTCCATTTTCAGGAACGGCCTCATTTTAGGCCATCGCTTCACAAGGAGCCAGTGCAGCCGAAAAAATCATCTAATACTATTTAAATATGAAGTGTCTGTATAAAAGGTGTTACGTTATTAAAGTAGAGAGCTTGTTTTTTAATAAAAAGCTTGGTAGGTCAGGTCAATAAGTTCATGCGTTTTTTGTTTCTTTTTCAGTGCCGGGTCCAAACAAAGACAGTTTCAGTTCTGAGAGTTTCACCTGCCAGCTGCTAATGTGTTGCGAGCATTCTTGCTGACCGCACAAGCCGGCATCCAGCCTACGTCCAACCGCCTGCGTAGGTGGTATAGTGGTGAGCATAGCTGCCTTCCAAGCAGTTGACCCGGGTTCGATTCCCGGCCAACGCATTGCCTTTTGTGCGGCCAACTCCTTCTGTAACTCGTGGCTGGAGCAAAACTTTTGTATGGGTCTCTGGGCAGCAGTAAAGGACTAGGTCTCCCCGTCCGGGAATCGAACCCCGGTCTTCCGCGTGACAGGCGGAGATACTGTCCACTATACTAACGAGGAATTGCAGCGACAGGTAGTCCTCCCCGATCAGCGCGACTGCAGCTCGCTGCAAACAGCCTTCCCATTTTCAGGAACGGCCTTGTGCGTCATTTTAGGCCATCGCTTCACAAGGAGCCAGTGCAGCCGAAAAAATCATCTAATACTATTTAAATATGAAGTGTCTGTATAAAAGGTGTTACGTTATTAAAGTAGAGAGCTTGTTTTTTAATAAAAAGCTTGGTAGGTCAGGTCAATAAGTTCATGCGTTTTTTGTTTCTTTTTCAGTGCCGGGTCCAAACAAAGACAGTTTCAGTTCTGAGAGTTTCACCTGCCAGCTGCTAATGTGTTGCGAGCATTCTTGCTGACCGCACAAGCCGGCATCCAGCCTACGTCCAACCGCCTGCGTTGGTGGTATAGTGGTGAGCATAGCTGCCTTCCAAGCAGTTGACCCGGGTTCGATTCCCGGCCAACGCATTGCCTTTTGTACGGCCAACTCCTTCTGTAACTCGTGGCTGGAGCAAAACTTTTGTATGGGTCTTTGGGCAGCAGTAAAGGACTAGGTCTCCCCGTCGGGGAATCGAACCCCGGTCTTCCGCATGACAGGCGGAGATACTGTCCACTATACTAACGTGGAGTTGCAGAGACAGGTAGTCCTCCCCGATCAGCGCGACTGCAGCTCGCTGCAAACAGCCTTTCCATTTTCAGGAACGGCCTTGTGCGTCATTTTAGGCCATCGCTTCACAAGGAGCCAGTGCAGCCGAAAAAATCATCTAATACTATTTAAATATGAAGTGTCTGTATAAAAGGTGTTACGTTATTAAAGTAGAGAGCTTGTTTTTTAATAAAAAGCTTGGTAGGTCAGGTCAATAAGTTCATGCGTTTTTTGTTTCTTTTTCAGTGCCGGGTCCAAACAAAGACAGTTTCAGTTCTGAGAGTTTCACCTGCCAGCTGCTAATGTGTTGCGAGCATTCTTGCTGACCGCACAAGCCGGCATCCAGCCTACGTCCAACCGCCTGCGTTGGTGGTATAGTGGTGAGCATAGCTGCCTTCCAAGCAGTTGACCCGGGTTCGATTCCCGGCCAACGCATTGCCTTTTGTACGGCCAACTCCTTCTGTAACTCGTGGCTGGAGCAAAACTTTTGTATGGGTCTTTGGGCAGCAGTAAAGGAATAGGTCTCCCCGTCGGGGAATCGAACCCCGGTCTTCCGCGTGACAGGCGGAGATACTGTCCACTATACTAACGAGGATTTGCAGAGACAGGTAGTCCTCCCCCATCAGCGCGACTGCAGCTCGCTGCAAACAGCCTTCCCATTTTCAGGAACGGCCTTGTGCGTCATTTTAGGCCATCGCTTCACAAGGAGCCAGTGCAGCCGAAAAAATCATCTAATACTATTTAAATATGAAGTGTCTGTATAAAAGGTGTTACGTTATTAAAGTAGAGAGCTTGTTTTTTAATAAAAAGCTTGGTAGGTCAGGTCAATAAGTTCATGCGTTTTTTGTTTCTTTTTCAGTGCCGGGTCCAAACAAAGACAGTTTCAGTTCTGAGAGTTTCACCTGCCAGCTGCTAATGTGTTGCGAGCATTCTTGCTGACCGCACAAGCCGGCATCCAGCCTACGTCCAACCGCCTGCGTTGGTGGTATAGTGGTGAGCATAGCTGCCTTCCAAGCAGTTGACCCGGGTTCGATTCCCGGCCAACGCATTGCCTTTTGTGCGGCCAACTCCTTCTGTAACTCGTGGCTGGAGCAAAACTTTTGTATGGGTCTTTGGGCAGCAGTAAAGGACTAGGTCTCCCCGTCGGGGAATCGAACCCCGGTCTTCCGCGTGACAGGCGGAGATACTGTCCACTATACTAACGAGGAATTGCAGCGACAGGTAGTCCTCCCCGATCAGCGCGACTGCAGCTCGCTGCAAACAGCCTTCCCATTTTCAGGAACGGCCTTGTGCGTCATTTTAGGCCATCGCTTCACAAGGAGCCAGTGCAGCCGAAAAAATCATCTAATACTATTTAAATATGAAGTGTCTGTATAAAAGGTGTTACGTTATTAAAGTAGAGAGCTTGTTTTTTAATAAAAAGCTTGGTAGGTCAGGTCAATAAGTTCATGCGTTTTTTGTTTCTTTTTCAGTGCCGGGTCCAAACAAAGACAGTTTCAGTTCTGAGAGTTTCACCTGCCAGCTGCTAATGTGTTGCGAGCATTCTTGCTGACCGCACAAGCCGGCATCCAGCCTACGTCCAACCGCCTGCGTTGGTGGTATAGTGGTGAGCATAGCTGCCTTCCAAGCAGTTGACCCGGGTTCGATTCCCGGCCAACGCATTGCCTTTTGTACGGCCAACTCCTTCTGTAACTCGTCGCTGGAGCAAAACTTTTGTATGGGTCTTTGGGCAGCAGTAAAGGACTAGGTCTCCCCGTCGGGGAATCGAACCCCGGTCTTCCGCGTGACAGGCGGAGATACTGTCCACTATACTAACGAGGAGTTGCAGAGACAGGTAGTCCTCCCCGATCAGCGCGACTGCAGCTCGCTGCAAACAGCCTTTCCATTTTCAGGAACGGCCTTGTGCGTCATTTTAGGCCATCGCTTCACAAGGAGCCAGTGCAGCCGAAAAAATCATCTAATACTATTTAAATATGAAGTGTCTGTATAAAAGGTGTTACGTTATTAAAGTAGAGAGCTTGTTTTTTAATAAAAAGCTTGGTAGGTCAGGTCAATAAGTTCATGCGTTTTTTGTTTCTTTTTCAGTGCCGGGTCCAAACAAAGACAGTTTCAGTTCTGAGAGTTTCACCTGCCAGCTGCTAATGTGTTGCGAGCATTCTTGCTGACCGCACAAGCCGGCATCCAGCCTACGTCCAACCGCCTGCGTTGGTGGTATAGTGGTGAGCATAGCTGCCTTCCAAGCAGTTGACCCGGGTTCGATTCCCGGCCACGCATTGCCTTTTGTACGGCCAACTCCTTCTGTAACTCGTGGCTGGAGCAAAACTTTTGTATGGGTCTTTGGGCAGCAGTAAAGGACTAGGTCTCCCCGTCGGGGAATCGAACCCCGGTCTTCCGCATGACAGGCGGAGATACTGTCCACTATACTAACGAGGAGTTGCAGAGACAGGTAGTCCTCCCCGATCAGCGCGACTGCAGCTCGCTGCAAACAGCCTTTCCATTTTCAGGAACGGCCTTGTGCGTCATTTTAGGCCATCGCTTCACAAGGAGCCAGTGCAGCCGAAAAAATCATCTAATACTATTTAAATATGAAGTGTCTGTATAAAAGGTGTTACGTTATTAAAGTAGAGAGCTTGTTTTTTAATAAAAAGCTTGGTAGGTCAGGTCAATAAGTTCATGCGTTTTTTGTTTCTTTTTCAGTGCCGGGTCCAAACAAAGACAGTTTCAGTTCTGAGAGTTTCACCTGCCAGCTGCTAATGTGTTGCGAGCATTCTTGCTGACCGCACAAGCCGGCATCCAGCCTACGTCCAACCGCCTGCGTTGGTGGTATAGTGGTGAGCATAACTGCCTTCCAAGCAGTTGACCCGGGTTCGATTCCCGGCCAACGCATTGCCTTTTGTACGGCCAACTCCTTCTGTAACTCGTGGCTGGAGCAAAACTTTTGTATGGGTCTTTGGGCAGCAGTAAAGGACTAGGTCTAACCGTCGGGGAATCGAACCCCGGTCTTCCGCGTGACAGGCGGAGATACTGTCCACTATACTAACGAGGAGTTGCAGAGACAGGTAGTCCTCCCCGATCAGCGCGACTGCAGCTCGCTGCAAACAGCCTTCCCATTTTCAGGAACGGCCTCATTTTAGGCCATTGCTTCACAAGGAGCCAGTGCAGCCGAAAAAATCATCTAATACTATTTAAATATGAAGTGTCTGTATAAAAGGTGTTACGTTATTAAAGTAGAGAGCTTGTTTTTTAATAAAAAGCTTGGTAGGTCAGGTCAATAAGTTCATGCGTTTTTTGTTTCTTTTTCTGTGCCGGGTCCAAACAAAGAGAGATTCAGTTCTGAGAGTTTCACCTGCCAGCTGCTAATGTGTTGCGAGCATTCTTGCTGACCGCACAAGCCGGCATCCAGCCGCCTGCGTTGGTGGTAAAGTGATGAGCATAGCTGCCTTCCAAGCAGTTGACCCGGGTTCGATTCCCGGCCAACGCATTGCCTTTTGTACGGCCAACTCCTTCTGTAACTCGTGGCTGGAGCAAAACTTTTGTATGGGTCTTTGGGCAGCAGTAAAGGAATAGGTCTCCCCGTCGGGGAATCGAACCCCGGTCTTACGCGTGACAGGCGGAGATACTGTCCACTATACTAACGAGGAGTTGCAGAGACAGGTAGTCCTCCCCGATCAGCGCGACTGCAGCTCGCTGCAAACAGCCTTCCCATTTTCAGGAACGGCCTTGTGCGTCATTTTAGGCCATCGCTTCACAAGGAGCCAGTGCAGCCGAAAAAATCATCTAATACTATTTAAATATGAAGTGTCTGTATAAAAGGTGTTACGTTATTAAAGTAGAGAGCTTGTTTTTTAATAAAAAGCTTGGTAGGTCAGGTCAATAAGTTCATGCGTTTTTTGTTTCTTTTTCAGTGCCTGGTCCAAACAAAGACAGTTTCAGTTCTGAGAGTTTCACCTGCCAGCTGCTAATGTGTTGCGAGCATTCTTGCTGACCGCACAAGCCGGCATCCAGCCTATGTCCAACCGCCTGCGTTGGTGGTATAGTGGTGAGCATAGCTGCCTTCCAAGCAGTTGACCCGGGTTCGATTCCCGGCCAACGCATTACCTTTTGTACGGCCAACTCCTTCTGTAACTCGTGGCTGGAGCAAAACTTTTGTATGGGTCTTTGGGCAGCAGTAAAGGACTAGGTCTAACCGTCGGGGAATCGAACCCCGGTCTTCCGCGTGACAGGCGGAGATACTGTCCACTATACTAACGAGGAGTTGCAGAGACAGGTAGTCCTCCCCGATCAGCTCGACTGCAGCTCGCTGCAAACAGCCTTCCCATTTTCAGGAACGGCCTCATTTTAGGCCATTGCTTCACAAGGAGCCAGTGCAGCCGAAAAAATCATCTAATACTATTTAAATATGAAGTGTCTGTATAAAAGGTGTTACGTTATTAAAGTAGAGAGCTTGTTTTTTAATAAAAAGCTTGGTAGGTCAGGTCAATAAGTTCATGCGTTTTTTGTTTCTTTTTCTGTGCCGGGTCCAAACAAAGAGAGATTCAGTTCTGAGAGTTTCACCTGCCAGCTGCTAATGTGTTGCGAGCATTCTTGCTGACCGCACAAGCCGGCATCCAGCCGCCTGCGTTGGTGGTATAGTGGTGAGCATAGCTGCCTTCCAAGCAGTTGACCCGGGTTCGATTCCCGGCCAACGCATTGCCTTTTGTACGGCCAACTCCTTCTGTAACTCGTGGCTGGAGCAAAACTTTTGTATGGGTCTTTGGGCAGCAGTAAAGGAATAGGTCTCCCCGTCGGGGAATCGAACCCCGGTCTTCCGCGTGACAGGCGGAGATACTGTCCACTATACTAACGAGGAGTTGCAGAGACAGGTAGTCCTCCCCGATCAGCGCGACTGCAGCTCGCTGCAAACAGCCTTCCCATTTTCAGGAACGGCCTTGTGCGTCATTTTAGGCCATCGCTTCACAAGGAGCCAGTGCAGCCGAAAAAATCATCTAATACTATTTAAATATGAAGTGTCTGTATAAAAGGTGTTACGTTATTAAAGTAGAGAGCTTGTTTTTTAATAAAAAGCTTGGTAGGTCAGGTCAATAAGTTCATGCGTTTTTTGTTTCTTTTTCAGTGCCGGGTCCAAACAAAGACAGTTTCAGTTCTGAGAGTTTCACCTGCCAGCTGCTAATGTGTTGCGAGCATTCTTGCTGACCGCACAAGCCGGCATCCAGCCTACGTCCAACCGCCTGCGTTGGTGGTATAGTGGTGAGCAAAGCTGCCTTCCAAGCAGTTGACCCGGGTTCGATTCCCGGCCAACGCATTACCTTTTGTACGGCCAACTCCTTCTGTAACTCGTGGCTGGAGCAAAACTTTTGTATGGGTCTTTGGGCAGCAGTAAAGGACCAGGTCTAACCGTCGGGGAATCGAACCCCGGTCTTCCGCGTGACAGGCGGAGATACTGTCCACTATACTAACGAGGAGTTGCAGAGACAGGTAGTCCTCCCCGATCAGCGCGACTGCAGCTCGCTGCAAACAGCCTTCCCATTTTCAGGAACGGCCTCATTTTAGGCCATTGCTTCACAAGGAGCCAGTGCAGCCGAAAAAATCATCTAATACTATTTAAATATGAAGTGTCTGTATAAAAGGTGTTACGTTATTAAAGTAGAGAGCTTGTTTTTTAATAAAAAGCTTGGTAGGTCAGGTCAATAAGTTCATGCGTTTTTTGTTTCTTTTTCTGTGCCGGGTCCAAACAAAGAGAGATTCAGTTCTGAGAGTTTCACCTGCCAGCTGCTAATGTGTTGCGAGCATTCTTGCTGACCGCACAAGCCGGCATCCAGCCGCCTGCGTTGGTGGTATAGTGGTGAGCATAGCTGCCTTCCAAGCAGTTGACCCGGGTTCGATTCCCGGCCAACGCATTGCCTTTTGTACGGCCAACTCCTTCTGTAACTCGTGGCTGGAGCAAAACTTTTGTATGGGTCTTTGGGCAGCAGAAAAGGACTAGGTCTCCCCGTCGGGGAATCGAACCCCGGTCTTCCGCGTGACAGGCGGAGATACTGTCCACTATACTAACGAGGAGTTGCAGAGACAGGTAGTCCTCGCCGATCAGTGCGACTGCAGCTCGCTGCAAACAGCCTTCCCATTTTCAGGAACGGCCTCGTGCGTCATTTTAGGCCATCGCTTCACAAGGAGCCAGTGCAGCCCAAAAAATCATCTAATACTATTTAAATATGAAGTGTCTGTATAAAAGGTGTTACGTTATTAAAGTAGAGAGCTTGTTTTTTAATAAAAAGCTTGGTAGGTCAGGTCAATAAGTTCATGCGTTTTTTGTTTCTTTTTCAGTGCCGGGTCCAAACAAAGACAGTTTCAGTTCTGAGAGTTTCACCTGCCAGCTGCTAATGTGTTGCGAGCATTCTTGCTGACCGCACAAGGCGGCATCCAGCCTACGTCCAACCGCCTGCGTTGGTGGTATAGTGGTGAGCATAGCTGCCTTCCAAGCAGTTGACCCGGGTTCGATTCCCCGCCAGCGCATTGCCTTTTGTACGGCCAACTCCTTCTGTAACTCGTGGCTGGAGCAAAACTTTTGTATGGGTCTTTGGGCAGCGGTAAAGGACTAGGTCTCCCCGTCGGGGAATCGAACCCCAGTCTTCCGCGTGACAGGCGGAGATACTGTCCACTATACTAACGAGGAGTTGCAGAGACAGGTAGTCCTCCCAGATCAGTGCGACTGCAGCTCGCTGCAAACAGCCTTCCCATTTTCAGGAACGGCCTCATTTTAGGCCATCGCTTCACAAGGAGCCAGTGCAGCCCAAAAAATCATCTAATACTATTTAAATATGAAGTGTCTGTATAAAAGGTGTTACGGTATTAAAGTAGAGAGCTTGTTTTTTAATAAAAAGCTTGGTAGGTCAGGTCAATAAGTTCATGCGTTTTTTGTTTCTTTTTCAGTGCCGGGTCCAAACAAAGACAGTTTCAGTTCTGAGAGTTTCACCTGCCAGCTGCTAATGTGTTGCGAGCATTCTTGCTGACCGCACAAGCCGGCATCCAGCCTACGTCCAACCGCCTGCATTGGTGGTATAGTGGTGAGCATAGCTGCCTTCCAAGCAGTTGACCCGGGTTCGATTCCCGGCCAACGCATTACCTTTTGTACGGCCAACTCCTTCTGTAACTCGTGGCTGGAGCAAAACTTTTGTATGGGTCTTTGGGCAGCAGTAAAGGACTAGGTCTCCCCGTCGGGGAATCGAACCCCGGTCTTCCGCGTGACAGGCGGAGATACTGTCCACTATACTAACGAGGAGTTGCAGAGACAGGTAGTCCTCCCCGATCAGCGCGACTGCAGCTCGCTGCAAACAGCCTTCCCATTTTCAGGAACGGCCTCATTTTAGGCCATTGCTTCACAAGGAGCCAGTGCAGCCGAAAAAATCATCTAATACTATTTAAATATGAAGTGTCTGTATAAAAGGTGTTACGTTATTAAAGTAGAGAGCTTGTTTTTTAATAAAAAGCTTGGTAGGTCAGGTCAATAAGTTCATGCGTTTTTTGTTTCTTTTTCTGTGCCGGGTCCAAACAAAGAGAGATTCAGTTCTGAGAGTTTCACCTGCCAGCTGCTAATGTGTTGCGAGCATTCTTGCTGACCGCACAAGCCGGCATCCAGCCGCCTGCGTTGGTGGTATAGTGGTGAGCATAGCTGCCTTCCAAGCAGTTGACCCGGGTTCGATTCCCGGCCAACGCATTGCCTTTTGTACGGCCAACTCCTTCTGTAACTCGTGGCTGGAGCAAAACTTTTGTATGGGTCTTTGGGCAGCAGTAAAGGAATAGGTCTCCCCGTCGGGGAATCGAACCCCGGTCTTCCGCGTGACAGGCGGAGATACTGTCCACTATACTAACGAGGAGTTGCAGAGACAGGTAGTCCTCCCCGATCAGCGCGACTGCAGCTCGCTGCAAACAGCCTTCCCATTTTCAGGAACGGCCTTGTGCGTCATTTTAGGCCATCGCTTCACAAGGAGCCAGTGCAGCCGAAAAAATCATCTAATACTATTTAAATATGAAGTGTCTGTATAAAAGGTGTTACGTTATTAAAGTAGAGAGCTTGTTTTTTAATAAAAAGCTTGGTAGGTCAGGTCAATAAGTTCATGCGTTTTTTGTTTCTTTTTCAGTGCCGGGTCCAAACAAAGACAGTTTCAGTTCTGAGAGTTTCACCTGCCAGCTGCTAATGTGTTGCGAGCATTCTTGCTGACCGCACAAGCCGGCATCCAGCCTACGTCCAACCGCCTGCGTTGGTGGTATAGTGGTGAGCATAGCTGCCTTCCAAGCAGTTGACCCGGGTTCGATTCCCGGCCAACGCATTGCCTTTTGTACGGCCAACTCCTTCTGTAACTCGTGGCTGGAGCAAAACGTTTGTATGGGTCTTTGGGCAGCAGTAAAGGACTAGGTCTAACCGTCGGGGAATCGAACCCCGGTCTTCCGCGTGACAGGCGGAGATACTGTCCACTATACTAACGAGGAGTTGCAGAGACAGGTAGTCCTCCCCGATCAGCGCGACTGCAGCTCGCTGCAAACAGCCTTCCCATTTTCAGGAACGGCCTCATTTTAGGCCATTGCTTCACAAGGAGCCAGTGCAGCCGAAAAAATAATCTAATACTATTTAAATATGAAGTGTCTGTATAAAAGGTGTTACGTTATTAAAGTAGAGAGCTTGTTTTTTAATAAAAAGCTTGGTAGGTCAGGTCAATAAGTTCATGCGTTTTTTGTTTCTTTTTCTGTGCCGGGTCCAAACAAAGAGAGATTCAGTTCTGAGAGTTTCACCTGCCAGCTGCTAATGTGTTGCGAGCATTCTTGCTGACCGCACAAGCCGGCATCCAGCCGCCTGCGTTGGTGGTATAGTGGTGAGCATAGCTGCCTTCCAAGCAGTTGACCCGGGTTCGATTCCCGGCCAACGCATTGCCTTTTGTACGGCCAACTCCTTCTGTAACTCGTGGCTGGAGCAAAACTTTTGTATGGGTCTTTGGGCAGCAGTAAAGGACTAGGTCTAACCGTCGGGGAATCGAACCCCGGTCTTCCGCGTGACAGGCGGAGATACTGTCCACTATACTAACGAGGAGTTGCAGAGACAGGTAGTCCTCCCCGATCAGCGCGACTGCAGCTCGCTGCAAACAGCCTTCCCATTTTCAGGAACGGCCTCATTTTAGGCCATTGCTTCACAAGGAGCCAGTGCAGCCGAAAAAATCATCTAATACTATTTAAATATGAAGTGTCTGTATAAAAGGTGTTACGTTATTAAAGTAGAGAGCTTGTTTTTTAATAAAAAGCTTGGTAGGTCAGGTCAATAAGTTCATGCGTTTTTTGTTTCTTTTTCTGTGCCGGGTCCAAACAAAGAGAGATTCAGTTCTGAGAGTTTCACCTGCCAGCTGCTAATGTGTTGCGAGCATTCTTGCTGACCGCACAAGCCGGCATCCAGCCGCCTGCGTTGGTGGTAAAGTGGTGAGCATAGCTGCCTTCCAAGCAGTTGACCCGGGTTCGATTCCCGGCCAACGCATTGCCTTTTGTACGGCCAACTCCTTCTGTAACTCGTGGCTGGAGCAAAACTTTTGTATGGGTCTTTGGGCAGCAGTAAAGGAATAGGTCTCCCCGTCGGGGAATCGAACCCCGGTCTTCCGCGTGACAGGCGGAGATACTGTCCACTATACTAACGAGGAGTTGCAGAGACAGGTAGTCCTCGCCGATCAGTGCGACTGCAGCTCGCTGCAAACAGCCTTCCCATTTTCAGGAACGGCCTCGTGCGTCATTTTAGGCCATCGCTTCACAAGGAGCCAGTGCAGCCCAAAAAATCATCTAATACTATTTAAATATGAAGTGTCTGTATAAAAGGTGTTACGTTATTAAAGTAGAGAGCTTGTTTTTTAATAAAAAGCTTGGTAGGTCAGGTCAATAAGTTCATGCGTTTTTTGTTTCTTTTTCAGTGCCGGGTCCAAACAAAGACAGTTTCAGTTCTGAGAGTTTCACCTGCCAGCTGCTAATGTGTTGCGAGCATTCTTGCTGACCGCACAAGGCGGCATCCAGCCTACGTCCAACCGCCTGCGTTGGTGGTATAGTGGTGAGCATAGCTGCCTTCCAAGCAGTTGACCCGGGTTCGATTCCCCGCCAGCGCATTGCCTTTTGTACGGCCAACTCCTTCTGTAACTCGTGGCTGGAGCAAAACTTTTGTATGGGTCTTTGGGCAGCGGTAAAGGACTAGGTCTCCCCGTCGGGGAATCGAACCCCAGTCTTCCGCGTGACAGGCGGAGATACTGTCCACTATACTAACGAGGAGTTGCAGAGACAGGTAGTCCTCCCAGATCAGTGCGACTGCAGCTCGCTGCAAACAGCCTTCCCATTTTCAGGAACGGCCTCATTTTAGGCCATCGCTTCACAAGGAGCCAGTGCAGCCCAAAAAATCATCTAATACTATTTAAATATGAAGTGTCTGTATAAAAGGTGTTACGGTATTAAAGTAGAGAGCTTGTTTTTTAATAAAAAGCTTGGTAGGTCAGGTCAATAAGTTCATGCGTTTTTTGTTTCTTTTTCAGTGCCGGGTCCAAACAAAGACAGTTTCAGTTCTGAGAGTTTCACCTGCCAGCTGCTAATGTGTTGCGAGCATTCTTGCTGACCGCACAAGCCGGCATCCAGCCTACGTCCAACCGCCTGCATTGGTGGTATAGTGGTGAGCATAGCTGCCTTCCAAGCAGTTGACCCGGGTTCGATTCCCGGCCAACGCATTACCTTTTGTACGGCCAACTCCTTCTGTAACTCGTGGCTGGAGCAAAACTTTTGTATGGGTCTTTGGGCAGCAGTAAAGGACTAGGTCTCCCCGTCGGGGAATCGAACCCCGGTCTTCCGCGTGACAGGCGGAGATACTGTCCACTATACTAACGAGGAGTTGCAGAGACAGGTAGTCCTCCCCGATCAGCGCGACTGCAGCTCGCTGCAAACAGCCTTCCCATTTTCAGGAACGGCCTCATTTTAGGCCATTGCTTCACAAGGAGCCAGTGCAGCCGAAAAAATCATCTAATACTATTTAAATATGAAGTGTCTGTATAAAAGGTGTTACGTTATTAAAGTAGAGAGCTTGTTTTTTAATAAAAAGCTTGGTAGGTCAGGTCAATAAGTTCATGCGTTTTTTGTTTCTTTTTCTGTGCCGGGTCCAAACAAAGAGAGATTCAGTTCTGAGAGTTTCACCTGCCAGCTGCTAATGTGTTGCGAGCATTCTTGCTGACCGCACAAGCCGGCATCCAGCCGCCTGCGTTGGTGGTATAGTGGTGAGCATAGCTGCCTTCCAAGCAGTTGACCCGGGTTCGATTCCCGGCCAACGCATTGCCTTTTGTACGGCCAACTCCTTCTGTAACTCGTGGCTGGAGCAAAACTTTTGTATGGGTCTTTGGGCAGCAGTAAAGGAATAGGTCTCCCCGTCGGGGAATCGAACCCCGGTCTTCCGCGTGACAGGCGGAGATACTGTCCACTATACTAACGAGGAGTTGCAGAGACAGGTAGTCCTCCCCGATCAGCGCGACTGCAGCTCGCTGCAAACAGCCTTCCCATTTTCAGGAACGGCCTTGTGCGTCATTTTAGGCCATCGCTTCACAAGGAGCCAGTGCAGCCGAAAAAATCATCTAATACTATTTAAATATGAAGTGTCTGTATAAAAGGTGTTACGTTATTAAAGTAGAGAGCTTGTTTTTTAATAAAAAGCTTGGTAGGTCAGGTCAATAAGTTCATGCGTTTTTTGTTTCTTTTTCAGTGCCGGGTCCAAACAAAGACAGTTTCAGTTCTGAGAGTTTCACCTGCCAGCTGCTAATGTGTTGCGAGCATTCTTGCTGACCGCACAAGCCGGCATCCAGCCTACGTCCAACCGCCTGCGTTGGTGGTATAGTGGTGAGCATAGCTGCCTTCCAAGCAGTTGACCCGGGTTCGATTCCCGGCCAACGCATTGCCTTTTGTACGGCCAACTCCTTCTGTAACTCGTGGCTGGAGCAAAACGTTTGTATGGGTCTTTGGGCAGCAGTAAAGGACTAGGTCTAACCGTCGGGGAATCGAACCCCGGTCTTCCGCGTGACAGGCGGAGATACTGTCCACTATACTAACGAGGAGTTGCAGAGACAGGTAGTCCTCCCCGATCAGCGCGACTGCAGCTCGCTGCAAACAGCCTTCCCATTTTCAGGAACGGCCTCATTTTAGGCCATTGCTTCACAAGGAGCCAGTGCAGCCGAAAAAATAATCTAATACTATTTAAATATGAAGTGTCTGTATAAAAGGTGTTACGTTATTAAAGTAGAGAGCTTGTTTTTTAATAAAAAGCTTGGTAGGTCAGGTCAATAAGTTCATGCGTTTTTTGTTTCTTTTTCTGTGCCGGGTCCAAACAAAGAGAGATTCAGTTCTGAGAGTTTCACCTGCCAGCTGCTAATGTGTTGCGAGCATTCTTGCTGACCGCACAAGCCGGCATCCAGCCGCCTGCGTTGGTGGTATAGTGGTGAGCATAGCTGCCTTCCAAGCAGTTGACCCGGGTTCGATTCCCGGCCAACGCATTGCCTTTTGTACGGCCAACTCCTTCTGTAACTCGTGGCTGGAGCAAAACTTTTGTATGGGTCTTTGGGCAGCAGTAAAGGACTAGGTCTAACCGTCGGGGAATCGAACCCCGGTCTTCCGCGTGACAGGCGGAGATACTGTCCACTATACTAACGAGGAGTTGCAGAGACAGGTAGTCCTCCCCGATCAGCGCGACTGCAGCTCGCTGCAAACAGCCTTCCCATTTTCAGGAACGGCCTCATTTTAGGCCATTGCTTCACAAGGAGCCAGTGCAGCCGAAAAAATCATCTAATACTATTTAAATATGAAGTGTCTGTATAAAAGGTGTTACGTTATTAAAGTAGAGAGCTTGTTTTTTAATAAAAAGCTTGGTAGGTCAGGTCAATAAGTTCATGCGTTTTTTGTTTCTTTTTCTGTGCCGGGTCCAAACAAAGAGAGATTCAGTTCTGAGAGTTTCACCTGCCAGCTGCTAATGTGTTGCGAGCATTCTTGCTGACCGCACAAGCCGGCATCCAGCCGCCTGCGTTGGTGGTAAAGTGGTGAGCATAGCTGCCTTCCAAGCAGTTGACCCGGGTTCGATTCCCGGCCAACGCATTGCCTTTTGTACGGCCAACTCCTTCTGTAACTCGTGGCTGGAGCAAAACTTTTGTATGGGTCTTTGGGCAGCAGTAAAGGAATAGGTCTCCCCGTCGGGGAATCGAACCCCGGTCTTCCGCGTGACAGGCGGAGATACTGTCCACTATACTAACGAGGAGTTGCAGAGACAGGTAGTCCTCGCCGATCAGTGCGACTGCAGCTCGCTGCAAACAGCCTTCCCATTTTCAGGAACGGCCTCGTGCGTCATTTTAGGCCATCGCTTCACAAGGAGCCAGTGCAGCCCAAAAAATCATCTAATACTATTTAAATATGAAGTGTCTGTATAAAAGGTGTTACGTTATTAAAGTAGAGAGCTTGTTTTTTAATAAAAAGCTTGGTAGGTCAGGTCAATAAGTTCATGCGTTTTTTGTTTCTTTTTCAGTGCCGGGTCCAAACAAAGACAGTTTCAGTTCTGAGAGTTTCACCTGCCAGCTGCTAATGTGTTGCGAGCATTCTTGCTGACCGCACAAGGCGGCATCCAGCCTACGTCCAACCGCCTGCGTTGGTGGTATAGTGGTGAGCATAGCTGCCTTCCAAGCAGTTGACCCGGGTTCGATTCCCCGCCAGCGCATTGCCTTTTGTACGGCCAACTCCTTCTGTAACTCGTGGCTGGAGCAAAACTTTTGTATGGGTCTTTGGGCAGCGGTAAAGGACTAGGTCTCCCCGTCGGGGAATCGAACCCCAGTCTTCCGCGTGACAGGCGGAGATACTGTCCACTATACTAACGAGGAGTTGCAGAGACAGGTAGTCCTCCCAGATCAGTGCGACTGCAGCTCGCTGCAAACAGCCTTCCCATTTTCAGGAACGGCCTCATTTTAGGCCATCGCTTCACAAGGAGCCAGTGCAGCCCAAAAAATCATCTAATACTATTTAAATATGAAGTGTCTGTATAAAAGGTGTTACGGTATTAAAGTAGAGAGCTTGTTTTTTAATAAAAAGCTTGGTAGGTCAGGTCAATAAGTTCATGCGTTTTTTGTTTCTTTTTCAGTGCCGGGTCCAAACAAAGACAGTTTCAGTTCTGAGAGTTTCACCTGCCAGCTGCTAATGTGTTGCGAGCATTCTTGCTGACCGCACAAGCCGGCATCCAGCCTACGTCCAACCGCCTGCATTGGTGGTATAGTGGTGAGCATAGCTGCCTTCCAAGCAGTTGACCCGGGTTCGATTCCCGGCCAACGCATTACCTTTTGTACGGCCAACTCCTTCTGTAACTCGTGGCTGGAGCAAAACTTTTGTATGGGTCTTTGGGCAGCAGTAAAGGACTAGGTCTCCCCGTCGGGGAATCGAACCCCGGTCTTCCGCGTGACAGGCGGAGATACTGTCCACTATACTAACGAGGAGTTGCAGAGACAGGTAGTCCTCCCCGATCAGCGCGACTGCAGCTCGCTGCAAACAGCCTTCCCATTTTCAGGAACGGCCTCATTTTAGGCCATTGCTTCACAAGGAGCCAGTGCAGCCGAAAAAATCATCTAATACTATTTAAATATGAAGTGTCTGTATAAAAGGTGTTACGTTATTAAAGTAGAGAGCTTGTTTTTTAATAAAAAGCTTGGTAGGTCAGGTCAATAAGTTCATGCGTTTTTTGTTTCTTTTTCTGTGCCGGGTCCAAACAAAGAGAGATTCAGTTCTGAGAGTTTCACCTGCCAGCTGCTAATGTGTTGCGAGCATTCTTGCTGACCGCACAAGCCGGCATCCAGCCGCCTGCGTTGGTGGTATAGTGGTGAGCATAGCTGCCTTCCAAGCAGTTGACCCGGGTTCGATTCCCGGCCAACGCATTGCCTTTTGTACGGCCAACTCCTTCTGTAACTCGTGGCTGGAGCAAAACTTTTGTATGGGTCTTTGGGCAGCAGTAAAGGAATAGGTCTCCCCGTCGGGGAATCGAACCCCGGTCTTCCGCGTGACAGGCGGAGATACTGTCCACTATACTAACGAGGAGTTGCAGAGACAGGTAGTCCTCCCCGATCAGCGCGACTGCAGCTCGCTGCAAACAGCCTTCCCATTTTCAGGAACGGCCTTGTGCGTCATTTTAGGCCATCGCTTCACAAGGAGCCAGTGCAGCCGAAAAAATCATCTAATACTATTTAAATATGAAGTGTCTGTATAAAAGGTGTTACGTTATTAAAGTAGAGAGCTTGTTTTTTAATAAAAAGCTTGGTAGGTCAGGTCAATAAGTTCATGCGTTTTTTGTTTCTTTTTCAGTGCCGGGTCCAAACAAAGACAGTTTCAGTTCTGAGAGTTTCACCTGCCAGCTGCTAATGTGTTGCGAGCATTCTTGCTGACCGCACAAGCCGGCATCCAGCCTACGTCCAACCGCCTGCGTTGGTGGTATAGTGGTGAGCATAGCTGCCTTCCAAGCAGTTGACCCGGGTTCGATTCCCGGCCAACGCATTGCCTTTTGTACGGCCAACTCCTTCTGTAACTCGTGGCTGGAGCAAAACGTTTGTATGGGTCTTTGGGCAGCAGTAAAGGACTAGGTCTAACCGTCGGGGAATCGAACCCCGGTCTTCCGCGTGACAGGCGGAGATACTGTCCACTATACTAACGAGGAGTTGCAGAGACAGGTAGTCCTCCCCGATCAGCGCGACTGCAGCTCGCTGCAAACAGCCTTCCCATTTTCAGGAACGGCCTCATTTTAGGCCATTGCTTCACAAGGAGCCAGTGCAGCCGAAAAAATAATCTAATACTATTTAAATATGAAGTGTCTGTATAAAAGGTGTTACGTTATTAAAGTAGAGAGCTTGTTTTTTAATAAAAAGCTTGGTAGGTCAGGTCAATAAGTTCATGCGTTTTTTGTTTCTTTTTCTGTGCCGGGTCCAAACAAAGAGAGATTCAGTTCTGAGAGTTTCACCTGCCAGCTGCTAATGTGTTGCGAGCATTCTTGCTGACCGCACAAGCCGGCATCCAGCCGCCTGCGTTGGTGGTATAGTGGTGAGCATAGCTGCCTTCCAAGCAGTTGACCCGGGTTCGATTCCCGGCCAACGCATTGCCTTTTGTACGGCCAACTCCTTCTGTAACTCGTGGCTGGAGCAAAACTTTTGTATGGGTCTTTGGGCAGCAGTAAAGGACTAGGTCTAACCGTCGGGGAATCGAACCCCGGTCTTCCGCGTGACAGGCGGAGATACTGTCCACTATACTAACGAGGAGTTGCAGAGACAGGTAGTCCTCCCCGATCAGCGCGACTGCAGCTCGCTGCAAACAGCCTTCCCATTTTCAGGAACGGCCTCATTTTAGGCCATTGCTTCACAAGGAGCCAGTGCAGCCGAAAAAATCATCTAATACTATTTAAATATGAAGTGTCTGTATAAAAGGTGTTACGTTATTAAAGTAGAGAGCTTGTTTTTTAATAAAAAGCTTGGTAGGTCAGGTCAATAAGTTCATGCGTTTTTTGTTTCTTTTTCTGTGCCGGGTCCAAACAAAGAGAGATTCAGTTCTGAGAGTTTCACCTGCCAGCTGCTAATGTGTTGCGAGCATTCTTGCTGACCGCACAAGCCGGCATCCAGCCGCCTGCGTTGGTGGTAAAGTGGTGAGCATAGCTGCCTTCCAAGCAGTTGACCCGGGTTCGATTCCCGGCCAACGCATTGCCTTTTGTACGGCCAACTCCTTCTGTAACTCGTGGCTGGAGCAAAACTTTTGTATGGGTCTTTGGGCAGCAGTAAAGGAATAGGTCTCCCCGTCGGGGAATCGAACCCCGGTCTTCCGCGTGACAGGCGGAGATACTGTCCACTATACTAACGAGGAGTTGCAGAGACAGGTAGTCCTCCCCGATCAGCGCGACTGCAGCTCGCTGCAAACAGCCTTCCCATTTTCAGGAACGGCCTTGTGCGTCATTTTAGGCCATCGCTTCACAAGGAGCCAGTGCAGCCGAAAAAATCATCTAATACTATTTAAATATGAAGTGTCTGTATAAAAGGTGTTACGTTATTAAAGTAGAGAGCTTGTTTTTTAATAAAAAGCTTGGTAGGTCAGGTCAATAAGTTCATGCGTTTTTTGTTTCTTTTTCAGTGCCGGGTCCAAACAAAGACAGTTTCAGTTCTGAGAGTTTCACCTGCCAGCTGCTAATGTGTTGCGAGCATTCTTGCTGACCGCACAAGCCGGCATCCAGCCTACGTCCAACCGCCTGCGTTGGTGGTATAGTGGTGAGCATAGCTGCCTTCCAAGCAGTTGACCCGGGTTCGATTCCCGGCCAACGCATTGCCTTTTGTACGGCCAACTCCTTCTGTAACTCGTGGCTGGAGCAAAACTTTTGTATGGGTCTTTGGGCAGCAGTAAAGGACTAGGTCTAACCGTCGGGGAATCGAACCCCGGTCTTCCGCGTGACAGGCGGAGATACTGTCCACTATACTAACGAGGAGTTGCAGAGACAGGTAGTCCTCCCCGATCAGCGCGACTGCAGCTCGCTGCAAACAGCCTTCCCATTTTCAGGAACGGCCTCATTTTAGGCCATTGCTTCACAAGGAGCCAGTGCAGCCGAAAAAATAATCTAATACTATTTAAATATGAAGTGTCTGTATAAAAGGTGTTACGTTATTAAAGTAGAGAGCTTGTTTTTTAATAAAAAGCTTGGTAGGTCAGGTCAATAAGTTCATGCGTTTTTTGTTTCTTTTTCTGTGCCGGGTCCAAACAAAGAGAGATTCAGTTCTGAGAGTTTCACCTGCCAGCTGCTAATGTGTTGCGAGCATTCTTGCTGACCGCACAAGCCGGCATCCAGCCGCCTGCGTTGGTGGTATAGTGGTGAGCATAGCTGCCTTCCAAGCAGTTGACCCGGGTTCGATTCCCGGCCAACGCATTGCCTTTTGTACGGCCAACTCCTTCTGTAACTCGTGGCTGGAGCAAAACTTTTGTATGGGTCTTTGGGCAGCAGAAAAGGACTAGGTCTCCCCGTCGGGGAATCGAACCCCCGTCTTCCGCGTGACAGGCGGAGATACTGTCCACTATACTAACGAGGAGTTGCAGAGACAGGTAGTCCTCGCCGATCAGTGCGACTGCAGCTCGCTGCAAACAGCCTTCCCATTTTCAGGAACGGCCTCGTGCGTCATTTTAGGCCATCGCTTCACAAGGAGCCAGTGCAGCCCAAAAAATCATCTAATACTATTTAAATATGAAGTGTCTGTATAAAAGGTGTTACGTTATTAAAGTAGAGAGCTTGTTTTTTAATAAAAAGCTTGGTAGGTCAGGTCAATAAGTTCATGCGTTTTTTGTTTCTTTTTCAGTGCCGGGTCCAAACAAAGACAGTTTCAGTTCTGAGAGTTTCACCTGCCAGCTGCTAATGTGTTGCGAGCATTCTTGCTGACCGCACAAGGCGGCATCCAGCCTACGTCCAACCGCCTGCGTTGGTGGTATAGTGGTGAGCATAGCTGCCTTCCAAGCAGTTGACCCGGGTTCGATTCCCCGCCAGCGCATTGCCTTTTGTACGGCCAACTCCTTCTGTAACTCGTGGCTGGAGCAAAACTTTTGTATGGGTCTTTGGGCAGCGGTAAAGGACTAGGTCTCCCCGTCGGGGAATCGAACCCCGGTCTTCCGCGTGACAGGCGGAGATACTGTCCACTATACTAACGCGGAGTTGCAGAGACAGGTAGTCCTCCCAGATCAGTGCGACTGCAGCTCGCTGCAAACAGCCTTCCCATTTTCAGGAACGGCCTCATTTTAGGCCATCGCTTCACAAGGAGCCAGTGCAGCCCAAAAAATCATCTAATACTATTTAAATATGAAGTGTCTGTATAAAAGGTGTTACGTTATTAAAGTAGAGAGCTTGTTTTTTAATAAAAAGCTTGGTAGGTCAGGTCAATAAGTTCATGCGTTTTTTGTTTCTTTTTCAGTGCCGGGTCCAAACAAAGACAGTTTCAGTTCTGAGAGTTTCACCTGCCAGCTGCTAATGTGTTGCGAGCATTCTTGCTGACCGCACAAGCCGGCATCCAGCCTACGTCCAACCGCCTGCATTGGTGGTATAGTGGTGAGCATAGCTGCCTTCCAAGCAGTTGACCCGGGTTCGATTCCCGGCCAACGCATTACCTTTTGTACGGCCAACTCCTTCTGTAACTCGTGGCTGGAGCAAAACTTTTGTATGGGTCTTTGGGCAGCAGTAAAGGACTAGGTCTCCCCGTCGGGGAATCGAACCCCGGTCTTCCGCGTGACAGGCGGAGATACTGTCCACTATACTAACGAGGAGTTGCAGAGACAGGTAGTCCTCCCCGATCAGCGCGACTGCAGCTCGCTGCAAACAGCCTTCCCATTTTCAGGAACGGCCTCATTTTAGGCCATTGCTTCACAAGGAGCCAGTGCAGCCGAAAAAATCATCTAATACTATTTAAATATGAAGTGTCTGTATAAAAGGTGTTACGTTATTAAAGTAGAGAGCTTGTTTTTTAATAAAAAGCTTGGTAGGTCAGGTCAATAAGTTCATGCGTTTTTTGTTTCTTTTTCTGTGCCGGGTCCAAACAAAGAGAGATTCAGTTCTGAGAGTTTCACCTGCCAGCTGCTAATGTGTTGCGAGCATTCTTGCTGACCGCACAAGCCGGCATCCAGCCGCCTGCGTTGGTGGTATAGTGGTGAGCATAGCTGCCTTCCAAGCAGTTGACCCGGGTTCGATTCCCGGCCAACGCATTGCCTTTTGTACGGCCAACTCCTTCTGTAACTCGTGGCTGGAGCAAAACTTTTGTATGGGTCTTTGGGCAGCAGTAAAGGACTAGGTCTAACCGTCGGGGAATCGAACCCCGGTCTTCCGCGTGACAGGCGGAGATACTGTCCACTATACTAACGAGGAGTTGCAGAGACAGGTAGTCCTCCCCGATCAGCGCGACTGCAGCTCGCTGCAAACAGCCTTCCCATTTTCAGGAACGGCCTCATTTTAGGCCATTGCTTCACAAGGAGCCAGTGCAGCCGAAAAAATCATCTAATACTATTTAAATATGAAGTGTCTGTATAAAAGGTGTTACGTTATTAAAGTAGAGAGCTTGTTTTTTAATAAAAAGCTTGGTAGGTCAGGTCAATAAGTTCATGCGTTTTTTGTTTCTTTTTCTGTGCCGGGTCCAAACAAAGAGAGATTCAGTTCTGAGAGTTTCACCTGCCAGCTGCTAATGTGTTGCGAGCATTCTTGCTGACCGCACAAGCCGGCATCCAGCCGCCTGCGTTGGTGGTATAGTGGTGAGCATAGCTGCCTTCCAAGCAGTTGACCCGGGTTCGATTCCCGGCCAACGCATTGCCTTTTGTACGGCCAACTCCTTCTGTAACTCGTGGCTGGAGCAAAACTTTTGTATGGGTCTTTGGGCAGCAGAAAAGGACTAGGTCTCCCCGTCGGGGAATCGAACCCCGGTCTTCCGCGTGACAGGCGGAGATACTGTCCACTATACTAACGAGGAGTTGCAGAGACAGGTAGTCCTCGCCGATCAGTGCGACTGCAGCTCGCTGCAAACAGCCTTCCCATTTTCAGGAACGGCCTCGTGCGTCATTTTAGGCCATCGCTTCACAAGGAGCCAGTGCAGCCCAAAAAATCATCTAATACTATTTAAATATGAAGTGTCTGTATAAAAGGTGTTAGGTTATTAAAGTAGAGAGCTTGTTTTTTAATAAAAAGCTTGGTAGGTCAGGTCAATAAGTTCATGCGTTTTTTGTTTCTTTTTCAGTGCCGGGTCCAAACAAAGACAGTTTCAGTTCTGAGAGTTTCACCTGCCAGCTGCTAATGTGTTGCGAGCATTCTTGCTGACCGCACAAGGCGGCATCCAGCCTACGTCCAACCGCCTGCGTTGGTGGTATAGTGGTGAGCATAGCTGCCTTCCAAGCAGTTGACCCGGGTTCGATTCCCCGCCAGCGCATTGCCTTTTGTACGGCCAACTCCTTCTGTAACTCGTGGCTGGAGCAAAACTTTTGTATGGGTCTTTGGGCAGCGGTAAAGGACTAGGTCTCCCCGTCGGGGAATCGAACCCCGGTCTTCCGCGTGACAGGCGGAGATACTGTCCACTATACTAACGAGGAGTTGCAGAGACAGGTAGTCCTCCCAGATCAGTGCGACTGCAGCTCGCTGCAAACAGCCTTCCCATTTTCAGGAACGGCCTCATTTTAGGCCATCGCTTCACAAGGAGCCAGTGCAGCCCAAAAAATCATCTAATACTATTTAAATATGAAGTGTCTGTATAAAAGGTGTTACGGTATTAAAGTAGAGAGCTTGTTTTTTAATAAAAAGCTTGGTAGGTCAGGTCAATAAGTTCATGCGTTTTTTGTTTCTTTTTCAGTGCCGGGTCCAAACAAAGACAGTTTCAGTTCTGAGAGTTTCACCTGCCAGCTGCTAATGTGTTGCGAGCATTCTTGCTGACCGCACAAGCCGGCATCCAGCCTACGTCCAACCGCCTGCATTGGTGGTATAGTGGTGAGCATAGCTGCCTTCCAAGCAGTTGACCCGGGTTCGATTCCCGGCCAACGCATTACCTTTTGTACGGCCAACTCCTTCTGTAACTCGTGGCTGGAGCAAAACTTTTGTATGGGTCTTTGGGCAGCAGTAAAGGACTAGGTCTCCCCGTCGGGGAATCGAACCCCGGTCTTCCGCGTGACAGGCGGAGATACTGTCCACTATACTAACGAGGAGTTGCAGAGACAGGTAGTCCTCCCCGATCAGCGCGACTGCAGCTCGCTGCAAACAGCCTTCCCATTTTCAGGAACGGCCTCATTTTAGGCCATTGCTTCACAAGGAGCCAGTGCAGCCGAAAAAATCATCTAATACTATTTAAATATGAAGTGTCTGTATAAAAGGTGTTACGTTATTAAAGTAGAGAGCTTGTTTTTTAATAAAAAGCTTGGTAGGTCAGGTCAATAAGTTCATGCGTTTTTTGTTTCTTTTTCTGTGCCGGGTCCAAACAAAGAGAGATTCAGTTCTGAGAGTTTCACCTGCCAGCTGCTAATGTGTTGCGAGCATTCTTGCTGACCGCACAAGCCGGCATCCAGCCGCCTGCGTTGGTGGTATAGTGGTGAGCATAGCTGCCTTCCAAGCAGTTGACCCGGGTTCGATTCCCGGCCAACGCATTGCCTTTTGTACGGCCAACTCCTTCTGTAACTCGTGGCTGGAGCAAAACTTTTGTATGGGTCTTTGGGCAGCAGTAAAGGACTAGGTCTAACCGTCGGGGAATCGAACCCCGGTCTTCCGCGTGACAGGCGGAGATACTGTCCACTATACTAACGAGGAGTTGCAGAGACAGGTAGTCCTCCCCGATCAGCGCGACTGCAGCTCGCTGCAAACAGCCTTCCCATTTTCAGGAACGGCCTCATTTTAGGCCATTGCTTCACAAGGAGCCAGTGCAGCCGAAAAAATCATCTAATACTATTTAAATATGAAGTGTCTGTATAAAAGGTGTTACGTTATTAAAGTAGAGAGCTTGTTTTTTAATAAAAAGCTTGGTAGGTCAGGTCAATAAGTTCATGCGTTTTTTGTTTCTTTTTCTGTGCCGGGTCCAAACAAAGAGAGATTCAGTTCTGAGAGTTTCACCTGCCAGCTGCTAATGTGTTGCGAGCATTCTTGCTGACCGCACAAGCCGGCATCCAGCCGCCTGCGTTGGTGGTATAGTGGTGAGCATAGCTGCCTTCCAAGCAGTTGACCCGGGTTCGATTCCCGGCCAACGCATTGCCTTTTGTACGGCCAACTCCTTCTGTAACTCGTGGCTGGAGCAAAACTTTTGTATGGGTCTTTGGGCAGCAGTAAAGGAATAGGTCTCCCCGTCGGGGAATCGAACCCCGGTCTTCCGCGTGACAGGCGGAGATACTGTCCACTATACTAACGAGGATTTGCAGAGACAGGTAGTCCTCCCCGATCAGCGCGACTGCAGCTCGCTGCAAACAGCCTTCCCATTTTCAGGAACGGCCTTGTGCGTCATTTTAGGCCATCGCTTCACAAGGAGCCAGTGCAGCCGAAAAAATCATCTAATACTATTTAAATATGAAGTGTCTGTATAAAAGGTGTTACGTTATTAAAGTAGAGAGCTTGTTTTTTAATAAAAAGCTTGGTAGGTCAGGTCAATAAGTTCATGCGTTTTTTGTTTCTTTTTCAGTGCCGGGTCCAAACAAAGACAGTTTCAGTTCTGAGAGTTTCACCTGCCAGCTGCTAATGTGTTGCGAGCATTCTTGCTGACCGCACAAGCCGGCATCCAGCCTACGTCCAACCGCCTGCGTTGGTGGTATAGTGGTGAGCATAGCTGCCTTCCAAGCAGTTGACCCGGGTTCGATTCCCGGCCAACGCATTGCCTTTTGTACGGCCAACTCCTTCTGTAACTCGTGGCTGGAGCAAAACTTTTGTATGGGTCTTTGGGCAGCAGTAAAGGACTAGGTCTAACCGTCGGGGAATCGAACCCCGGTCTTCCGCGTGACAGGCGGAGATACTGTCCACTATACTAACGAGGAGTTGCAGAGACAGGTAGTCCTCCCCGATCAGCGCGACTGCAGCTCGCTGCAAACAGCCTTCCCATTTTCAGGAACGGCCTCATTTTAGGCCATTGCTTCACAAGGAGCCAGTGCAGCCGAAAAAATCATCTAATACTATTTAAATATGAAGTGTCTGTATAAAAGGTGTTACGTTATTAAAGTAGAGAGCTTGTTTTTTAATAAAAAGCTTGGTAGGTCAGGTCAATAAGTTCATGCGTTTTTTGTTTCTTTTTCTGTGCCGGGTCCAAACAAAGAGAGATTCAGTTCTGAGAGTTTCACCTGCCAGCTGCTAATGTGTTGCGAGCATTCTTGCTGACCGCACAAGCCGGCATCCAGCCGCCTGCGTTGGTGGTATAGTGGTGAGCATAGCTGCCTTCCAAGCAGTTGACCCGGGTTCGATTCCCGGCCAACGCATTGCCTTTTGTACGGCCAACTCCTTCTGTAACTCGTGGCTGGAGCAAAACTTTTGTATGGGTCTTTGGGCAGCAGAAAAGGACTAGGTCTCCCCGTCGGGGAATCGAACCCCGGTCTTCCGCGTGACAGGCGGAGATACTGTCCACTATACTAACGAGGAGTTGCAGAGACAGGTAGTCCTCGCCGATCAGTGCGACTGCAGCTCGCTGCAAACAGCCTTCCCATTTTCAGGAACGGCCTCGTGCGTCATTTTAGGCCATCGCTTCACAAGGAGCCAGTGCAGCCCAAAAAATCATCTAATACTATTTAAATATGAAGTGTCTGTATAAAAGGTGTTACGTTATTAAAGTAGAGAGCTTGTTTTTTAATAAAAAGCTTGGTAGGTCAGGTCAATAAGTTCATGCGTTTTTTGTTTCTTTTTCAGTGCCGGGTCCAAACAAAGACAGTTTCAGTTCTGAGAGTTTCACCTGCCAGCTGCTAATGTGTTGCGAGCATTCTTGCTGACCGCACAAGGCGGCATCCAGCCTACGTCCAACCGCCTGCGTTGGTGGTATAGTGGTGAGCATAGCTGCCTTCCAAGCAGTTGACCCGGGTTCGATTCCCCGCCAGCGCATTGCCTTTTGTACGGCCAACTCCTTCTGTAACTCGTGGCTGGAGCAAAACTTTTGTATGGGTCTTTGGGCAGCAGTAAAGGACTAGGTCTCCCCGTCGGGGAATCGAACCCCGGTCTTCCGCGTGACAGGCGGAGATACTGTCCACTATACTAACGAGGAGTTGCAGAGACAGGTAGTCCTCCCAGATCAGTGCGACTGCAGCTCGCTGCAAACAGCCTTCCCATTTTCAGGAACGGCCTCATTTTAGGCCATCGCTTCACAAGGAGCCAGTGCAGCCCAAAAAATCATCTAATACTATTTAAATATGAAGTGTCTGTATAAAAGGTGTTACGTTATTAAAGTAGAGAGCTTGTTTTTTAATAAAAAGCTTGGTAGGTCAGGTCAATAAGTTCATGCGTTTTTTGTTTCTTTTTCAGTGCCGGGTCCAAACAAAGACAGTTTCAGTTCTGAGAGTTTCACCTGCCAGCTGCTAATGTGTTGCGAGCATTCTTGCTGACCGCACAAGCCGGCATCCAGCCTACGTCCAACCGCCTGCATTGGTGGTATAGTGGTGAGCATAGCTGCCTTCCAAGCAGTTGACCCGGGTTCGATTCCCGGCCAACGCATTACCTTTTGTACGGCCAACTCCTTCTGTAACTCGTGGCTGGAGCAAAACTTTTGTATGGGTCTTTGGGCAGCAGTAAAGGACTAGGTCTCCCCGTCGGGGAATCGAACCCCGGTCTTCCGCGTGACAGGCGGAGATACTGTCCACTATACTAACGAGGAGTTGCAGAGACAGGTAGTCCTCCCCGATCAGCGCGACTGCAGCTCGCTGCAAACAGCCTTCCCATTTTCAGGAACGGCCTCATTTTAGGCCATTGCTTCACAAGGAGCCAGTGCAGCCGAAAAAATCATCTAATACTATTTAAATATGAAGTGTCTGTATAAAAGGTGTTACGTTATTAAAGTAGAGAGCTTGTTTTTTAATAAAAAGCTTGGTAGGTCAGGTCAATAAGTTCATGCGTTTTTTGTTTCTTTTTCTGTGCCGGGTCCAAACAAAGAGAGATTCAGTTCTGAGAGTTTCACCTGCCAGCTGCTAATGTGTTGCGAGCATTCTTGCTGACCGCACAAGCCGGCATCCAGCCGCCTGCGTTGGTGGTATAGTGGTGAGCATAGCTGCCTTCCAAGCAGTTGACCCGGGTTCGATTCCCGGCCAACGCATTGCCTTTTGTACGGCCAACTCCTTCTGTAACTCGTGGCTGGAGCAAAACTTTTGTATGGGTCTTTGGGCAGCAGTAAAGGACTAGGTCTAACCGTCGGGGAATCGAACCCCGGTCTTCCGCGTGACAGGCGGAGATACTGTCCACTATACTAACGAGGAGTTGCAGAGACAGGTAGTCCTCCCCGATCAGCGCGACTGCAGCTCGCTGCAAACAGCCTTCCCATTTTCAGGAACGGCCTCATTTTAGGCCATTGCTTCACAAGGAGCCAGTGCAGCCGAAAAAATCATCTAATACTATTTAAATATGAAGTGTCTGTATAAAAGGTGTTACGTTATTAAAGTAGAGAGCTTGTTTTTTAATAAAAAGCTTGGTAGGTCAGGTCAATAAGTTCATGCGTTTTTTGTTTCTTTTTCTGTGCCGGGTCCAAACAAAGAGAGATTCAGTTCTGAGAGTTTCACCTGCCAGCTGCTAATGTGTTGCGAGCATTCTTGCTGACCGCACAAGCCGGCATCCAGCCGCCTGCGTTGGTGGTATAGTGGTGAGCATAGCTGCCTTCCAAGCAGTTGACCCGGGTTCGATTCCCGGCCAACGCATTGCCTTTTGTACGGCCAACTCCTTCTGTAACTCGTGGCTGGAGCAAAACTTTTGTATGGGTCTTTGGGCAGCAGTAAAGGAATAGGTCTCCCCGTCGGGGAATCGAACCCCGGTCTTCCGCGTGACAGGCGGAGATACTGTCCACTATACTAACGAGGATTTGCAGAGACAGGTAGTCCTCCCCGATCAGCGCGACTGCAGCTCGCTGCAAACAGCCTTCCCATTTTCAGGAACGGCCTTGTGCGTCATTTTAGGCCATCGCTTCACAAGGAGCCAGTGCAGCCGAAAAAATCATCTAATACTATTTAAATATGAAGTGTCTGTATAAAAGGTGTTACGTTATTAAAGTAGAGAGCTTGTTTTTTAATAAAAAGCTTGGTAGGTCAGGTCAATAAGTTCATGCGTTTTTTGTTTCTTTTTCAGTGCCGGGTCCAAACAAAGACAGTTTCAGTTCTGAGAGTTTCACCTGCCAGCTGCTAATGTGTTGCGAGCATTCTTGCTGACCGCACAAGCCGGCATCCAGCCTACGTCCAACCGCCTGCGTTGGTGGTATAGTGGTGAGCATAGCTGCCTTCCAAGCAGTTGACCCGGGTTCGATTCCCGGCCAACGCATTGCCTTTTGTACGGCCAACTCCTTCTGTAACTCGTGGCTGGAGCAAAACTTTTGTATGGGTCTTTGGGCAGCAGTAAAGGACTAGGTCTAACCGTCGGGGAATCGAACCCCGGTCTTCCGCGTGACAGGCGGAGATACTGTCCACTATACTAACGAGGAGTTGCAGAGACAGGTAGTCCTCCCCGATCAGCGCGACTGCAGCTCGCTGCAAACAGCCTTCCCATTTTCAGGAACGGCCTCATTTTAGGCCATTGCTTCACAAGGAGCCAGTGCAGCCGAAAAAATCATCTAATACTATTTAAATATGAAGTGTCTGTATAAAAGGTGTTACGTTATTAAAGTAGAGAGCTTGTTTTTTAATAAAAAGCTTGGTAGGTCAGGTCAATAAGTTCATGCGTTTTTTGTTTCTTTTTCTGTGCCGGGTCCAAACAAAGAGAGATTCAGTTCTGAGAGTTTCACCTGCCAGCTGCTAATGTGTTGCGAGCATTCTTGCTGACCGCACAAGCCGGCATCCAGCCGCCTGCGTTGGTGGTATAGTGGTGAGCATAGCTGCCTTCCAAGCAGTTGACCCGGGTTCGATTCCCGGCCAACGCATTGCCTTTTGTACGGCCAACTCCTTCTGTAACTCGTGGCTGGAGCAAAACTTTTGTATGGGTCTTTGGGCAGCAGAAAAGGACTAGGTCTCCCCGTCGGGGAATCGAACCCCGGTCTTCCGCGTGACAGGCGGAGATACTGTCCACTATACTAACGAGGAGTTGCAGAGACAGGTAGTCCTCGCCGATCAGTGCGACTGCAGCTCGCTGCAAACAGCCTTCCCATTTTCAGGAACGGCCTCGTGCGTCATTTTAGGCCATCGCTTCACAAGGAGCCAGTGCAGCCCAAAAAATCATCTAATACTATTTAAATATGAAGTGTCTGTATAAAAGGTGTTAGGTTATTAAAGTAGAGAGCTTGTTTTTTAATAAAAAGCTTGGTAGGTCAGGTCAATAAGTTCATGCGTTTTTTGTTTCTTTTTCAGTGCCGGGTCCAAACAAAGACAGTTTCAGTTCTGAGAGTTTCACCTGCCAGCTGCTAATGTGTTGCGAGCATTCTTGCTGACCGCACAAGGCGGCATCCAGCCTACGTCCAACCGCCTGCGTTGGTGGTATAGTGGTGAGCATAGCTGCCTTCCAAGCAGTTGACCCGGGTTCGATTCCCCGCCAGCGCATTGCCTTTTGTACGGCCAACTCCTTCTGTAACTCGTGGCTGGAGCAAAACTTTTGTATGGGTCTTTGGGCAGCGGTAAAGGACTAGGTCTCCCCGTCGGGGAATCGAACCCCGGTCTTCCGCGTGACAGGCGGAGATACTGTCCACTATACTAACGAGGAGTTGCAGAGACAGGTAGTCCTCCCAGATCAGTGCGACTGCAGCTCGCTGCAAACAGCCTTCCCATTTTCAGGAACGGCCTCATTTTAGGCCATCGCTTCACAAGGAGCCAGTGCAGCCCAAAAAATCATCTAATACTATTTAAATATGAAGTGTCTGTATAAAAGGTGTTACGGTATTAAAGTAGAGAGCTTGTTTTTTAATAAAAAGCTTGGTAGGTCAGGTCAATAAGTTCATGCGTTTTTTGTTTCTTTTTCAGTGCCGGGTCCAAACAAAGACAGTTTCAGTTCTGAGAGTTTCACCTGCCAGCTGCTAATGTGTTGCGAGCATTCTTGCTGACCGCACAAGCCGGCATCCAGCCTACGTCCAACCGCCTGCATTGGTGGTATAGTGGTGAGCATAGCTGCCTTCCAAGCAGTTGACCCGGGTTCGATTCCCGGCCAACGCATTACCTTTTGTACGGCCAACTCCTTCTGTAACTCGTGGCTGGAGCAAAACTTTTGTATGGGTCTTTGGGCAGCAGTAAAGGACTAGGTCTCCCCGTCGGGGAATCGAACCCCGGTCTTCCGCGTGACAGGCGGAGATACTGTCCACTATACTAACGAGGAGTTGCAGAGACAGGTAGTCCTCCCCGATCAGCGCGACTGCAGCTCGCTGCAAACAGCCTTCCCATTTTCAGGAACGGCCTCATTTTAGGCCATTGCTTCACAAGGAGCCAGTGCAGCCGAAAAAATCATCTAATACTATTTAAATATGAAGTGTCTGTATAAAAGGTGTTACGTTATTAAAGTAGAGAGCTTGTTTTTTAATAAAAAGCTTGGTAGGTCAGGTCAATAAGTTCATGCGTTTTTTGTTTCTTTTTCTGTGCCGGGTCCAAACAAAGAGAGATTCAGTTCTGAGAGTTTCACCTGCCAGCTGCTAATGTGTTGCGAGCATTCTTGCTGACCGCACAAGCCGGCATCCAGCCGCCTGCGTTGGTGGTATAGTGGTGAGCATAGCTGCCTTCCAAGCAGTTGACCCGGGTTCGATTCCCGGCCAACGCATTGCCTTTTGTACGGCCAACTCCTTCTGTAACTCGTGGCTGGAGCAAAACTTTTGTATGGGTCTTTGGGCAGCAGTAAAGGACTAGGTCTAACCGTCGGGGAATCGAACCCCGGTCTTCCGCGTGACAGGCGGAGATACTGTCCACTATACTAACGAGGAGTTGCAGAGACAGGTAGTCCTCCCCGATCAGCGCGACTGCAGCTCGCTGCAAACAGCCTTCCCATTTTCAGGAACGGCCTCATTTTAGGCCATTGCTTCACAAGGAGCCAGTGCAGCCGAAAAAATCATCTAATACTATTTAAATATGAAGTGTCTGTATAAAAGGTGTTACGTTATTAAAGTAGAGAGCTTGTTTTTTAATAAAAAGCTTGGTAGGTCAGGTCAATAAGTTCATGCGTTTTTTGTTTCTTTTTCTGTGCCGGGTCCAAACAAAGAGAGATTCAGTTCTGAGAGTTTCACCTGCCAGCTGCTAATGTGTTGCGAGCATTCTTGCTGACCGCACAAGCCGGCATCCAGCCGCCTGCGTTGGTGGTATAGTGGTGAGCATAGCTGCCTTCCAAGCAGTTGACCCGGGTTCGATTCCCGGCCAACGCATTGCCTTTTGTACGGCCAACTCCTTCTGTAACTCGTGGCTGGAGCAAAACTTTTGTATGGGTCTTTGGGCAGCAGTAAAGGAATAGGTCTCCCCGTCGGGGAATCGAACCCCGGTCTTCCGCGTGACAGGCGGAGATACTGTCCACTATACTAACGAGGATTTGCAGAGACAGGTAGTCCTCCCCGATCAGCGCGACTGCAGCTCGCTGCAAACAGCCTTCCCATTTTCAGGAACGGCCTTGTGCGTCATTTTAGGCCATCGCTTCACAAGGAGCCAGTGCAGCCGAAAAAATCATCTAATACTATTTAAATATGAAGTGTCTGTATAAAAGGTGTTACGTTATTAAAGTAGAGAGCTTGTTTTTTAATAAAAAGCTTGGTAGGTCAGGTCAATAAGTTCATGCGTTTTTTGTTTCTTTTTCAGTGCCGGGTCCAAACAAAGACAGTTTCAGTTCTGAGAGTTTCACCTGCCAGCTGCTAATGTGTTGCGAGCATTCTTGCTGACCGCACAAGCCGGCATCCAGCCTACGTCCAACCGCCTGCGTTGGTGGTATAGTGGTGAGCATAGCTGCCTTCCAAGCAGTTGACCCGGGTTCGATTCCCGGCCAACGCATTGCCTTTTGTACGGCCAACTCCTTCTGTAACTCGTGGCTGGAGCAAAACTTTTGTATGGGTCTTTGGGCAGCAGTAAAGGACTAGGTCTAACCGTCGGGGAATCGAACCCCGGTCTTCCGCGTGACAGGCGGAGATACTGTCCACTATACTAACGAGGAGTTGCAGAGACAGGTAGTCCTCCCCGATCAGCGCGACTGCAGCTCGCTGCAAACAGCCTTCCCATTTTCAGGAACGGCCTCATTTTAGGCCATTGCTTCACAAGGAGCCAGTGCAGCCGAAAAAATCATCTAATACTATTTAAATATGAAGTGTCTGTATAAAAGGTGTTACGTTATTAAAGTAGAGAGCTTGTTTTTTAATAAAAAGCTTGGTAGGTCAGGTCAATAAGTTCATGCGTTTTTTGTTTCTTTTTCTGTGCCGGGTCCAAACAAAGAGAGATTCAGTTCTGAGAGTTTCACCTGCCAGCTGCTAATGTGTTGCGAGCATTCTTGCTGACCGCACAAGCCGGCATCCAGCCGCCTGCGTTGGTGGTATAGTGGTGAGCATAGCTGCCTTCCAAGCAGTTGACCCGGGTTCGATTCCCGGCCAACGCATTGCCTTTTGTACGGCCAACTCCTTCTGTAACTCGTGGCTGGAGCAAAACTTTTGTATGGGTCTTTGGGCAGCAGAAAAGGACTAGGTCTCCCCGTCGGGGAATCGAACCCCGGTCTTCCGCGTGACAGGCGGAGATACTGTCCACTATACTAACGAGGAGTTGCAGAGACAGGTAGTCCTCGCCGATCAGTGCGACTGCAGCTCGCTGCAAACAGCCTTCCCATTTTCAGGAACGGCCTCGTGCGTCATTTTAGGCCATCGCTTCACAAGGAGCCAGTGCAGCCCAAAAAATCATCTAATACTATTTAAATATGAAGTGTCTGTATAAAAGGTGTTAGGTTATTAAAGTAGAGAGCTTGTTTTTTAATAAAAAGCTTGGTAGGTCAGGTCAATAAGTTCATGCGTTTTTTGTTTCTTTTTCAGTGCCGGGTCCAAACAAAGACAGTTTCAGTTCTGAGAGTTTCACCTGCCAGCTGCTAATGTGTTGCGAGCATTCTTGCTGACCGCACAAGGCGGCATCCAGCCTACGTCCAACCGCCTGCGTTGGTGGTATAGTGGTGAGCATAGCTGCCTTCCAAGCAGTTGACCCGGGTTCGATTCCCCGCCAGCGCATTGCCTTTTGTACGGCCAACTCCTTCTGTAACTCGTGGCTGGAGCAAAACTTTTGTATGGGTCTTTGGGCAGCGGTAAAGGACTAGGTCTCCCCGTCGGGGAATCGAACCCCGGTCTTCCGCGTGACAGGCGGAGATACTGTCCACTATACTAACGAGGAGTTGCAGAGACAGGTAGTCCTCCCAGATCAGTGCGACTGCAGCTCGCTGCAAACAGCCTTCCCATTTTCAGGAACGGCCTCATTTTAGGCCATCGCTTCACAAGGAGCCAGTGCAGCCCAAAAAATCATCTAATACTATTTAAATATGAAGTGTCTGTATAAAAGGTGTTACGGTATTAAAGTAGAGAGCTTGTTTTTTAATAAAAAGCTTGGTAGGTCAGGTCAATAAGTTCATGCGTTTTTTGTTTCTTTTTCAGTGCCGGGTCCAAACAAAGACAGTTTCAGTTCTGAGAGTTTCACCTGCCAGCTGCTAATGTGTTGCGAGCATTCTTGCTGACCGCACAAGCCGGCATCCAGCCTACGTCCAACCGCCTGCATTGGTGGTATAGTGGTGAGCATAGCTGCCTTCCAAGCAGTTGACCCGGGTTCGATTCCCGGCCAACGCATTACCTTTTGTACGGCCAACTCCTTCTGTAACTCGTGGCTGGAGCAAAACTTTTGTATGGGTCTTTGGGCAGCAGTAAAGGACTAGGTCTCCCCGTCGGGGAATCGAACCCCGGTCTTCCGCGTGACAGGCGGAGATACTGTCCACTATACTAACGAGGAGTTGCAGAGACAGGTAGTCCTCCCCGATCAGCGCGACTGCAGCTCGCTGCAAACAGCCTTCCCATTTTCAGGAACGGCCTCATTTTAGGCCATTGCTTCACAAGGAGCCAGTGCAGCCGAAAAAATCATCTAATACTATTTAAATATGAAGTGTCTGTATAAAAGGTGTTACGTTATTAAAGTAGAGAGCTTGTTTTTTAATAAAAAGCTTGGTAGGTCAGGTCAATAAGTTCATGCGTTTTTTGTTTCTTTTTCTGTGCCGGGTCCAAACAAAGAGAGATTCAGTTCTGAGAGTTTCACCTGCCAGCTGCTAATGTGTTGCGAGCATTCTTGCTGACCGCACAAGCCGGCATCCAGCCGCCTGCGTTGGTGGTATAGTGGTGAGCATAGCTGCCTTCCAAGCAGTTGACCCGGGTTCGATTCCCGGCCAACGCATTGCCTTTTGTACGGCCAACTCCTTCTGTAACTCGTGGCTGGAGCAAAACTTTTGTATGGGTCTTTGGGCAGCAGTAAAGGACTAGGTCTAACCGTCGGGGAATCGAACCCCGGTCTTCCGCGTGACAGGCGGAGATACTGTCCACTATACTAACGAGGAGTTGCAGAGACAGGTAGTCCTCCCCGATCAGCGCGACTGCAGCTCGCTGCAAACAGCCTTCCCATTTTCAGGAACGGCCTCATTTTAGGCCATTGCTTCACAAGGAGCCAGTGCAGCCGAAAAAATCATCTAATACTATTTAAATATGAAGTGTCTGTATAAAAGGTGTTACGTTATTAAAGTAGAGAGCTTGTTTTTTAATAAAAAGCTTGGTAGGTCAGGTCAATAAGTTCATGCGTTTTTTGTTTCTTTTTCTGTGCCGGGTCCAAACAAAGAGAGATTCAGTTCTGAGAGTTTCACCTGCCAGCTGCTAATGTGTTGCGAGCATTCTTGCTGACCGCACAAGCCGGCATCCAGCCGCCTGCGTTGGTGGTATAGTGGTGAGCATAGCTGCCTTCCAAGCAGTTGACCCGGGTTCGATTCCCGGCCAACGCATTGCCTTTTGTACGGCCAACTCCTTCTGTAACTCGTGGCTGGAGCAAAACTTTTGTATGGGTCTTTGGGCAGCAGTAAAGGAATAGGTCTCCCCGTCGGGGAATCGAACCCCGGTCTTCCGCGTGACAGGCGGAGATACTGTCCACTATACTAACGAGGATTTGCAGAGACAGGTAGTCCTCCCCGATCAGCGCGACTGCAGCTCGCTGCAAACAGCCTTCCCATTTTCAGGAACGGCCTTGTGCGTCATTTTAGGCCATCGCTTCACAAGGAGCCAGTGCAGCCGAAAAAATCATCTAATACTATTTAAATATGAAGTGTCTGTATAAAAGGTGTTACGTTATTAAAGTAGAGAGCTTGTTTTTTAATAAAAAGCTTGGTAGGTCAGGTCAATAAGTTCATGCGTTTTTTGTTTCTTTTTCAGTGCCGGGTCCAAACAAAGACAGTTTCAGTTCTGAGAGTTTCACCTGCCAGCTGCTAATGTGTTGCGAGCATTCTTGCTGACCGCACAAGCCGGCATCCAGCCTACGTCCAACCGCCTGCGTTGGTGGTATAGTGGTGAGCATAGCTGCCTTCCAAGCAGTTGACCCGGGTTCGATTCCCGGCCAACGCATTGCCTTTTGTACGGCCAACTCCTTCTGTAACTCGTGGCTGGAGCAAAACTTTTGTATGGGTCTTTGGGCAGCAGTAAAGGACTAGGTCTAACCGTCGGGGAATCGAACCCCGGTCTTCCGCGTGACAGGCGGAGATACTGTCCACTATACTAACGAGGAGTTGCAGAGACAGGTAGTCCTCCCCGATCAGCGCGACTGCAGCTCGCTGCAAACAGCCTTCCCATTTTCAGGAACGGCCTCATTTTAGGCCATTGCTTCACAAGGAGCCAGTGCAGCCGAAAAAATCATCTAATACTATTTAAATATGAAGTGTCTGTATAAAAGGTGTTACGTTATTAAAGTAGAGAGCTTGTTTTTTAATAAAAAGCTTGGTAGGTCAGGTCAATAAGTTCATGCGTTTTTTGTTTCTTTTTCTGTGCCGGGTCCAAACAAAGAGAGATTCAGTTCTGAGAGTTTCACCTGCCAGCTGCTAATGTGTTGCGAGCATTCTTGCTGACCGCACAAGCCGGCATCCAGCCGCCTGCGTTGGTGGTATAGTGGTGAGCATAGCTGCCTTCCAAGCAGTTGACCCGGGTTCGATTCCCGGCCAACGCATTGCCTTTTGTACGGCCAACTCCTTCTGTAACTCGTGGCTGGAGCAAAACTTTTGTATGGGTCTTTGGGCAGCAGAAAAGGACTAGGTCTCCCCGTCGGGGAATCGAACCCCGGTCTTCCGCGTGACAGGCGGAGATACTGTCCACTATACTAACGAGGAGTTGCAGAGACAGGTAGTCCTCGCCGATCAGTGCGACTGCAGCTCGCTGCAAACAGCCTTCCCATTTTCAGGAACGGCCTCGTGCGTCATTTTAGGCCATCGCTTCACAAGGAGCCAGTGCAGCCCAAAAAATCATCTAATACTATTTAAATATGAAGTGTCTGTATAAAAGGTGTTAGGTTATTAAAGTAGAGAGCTTGTTTTTTAATAAAAAGCTTGGTAGGTCAGGTCAATAAGTTCATGCGTTTTTTGTTTCTTTTTCAGTGCCGGGTCCAAACAAAGACAGTTTCAGTTCTGAGAGTTTCACCTGCCAGCTGCTAATGTGTTGCGAGCATTCTTGCTGACCGCACAAGGCGGCATCCAGCCTACGTCCAACCGCCTGCGTTGGTGGTATAGTGGTGAGCATAGCTGCCTTCCAAGCAGTTGACCCGGGTTCGATTCCCCGCCAGCGCATTGCCTTTTGTACGGCCAACTCCTTCTGTAACTCGTGGCTGGAGCAAAACTTTTGTATGGGTCTTTGGGCAGCGGTAAAGGACTAGGTCTCCCCGTCGGGGAATCGAACCCCGGTCTTCCGCGTGACAGGCGGAGATACTGTCCACTATACTAACGAGGAGTTGCAGAGACAGGTAGTCCTCCCAGATCAGTGCGACTGCAGCTCGCTGCAAACAGCCTTCCCATTTTCAGGAACGGCCTCATTTTAGGCCATCGCTTCACAAGGAGCCAGTGCAGCCCAAAAAATCATCTAATACTATTTAAATATGAAGTGTCTGTATAAAAGGTGTTACGGTATTAAAGTAGAGAGCTTGTTTTTTAATAAAAAGCTTGGTAGGTCAGGTCAATAAGTTCATGCGTTTTTTGTTTCTTTTTCAGTGCCGGGTCCAAACAAAGACAGTTTCAGTTCTGAGAGTTTCACCTGCCAGCTGCTAATGTGTTGCGAGCATTCTTGCTGACCGCACAAGCCGGCATCCAGCCTACGTCCAACCGCCTGCATTGGTGGTATAGTGGTGAGCATAGCTGCCTTCCAAGCAGTTGACCCGGGTTCGATTCCCGGCCAACGCATTACCTTTTGTACGGCCAACTCCTTCTGTAACTCGTGGCTGGAGCAAAACTTTTGTATGGGTCTTTGGGCAGCAGTAAAGGACTAGGTCTCCCCGTCGGGGAATCGAACCCCGGTCTTCCGCGTGACAGGCGGAGATACTGTCCACTATACTAACGAGGAGTTGCAGAGACAGGTAGTCCTCCCCGATCAGCGCGACTGCAGCTCGCTGCAAACAGCCTTCCCATTTTCAGGAACGGCCTCATTTTAGGCCATTGCTTCACAAGGAGCCAGTGCAGCCGAAAAAATCATCTAATACTATTTAAATATGAAGTGTCTGTATAAAAGGTGTTACGTTATTAAAGTAGAGAGCTTGTTTTTTAATAAAAAGCTTGGTAGGTCAGGTCAATAAGTTCATGCGTTTTTTGTTTCTTTTTCTGTGCCGGGTCCAAACAAAGAGAGATTCAGTTCTGAGAGTTTCACCTGCCAGCTGCTAATGTGTTGCGAGCATTCTTGCTGACCGCACAAGCCGGCATCCAGCCGCCTGCGTTGGTGGTATAGTGGTGAGCATAGCTGCCTTCCAAGCAGTTGACCCGGGTTCGATTCCCGGCCAACGCATTGCCTTTTGTACGGCCAACTCCTTCTGTAACTCGTGGCTGGAGCAAAACTTTTGTATGGGTCTTTGGGCAGCAGTAAAGGACTAGGTCTAACCGTCGGGGAATCGAACCCCGGTCTTCCGCGTGACAGGCGGAGATACTGTCCACTATACTAACGAGGAGTTGCAGAGACAGGTAGTCCTCCCCGATCAGCGCGACTGCAGCTCGCTGCAAACAGCCTTCCCATTTTCAGGAACGGCCTCATTTTAGGCCATTGCTTCACAAGGAGCCAGTGCAGCCGAAAAAATCATCTAATACTATTTAAATATGAAGTGTCTGTATAAAAGGTGTTACGTTATTAAAGTAGAGAGCTTGTTTTTTAATAAAAAGCTTGGTAGGTCAGGTCAATAAGTTCATGCGTTTTTTGTTTCTTTTTCTGTGCCGGGTCCAAACAAAGAGAGATTCAGTTCTGAGAGTTTCACCTGCCAGCTGCTAATGTGTTGCGAGCATTCTTGCTGACCGCACAAGCCGGCATCCAGCCGCCTGCGTTGGTGGTATAGTGGTGAGCATAGCTGCCTTCCAAGCAGTTGACCCGGGTTCGATTCCCGGCCAACGCATTGCCTTTTGTACGGCCAACTCCTTCTGTAACTCGTGGCTGGAGCAAAACTTTTGTATGGGTCTTTGGGCAGCAGTAAAGGAATAGGTCTCCCCGTCGGGGAATCGAACCCCGGTCTTCCGCGTGACAGGCGGAGATACTGTCCACTATACTAACGAGGATTTGCAGAGACAGGTAGTCCTCCCCGATCAGCGCGACTGCAGCTCGCTGCAAACAGCCTTCCCATTTTCAGGAACGGCCTTGTGCGTCATTTTAGGCCATCGCTTCACAAGGAGCCAGTGCAGCCGAAAAAATCATCTAATACTATTTAAATATGAAGTGTCTGTATAAAAGGTGTTACGTTATTAAAGTAGAGAGCTTGTTTTTTAATAAAAAGCTTGGTAGGTCAGGTCAATAAGTTCATGCGTTTTTTGTTTCTTTTTCAGTGCCGGGTCCAAACAAAGACAGTTTCAGTTCTGAGAGTTTCACCTGCCAGCTGCTAATGTGTTGCGAGCATTCTTGCTGACCGCACAAGCCGGCATCCAGCCTACGTCCAACCGCCTGCGTTGGTGGTATAGTGGTGAGCATAGCTGCCTTCCAAGCAGTTGACCCGGGTTCGATTCCCGGCCAACGCATTGCCTTTTGTACGGCCAACTCCTTCTGTAACTCGTGGCTGGAGCAAAACTTTTGTATGGGTCTTTGGGCAGCAGTAAAGGACTAGGTCTAACCGTCGGGGAATCGAACCCCGGTCTTCCGCGTGACAGGCGGAGATACTGTCCACTATACTAACGAGGAGTTGCAGAGACAGGTAGTCCTCCCCGATCAGCGCGACTGCAGCTCGCTGCAAACAGCCTTCCCATTTTCAGGAACGGCCTCATTTTAGGCCATTGCTTCACAAGGAGCCAGTGCAGCCGAAAAAATCATCTAATACTATTTAAATATGAAGTGTCTGTATAAAAGGTGTTACGTTATTAAAGTAGAGAGCTTGTTTTTTAATAAAAAGCTTGGTAGGTCAGGTCAATAAGTTCATGCGTTTTTTGTTTCTTTTTCTGTGCCGGGTCCAAACAAAGAGAGATTCAGTTCTGAGAGTTTCACCTGCCAGCTGCTAATGTGTTGCGAGCATTCTTGCTGACCGCACAAGCCGGCATCCAGCCGCCTGCGTTGGTGGTATAGTGGTGAGCATAGCTGCCTTCCAAGCAGTTGACCCGGGTTCGATTCCCGGCCAACGCATTGCCTTTTGTACGGCCAACTCCTTCTGTAACTCGTGGCTGGAGCAAAACTTTTGTATGGGTCTTTGGGCAGCAGAAAAGGACTAGGTCTCCCCGTCGGGGAATCGAACCCCGGTCTTCCGCGTGACAGGCGGAGATACTGTCCACTATACTAACGAGGAGTTGCAGAGACAGGTAGTCCTCGCCGATCAGTGCGACTGCAGCTCGCTGCAAACAGCCTTCCCATTTTCAGGAACGGCCTCGTGCGTCATTTTAGGCCATCGCTTCACAAGGAGCCAGTGCAGCCCAAAAAATCATCTAATACTATTTAAATATGAAGTGTCTGTATAAAAGGTGTTAGGTTATTAAAGTAGAGAGCTTGTTTTTTAATAAAAAGCTTGGTAGGTCAGGTCAATAAGTTCATGCGTTTTTTGTTTCTTTTTCAGTGCCGGGTCCAAACAAAGACAGTTTCAGTTCTGAGAGTTTCACCTGCCAGCTGCTAATGTGTTGCGAGCATTCTTGCTGACCGCACAAGGCGGCATCCAGCCTACGTCCAACCGCCTGCGTTGGTGGTATAGTGGTGAGCATAGCTGCCTTCCAAGCAGTTGACCCGGGTTCGATTCCCCGCCAGCGCATTGCCTTTTGTACGGCCAACTCCTTCTGTAACTCGTGGCTGGAGCAAAACTTTTGTATGGGTCTTTGGGCAGCGGTAAAGGACTAGGTCTCCCCGTCGGGGAATCGAACCCCGGTCTTCCGCGTGACAGGCGGAGATACTGTCCACTATACTAACGAGGAGTTGCAGAGACAGGTAGTCCTCCCAGATCAGTGCGACTGCAGCTCGCTGCAAACAGCCTTCCCATTTTCAGGAACGGCCTCATTTTAGGCCATCGCTTCACAAGGAGCCAGTGCAGCCCAAAAAATCATCTAATACTATTTAAATATGAAGTGTCTGTATAAAAGGTGTTACGGTATTAAAGTAGAGAGCTTGTTTTTTAATAAAAAGCTTGGTAGGTCAGGTCAATAAGTTCATGCGTTTTTTGTTTCTTTTTCAGTGCCGGGTCCAAACAAAGACAGTTTCAGTTCTGAGAGTTTCACCTGCCAGCTGCTAATGTGTTGCGAGCATTCTTGCTGACCGCACAAGCCGGCATCCAGCCTACGTCCAACCGCCTGCATTGGTGGTATAGTGGTGAGCATAGCTGCCTTCCAAGCAGTTGACCCGGGTTCGATTCCCGGCCAACGCATTACCTTTTGTACGGCCAACTCCTTCTGTAACTCGTGGCTGGAGCAAAACTTTTGTATGGGTCTTTGGGCAGCAGTAAAGGACTAGGTCTCCCCGTCGGGGAATCGAACCCCGGTCTTCCGCGTGACAGGCGGAGATACTGTCCACTATACTAACGAGGAGTTGCAGAGACAGGTAGTCCTCCCCGATCAGCGCGACTGCAGCTCGCTGCAAACAGCCTTCCCATTTTCAGGAACGGCCTCATTTTAGGCCATTGCTTCACAAGGAGCCAGTGCAGCCGAAAAAATCATCTAATACTATTTAAATATGAAGTGTCTGTATAAAAGGTGTTACGTTATTAAAGTAGAGAGCTTGTTTTTTAATAAAAAGCTTGGTAGGTCAGGTCAATAAGTTCATGCGTTTTTTGTTTCTTTTTCTGTGCCGGGTCCAAACAAAGAGAGATTCAGTTCTGAGAGTTTCACCTGCCAGCTGCTAATGTGTTGCGAGCATTCTTGCTGACCGCACAAGCCGGCATCCAGCCGCCTGCGTTGGTGGTATAGTGGTGAGCATAGCTGCCTTCCAAGCAGTTGACCCGGGTTCGATTCCCGGCCAACGCATTGCCTTTTGTACGGCCAACTCCTTCTGTAACTCGTGGCTGGAGCAAAACTTTTGTATGGGTCTTTGGGCAGCAGTAAAGGACTAGGTCTAACCGTCGGGGAATCGAACCCCGGTCTTCCGCGTGACAGGCGGAGATACTGTCCACTATACTAACGAGGAGTTGCAGAGACAGGTAGTCCTCCCCGATCAGCGCGACTGCAGCTCGCTGCAAACAGCCTTCCCATTTTCAGGAACGGCCTCATTTTAGGCCATTGCTTCACAAGGAGCCAGTGCAGCCGAAAAAATCATCTAATACTATTTAAATATGAAGTGTCTGTATAAAAGGTGTTACGTTATTAAAGTAGAGAGCTTGTTTTTTAATAAAAAGCTTGGTAGGTCAGGTCAATAAGTTCATGCGTTTTTTGTTTCTTTTTCTGTGCCGGGTCCAAACAAAGAGAGATTCAGTTCTGAGAGTTTCACCTGCCAGCTGCTAATGTGTTGCGAGCATTCTTGCTGACCGCACAAGCCGGCATCCAGCCGCCTGCGTTGGTGGTATAGTGGTGAGCATAGCTGCCTTCCAAGCAGTTGACCCGGGTTCGATTCCCGGCCAACGCATTGCCTTTTGTACGGCCAACTCCTTCTGTAACTCGTGGCTGGAGCAAAACTTTTGTATGGGTCTTTGGGCAGCAGTAAAGGAATAGGTCTCCCCGTCGGGGAATCGAACCCCGGTCTTCCGCGTGACAGGCGGAGATACTGTCCACTATACTAACGAGGATTTGCAGAGACAGGTAGTCCTCCCCGATCAGCGCGACTGCAGCTCGCTGCAAACAGCCTTCCCATTTTCAGGAACGGCCTTGTGCGTCATTTTAGGCCATCGCTTCACAAGGAGCCAGTGCAGCCGAAAAAATCATCTAATACTATTTAAATATGAAGTGTCTGTATAAAAGGTGTTACGTTATTAAAGTAGAGAGCTTGTTTTTTAATAAAAAGCTTGGTAGGTCAGGTCAATAAGTTCATGCGTTTTTTGTTTCTTTTTCAGTGCCGGGTCCAAACAAAGACAGTTTCAGTTCTGAGAGTTTCACCTGCCAGCTGCTAATGTGTTGCGAGCATTCTTGCTGACCGCACAAGCCGGCATCCAGCCTACGTCCAACCGCCTGCGTTGGTGGTATAGTGGTGAGCATAGCTGCCTTCCAAGCAGTTGACCCGGGTTCGATTCCCGGCCAACGCATTGCCTTTTGTACGGCCAACTCCTTCTGTAACTCGTGGCTGGAGCAAAACTTTTGTATGGGTCTTTGGGCAGCAGTAAAGGACTAGGTCTAACCGTCGGGGAATCGAACCCCGGTCTTCCGCGTGACAGGCGGAGATACTGTCCACTATACTAACGAGGAGTTGCAGAGACAGGTAGTCCTCCCCGATCAGCGCGACTGCAGCTCGCTGCAAACAGCCTTCCCATTTTCAGGAACGGCCTCATTTTAGGCCATTGCTTCACAAGGAGCCAGTGCAGCCGAAAAAATCATCTAATACTATTTAAATATGAAGTGTCTGTATAAAAGGTGTTACGTTATTAAAGTAGAGAGCTTGTTTTTTAATAAAAAGCTTGGTAGGTCAGGTCAATAAGTTCATGCGTTTTTTGTTTCTTTTTCTGTGCCGGGTCCAAACAAAGAGAGATTCAGTTCTGAGAGTTTCACCTGCCAGCTGCTAATGTGTTGCGAGCATTCTTGCTGACCGCACAAGCCGGCATCCAGCCGCCTGCGTTGGTGGTATAGTGGTGAGCATAGCTGCCTTCCAAGCAGTTGACCCGGGTTCGATTCCCGGCCAACGCATTGCCTTTTGTACGGCCAACTCCTTCTGTAACTCGTGGCTGGAGCAAAACTTTTGTATGGGTCTTTGGGCAGCAGAAAAGGACTAGGTCTCCCCGTCGGGGAATCGAACCCCGGTCTTCCGCGTGACAGGCGGAGATACTGTCCACTATACTAACGAGGAGTTGCAGAGACAGGTAGTCCTCGCCGATCAGTGCGACTGCAGCTCGCTGCAAACAGCCTTCCCATTTTCAGGAACGGCCTCGTGCGTCATTTTAGGCCATCGCTTCACAAGGAGCCAGTGCAGCCCAAAAAATCATCTAATACTATTTAAATATGAAGTGTCTGTATAAAAGGTGTTAGGTTATTAAAGTAGAGAGCTTGTTTTTTAATAAAAAGCTTGGTAGGTCAGGTCAATAAGTTCATGCGTTTTTTGTTTCTTTTTCAGTGCCGGGTCCAAACAAAGACAGTTTCAGTTCTGAGAGTTTCACCTGCCAGCTGCTAATGTGTTGCGAGCATTCTTGCTGACCGCACAAGGCGGCATCCAGCCTACGTCCAACCGCCTGCGTTGGTGGTATAGTGGTGAGCATAGCTGCCTTCCAAGCAGTTGACCCGGGTTCGATTCCCCGCCAGCGCATTGCCTTTTGTACGGCCAACTCCTTCTGTAACTCGTGGCTGGAGCAAAACTTTTGTATGGGTCTTTGGGCAGCGGTAAAGGACTAGGTCTCCCCGTCGGGGAATCGAACCCCGGTCTTCCGCGTGACAGGCGGAGATACTGTCCACTATACTAACGAGGAGTTGCAGAGACAGGTAGTCCTCCCAGATCAGTGCGACTGCAGCTCGCTGCAAACAGCCTTCCCATTTTCAGGAACGGCCTCATTTTAGGCCATCGCTTCACAAGGAGCCAGTGCAGCCCAAAAAATCATCTAATACTATTTAAATATGAAGTGTCTGTATAAAAGGTGTTACGGTATTAAAGTAGAGAGCTTGTTTTTTAATAAAAAGCTTGGTAGGTCAGGTCAATAAGTTCATGCGTTTTTTGTTTCTTTTTCAGTGCCGGGTCCAAACAAAGACAGTTTCAGTTCTGAGAGTTTCACCTGCCAGCTGCTAATGTGTTGCGAGCATTCTTGCTGACCGCACAAGCCGGCATCCAGCCTACGTCCAACCGCCTGCATTGGTGGTATAGTGGTGAGCATAGCTGCCTTCCAAGCAGTTGACCCGGGTTCGATTCCCGGCCAACGCATTACCTTTTGTACGGCCAACTCCTTCTGTAACTCGTGGCTGGAGCAAAACTTTTGTATGGGTCTTTGGGCAGCAGTAAAGGACTAGGTCTCCCCGTCGGGGAATCGAACCCCGGTCTTCCGCGTGACAGGCGGAGATACTGTCCACTATACTAACGAGGAGTTGCAGAGACAGGTAGTCCTCCCCGATCAGCGCGACTGCAGCTCGCTGCAAACAGCCTTCCCATTTTCAGGAACGGCCTCATTTTAGGCCATTGCTTCACAAGGAGCCAGTGCAGCCGAAAAAATCATCTAATACTATTTAAATATGAAGTGTCTGTATAAAAGGTGTTACGTTATTAAAGTAGAGAGCTTGTTTTTTAATAAAAAGCTTGGTAGGTCAGGTCAATAAGTTCATGCGTTTTTTGTTTCTTTTTCTGTGCCGGGTCCAAACAAAGAGAGATTCAGTTCTGAGAGTTTCACCTGCCAGCTGCTAATGTGTTGCGAGCATTCTTGCTGACCGCACAAGCCGGCATCCAGCCGCCTGCGTTGGTGGTATAGTGGTGAGCATAGCTGCCTTCCAAGCAGTTGACCCGGGTTCGATTCCCGGCCAACGCATTGCCTTTTGTACGGCCAACTCCTTCTGTAACTCGTGGCTGGAGCAAAACTTTTGTATGGGTCTTTGGGCAGCAGTAAAGGACTAGGTCTAACCGTCGGGGAATCGAACCCCGGTCTTCCGCGTGACAGGCGGAGATACTGTCCACTATACTAACGAGGAGTTGCAGAGACAGGTAGTCCTCCCCGATCAGCGCGACTGCAGCTCGCTGCAAACAGCCTTCCCATTTTCAGGAACGGCCTCATTTTAGGCCATT